>NW_004444009.1:4991700-5024278 GCF_000243295.1 Trichechus manatus latirostris | reverse complement strand
TGTTAACCAATGTCATAAAACAATATGTGTACTACTGTTTCATGAGAAACTATTTGTTCTGTAAACCTACACCTGAAGTACAATAAAATATATATATATATATATAAAAGAAGAGATTATGAATGACTTTATGCCAAAAAATTTGAGAACATAGAAGAAATGGAAAAATTCATAGAAAAAATACAACTTAAAACTGACTCTAGAGGGAATATAAAGCCTTAATAATCATATCATCATACAATAATTTGAAGCAGTAGTTAAAACTCTTCACATAAAATAGCACAGCCTACAGTAGTATAGGTGAATTCTACCATATTTTCAAGGAACAGATAATTCTAATCTTAAAGAATTTCTTCTACAAAATAGAAGAAAAAGGAATCCTCCCCAACTTATTCTGATTCTAGAATAATCTTAATATGAAAATCAGACAAGAACAGTACAAGAAAGTAAAATGAAAGCACCAAATTACACAAAACTCTTAAATGAAATATTAGCAAGCTAAATCCATCAGTTTTTTTAAAGAGAGAATGCAAGGGGATTGACTGTAAAGGGAAATGAGGGGATATTTTAGGGTGATAGATACTGGTTGTGGTGTGTTGACTGTGGTGGTGGTTACATGACCAAATGTTATGGAATAAATTCTGTCTCCTAAAAATATGTGTTATAAACTTTAAGCTGTATGCCTGTGGTTATAATCTCATTTGGGAATAGGTTGTCTTTGTTATGTTAATTAAGCACAATTAGTGTAGGGCATGTCTTCAGTCAATCTCTTTTGAGATATAAAAGAGATTAAACAAGCAAGCAAGCAAAGATGGGGTAAGATAGATGCCAAGACACACGGAGATCTCCAAGGAACCGGAAAGCAGAAGCTGAAGAGACAAGGACCTTCCTCCAGAGCCAACAGAGAGAGAAACCCTTCCCCTAAAGCCAACACTCTAATTCGGATTTCTAGCCTCCTAAACTGGGAGAAAATAAATTTCTATTTGATAAAGCCATCCACTTTTGGTATCTCTGTTATAGCAGCACTTGATAATTAAAACAGAATTTGGTACAAGCAGTGGGGTGTTGCTCTAACAGATACCGAAAATGTGGAAGCTGTTTTGGAATTGGGTAATAGGTAGAGGCTAGAAGAGTTTTAAGGTGCCTAATAGTAAAAGTGAGCCTTTGTGGTGCAGTGGTTAAGAGCATGGCTGCTAACCAAAAGGTCAGCAGTTTGAATCCACCAGCCACAGACTGGAAACCCTATGGGGCAGTTCTACTCTGCCCTATACGGTCGCTATGGGTCAGAACCGACTTGATGGCAACAAGTTTGGTTTTAATAGTAAAAGCCTAGATTGCCTTGAAGAGTCTGAGACTGTTGGTAGAATTAAGGACCTCAAAGGTGATTCTGATGAGGGCTTAGAAGGAAATGAGGAGAGCTATAGAGAAAGTCTCCAACATCTCAGAGAATACATATGACACCAGCAACAGAATGTTGCTAGAAATATGGATGTTGAATGTGCTTCTGGTGAGGCTTTAAAAGGAAATGATGAATATGTCATTGGACAATGGAGGAAGGGCTGTGATTTTTATGCAGTGGCAAAGAACTTCTCTGAATTATGTTCAATGGTGAAAGTTAGAACTTGTAAGTGATGAACTTGGATATCTGACTTATGAGGTTTCTAAGCAAGATCTTAAAGGGGGCACGTGGTTTCTCCTTGTTGCTTCTAGTAAAATATGAGAGGAAAGAGATGGACTTAAAAATGAATGGTGCAAAATGAAAACAGATCTTAAAGATTTGGAGAATTCTGTTGTACAAACTAAGGACACATGTACAAACTAAGGTCATGGCTACACAATCTTTTGTTAAAGAAATTAGGCCTGTAACTGATGAATCTAACCAACTACCACAGCAGAAAACCTATCAACTTAGACGGAAGGGGAAAGAGAAAGAATGAAAGGAAAGAATGCTGTCTGCCTCTTGAAATTCTACAGGCAGGAAACAGGCCAAAAGAACTACATCTGTGGTCCTCCAAGAAAAGAGAAGGACCATCCCTTCTCTTTTCAGAGAAAAGCAGACCTGTTAGAAGGAGTACTAGAAGCAGGGCCTTCTCGGTTTCAAAAGGTGGGAGTCACAGTCTCCTGAATCTTAAAGGGTGAGGCCACAGCTTCCTAGGTTTCAAAGAGTCGGATCTTTGCCAACTTGGTTGGTTCTGGTGTGGGGAGCTGCTGTTTAGTTGTGCCAGGAGTATGGGGTCACTGCCCAAAGCTGAGGGGGTGGGGCTGCTGGCCTGCTGGGGCCAAGGGAGGGGTTGCCAATCAGATGGACTAGGAGAATAGGGCTGCCAAAAGCCAAGACAGCAGAGTTGCCATCCCAGTGGGCCTGGAAGGTAGAGCTGAAGCCAAGGGGTGAGGGGCCTCCACCCAGAATCTAGAGAACATGGCCAATACCCAGAGTCTGGAGGGCAGGGCCTTTGCTTAGATAGTCTGAGACAACAGAGGATTATTTTCAAGCCTTGAGAGCTAATGTAGTTTGTTCTACTGGGTCTTGGACTTGTTTGGTACCATTATCCTTTGTTTCTCTCCAATTTCTCCTGTTTGTAATGGAAATGTCTACCTTGTGCCTGTTCCACCACTGTATTTTGGAAATGGATAACTTGTAGTCTAGATTTCACAGGTTCACAAATGAAGAAGAATTTTGCTCCAGGATGGAATACACCTAAAGTCTCACCCATATTAACTTTAGATGATTCAGAAGATGAGATTTTGGATTTGGAATTGCTTTAAGACTTTGGGGATGACGTGATGAGGTGAATGTATTTTGCATGTGGCAAGGACATGAATGTTGGAGGACCAAAGAGTGGAATGTTACAGATTAAATTGTGTCCCCCCAAAATATGTATTGTAAATCCTAACCTTTATGCCTGTTGGAATAATCTCATTTGGGGATGGGCTGTCTTTATCATGTTAATAAAGCAGGATTAGTGTAGGCTATGTCTGGAGCCAATCTCTTTTGAGATATAAAAGAGATTAAACAAGCAAGCAAGCAGAGAAGAGATGGGGTAAGATAGATGCCAAGACACATGAAGATCTCCAAGGAACCAGGAAGCAGAAGCTGAAGAGGCAAGGACCTTCCTACAGAGCTAACAGAAAAAGAAAGCCTTCCCCTAGAACCAGCACTCTGGATTTGAACTTCTAGCCTCCTAAACTGGGAGAAAATGAATTTCTGTTTGTTAAAGCCAACCACTAGTGGTATCTCTGTTATAGCAGCACCAGATAACTAAGAGATCATATATTTGTCAAAATTAATCCAACTGTACACTTTTAAAAGGTGAGTTTTATTGTATGTAAATTACACCTCAGTATACCTGACTCTTTTTCAAAAAGGGATTTTATAGAATTCAGTGCCCATTTCATGATAAAAATTCTTAGTAAATTATATGAATAGAAGAAAACATTCTTAGCCTGATAAAGACTATTTGCTGAAATTTTACATCAAACATGATTCTTAATGGGGAATATTAGAAGAAAAAGATGTCCACTGTTAAGGCTTCTATTCATCATTGTACTGGAGATTCTAGCCAACATAGTGAGACAATGCAAAGCAATTAGAGGCATAAGAATGGGGAAAGAAAAAACAAAACTGATATTCCCAGAGGATATAATTGCACTGAAAATCCCAGGGGATAGAATTAGAAATGATATAAGAATTTAGCAAGGTGACTAAAATAAACTGTATTGCTACGTACCAGGAACAAACAAAACAGTTTGAAAAAAGAAACTATTTATATCAGGAACAGCAACAACAAAATAACATACTTCAAGAATAAATCTAGCAAAAAACATGAAAGATTTGTATATAGACATTTTAAAATTGTATTGGAAGAAAAGAAAGTTAAATAAGTGTAGAGATTTTGTTTGTTCATGAATGGAATGATTCACTAGCATAAAGATGTCAAGTATCTTCAAATTGATTGAAGTTTCAATCACACTTCCAACCAGTTTGGAACTTGACAAGCTGATTAAAAAATGAAACCCTGGTAGTGTAGTGGTTAAGTGCTATGGCTGCTAACTAAAGGGTCAGCAGTTTGAATCCACTAGGCGCTCCTTGGAAACTCTGTGGGGCAGTTCTCCTCTGTCCTATAGGGTCACTATGAGTCGGAACTGACTCGATGGCAATGGGTTTGGTTTTTTTGTTTGTTTGTTTGTTTTTATGTAAGAGCAAAGAGACAAGAAAAGGCAAGATACTACTCAAAAAGAAGATGTTGGGATCTTTGCCCAATCATTATCAAGACCTATTATAAAGCTATAGGAATAAACAAGTAGATAAATAGATTACTAGATAAAAATAGAGAACCTAGAAATAAACATACACACACAGAACTTTGATACATGATATAGGTAGCATTATAAATGAGTGGAGGAAGGAGTTACTATTCAATAAATAGTGCTAGGACAATTGATTATTCCTATAGAAAACAAGTTAAATTGGATTCCTAACCTACTCAATACATAAAATCAATTCTAGATGTATTGTAAAATCAAATGTAAAAGCCCAAAATTAAAAAATTTAAATAAAATACAAAGAATATCTTTCTGACCTTAGGGTAAGAAAGAATGTCTTAAGACAAAAAGCTCTAACCATAAAAGAAGACTGGATATATTCAATCTTAAAGTTTCATAGTAAACAGAGAAAATATTGAAGTTGTCAAGGATTTCATTTTACTTGGATCCACAATCAACGCCCATGGAAGTAGCCGCCAAGAAATCAGACAACATATTTCATTGGGCAAATCTGCTGCAAAAGACCCCTTTAAAGTGTTAAAAGGCAAAGATGTCACTTTGAGGACTAAGGTACACCTGACCTAAGCCATGACATTTTCGATTGCCTCATATGCATGCAAAAGCTGGACAATGAATAAGGAAGACCAAAGAAGAATAGATGCCTTTGAATTATGGTGTTGGCGAAGAATGCCCATACCATGGGCTGCCAGAAGAATGAACAAATCTGTTTTGGAATAAGTACAGCCAGTAATGGTCATTAGGAGCAAGGATGGCAAGACTTTGTCTCGCGTACTTTGGACATGTTATCAGGAGGGAGCAGTCCCTGGAGAAGGACATCATGCTTGGTAAAGGGTCAGTGAAAAAGAGGAAGACCCTTAATGAGATGGATTGACACGGTGGCTACAACAATGGGCTCAACTATAGCAACAACTGTGAGGATGGCACAGGACCAGGCAGCGTTTTGTTGTGTTGTACATAGGATCACAATGAGTCGGAACTGCCTCCACTGCACCTAACAACAACAACAACCATCTTTAAATTAAAAACTTCTCTTAATCAAGACAAAGTGAAAACACAAGCCACACTCTGGGAAAATATATTTTCATATAATATACACATAAAACTAACCCAAAACTAGTAGCTAGCATGTATATTTCAAAAACTTATAAATCAGTAAGAAAAGAGATAAATAATCCAGTTGTAAAATAGGCAGAAGACACAAACAGGCATATCACAGAAGAGGGAAGAAACACACATGGCCAGTAAGCATATTTAAAGATGCTCAATAACAATGTGGGAAAGTGAATGGATTTATTTAGAGTAGCACCAGACGGCCTACCATGGCTCAGTGAAAGGAATCTACAGGAAGGCAGATATTCTTTCAGCAAAAGAAAATAAAACGAAACTTTCTAATAATCAAAACTATCCAAAGTCTGAATAGCCTGCTTCCCACAGAAGTCAGCTCCCCATAACTGGAAGTAATCAAGCAGTTCTGGATGTTGTAGGGAGAGTTCCACCACTGGGTGGAAGGTTTTACTACTAAACAACCATCAAGATCTTTACCAACTGTTAAAGTTCAGGGATCTACACCTACCCCTTACCAAAAACTCTCAACCATGGTACTGAGATGGTATTAGAAAAACATTATTTGGCCGTCACTTGACTCTAGGAATCCATCTGAAACCTACAGTTGCTTCTGGGAATTAGCACAAAACCCTGATCAAATTTATCGAAGGTTGGCAATATAGTAATTCAAAAGTCTGGAGAGAAAGGGAAAGAAATAAGAAAAAGATTACTTTTATTAACAAAACATGACCATAATAGCTGCAAAGAAATTTTTATGGCAGGAAAAAAAGTCACCCTTGCACTATTGTATTAAAACTGAATTTGCTTTGACATAATCCTGTGCTCCATTTGTCCCTGTGCACACTGAGGTATTTTTTTTTTTTTGTAAACATTGTGGTAGTCAGAAATGTTTTGATGAGAGTAAGTTGGAGGAATAGGTTTAGAGTTAGCATCCTTTAAAATGCATTTCAGAACTTCTTATTGGATTATCACTAAGGGGTGTTTGAGGCAGAGCTCTAAAACCCTTGAAGTGAAGCTATGGGGAGGCTGAAAAAGGAAAGGAATTGGCTGGATTAAGGCGCAGAGCAGTACGAACTTTCTGCTCTTGGGTGGTGATTTTCTACCTGCTGGGTCCTACCTTGATCAGATAAATGGCTGTTCTCTCCTTAGGCAGAAGCACATGCCTCTCCCTGCCCAGTGCTGCTGCCTCTGATGCCCTTGCAGCCTCTCTGCTGTGCCGCCTCCTGGACCTCTTCCTGCAGAGAAACCGCCAAGTGAGCCTCCTTTTACTGCAATAGGACCAGAAACGCTCCCAGTTCCAGATGTTGGTGGCATCCGTTGAACAAGCCTCATGAAAACCATAAAGCCAAAGCACAAACCCAGGATGAACAGTTTTAGATGTTTTCTGTTTCTGAGAACTGGGACAGGGGTCTCATTCTTCTTCATGCCTCTCAGTTAAAGCTATGTGGAGTCAAATAAAAGTCAAAATTTTTAACCAATTGTTAATCATAATTATATAAAAATAGGATAAGGTCCAGCTGAGTCTAGTGACCATTGCCAAGGACCCAGAGATGGTGGTGATGGGGAGTGGACTCATTCCAGTTCAGTGCAGTGGGCGTGGTGGTCTAATTTTCCAAGAGGCCACACAGCAAGAAGTCATTTTAAGACTTAGTGCCTCACCTTAAGGTAACAGAACTCATCAAAGTGGTATATACAAATATCCCCCAGCTAGTGGAAGGGCAAACCCATGCCAGAGTTAAGTGAACCCACAGCCTGTGTAAGGGCATTAGAAAGAGGAAAGCATGATGCCATGGGGGTGCAACACCAGCATTCTGCTTTCCCAGGCAGGGTCTGTTCAGAGCTTGTGATGCTCTCTTCTGGAAGGACCTGGAGCCTTCGGCACTGTAGGTACGTCTGCAAGCCCCATAGTCAAGGAAGAAAGAGGTATGTATACCTTTTACAAACCCCTACCTTTCTCTTAAGCCTCTGGGCAATGTATTGTTGCTCTTCGTGCCTAGAATTCCATCTGTCTTTGTTATCTAGTGCTACTATAACAGAAATATCACAAGCAGATGGTTTTAACAGAGAAAAATTTATTCTCTCACAGTCTAGTACGCTACAAGTCCAAATTCAGGTCATCAGTTCCAGGCGAAGGCTTTCTGTCTCTGTCAGCTCTGGAGGAAGGTCCTTGTCATGAGCTTCTCAGTGCAGGGACCCCAGGTCCAAGGGACATGCTCTGCTGCTTGTGATGCTTTCTTGGTGGTATGAGGTCCCCAACTCTCTGCTCGCTTCCCTTTCCTTTTCTCTCTTGAGAGATAAAAGGTGGTGCAGGCCACACCCCAGGAACACTCCCTTTACATTGGATCAGGGATGTGACCTTTGTAAGGGTGTTACAACCCCACCCTAATCCTCTTTAACATAATCTAATCTTGCCTCATTAACCACAGATAGAGATTAGGATTTACAACACATAGAAAAATTACAATCACAAAATGGAGGACAACCACACAGTACTGGGAATCATGGCTTAACCAAGTTGACACATATTTTAGGGGACACAATTCAATCCATGACACCATCCCTATCCTAGATCCATTTGTCTGGCTCCTACTCATCCTTTAAAATGAGTCTCAGATGTTACTCTTCTGAGATGCCTTCCTGAACCCGTTTCCACAGCACCCTGCATTCTATTACTGTTATATGCTGTCTTTCTTCCATCTAGCCTGCAGGATCCTCTGAAGTCAGGACTGTGTCTTGTTCACTTTATCCACATAGAAAGTGCTCAACACTGTTCTTTGAATAAAAGAATGGAATTCTGAGATTCTGAGGAAAAACAAGCAGCAATAATCACAGAGATGTTTGAAAGATAGTACATTGTCAGAAAGGAGCAGTGAGGCTTTTTCCAGAGACCACAAGACCAACTGCTTCCATCCAGGGACAAGGATGGGGAGAGGTTGGAACCCCAGTGATGGCTTGGAGACCATAATGTTATTAGAATTGAATATGCAGAATGAGAAAGCAGTTTAAAGGCAACTTCCACAGCAATGATAATGAAGACGTGTTTTAAATTATGATGGCACCAAAACAGCATTGGGAGGGGTCCCCTGAAATCGCTGAATACTGCAGTGCCTCAGACATGCTTCCAGAGAAGGGCAAATAGGAATCCCAGTTGTCCTGTGTTCTGCTGTCAACTACATGGTGGCAGTGTCCAATCAACCATGAAGACAGACATTGTGATAGGGAGGGGGATCTTAAAGTGAATAAGCAACAGGTGGAATCTGGCACTATTTCTAGTCAGTCAAGTTGCCATACATGAAGTAAAACCCATAATTGCTGCCAAAGAATTTCCATATATAGGAGAATAGTAGTGGTAGATAGTGTATCATTTTAAATATTATCAAGCCAAAAATTAAAATGACCTTAACACTAAACAGCCAATTACATGTGAGTGAAGGGGTTGACTATTCACAGCCCAAATAGTTCCACTGTGATATGAAAGGAATGGAGAGCAAATGGAAGCCATGCATTCTACACTGGACTTGGTCATCAAAGAGCTGTGGGAATCCTTCATTTGACCAGTCAATGTGTCCCACTTCAGACAAAGGTTATACAACTTTGTATCAAGGGATGACTGATCAGCTTACCTTACACTTGTTCTCTTATTTCTGTCCCTGTGACACCAAGAGGGTCTTGCTGAGAGGAGTGGTGAGGAAACTGAAGGGAATATTATTTAAATTTATGCACCAACCGCTAATGCCAAATATGAAGAAATTGAAGGTTTTTACCAACTTCTGCAGTCTGAAATTGATCAAACATGCAATTAAGAAGCATTGATAATGACTGGTGATTGAAATGTGAAAATTTGAAACAAAGGAGATGGATGGTGTCATGGATTGAGTTGTGTCCCCCAAAACTATGTGCCAACTTGGTTAGGCCATGATTCCCAGTATTGTGTGGTTGTCCTCCAATTTTCTATGTGTTGTAAATCCTAATCTCTGCCTGTGGTTAATGAGGCAAGAATAGATTATGTTAAAGAAGATTAGGGTAGGATGTAACACGCTTACCCAGGTCACATCCCAATCCAATATAAAAGGAGTTTCCCAGGGGTGTGGCCTACACCACCTTTTGTCTCTCAAGAGATAAAAGGAAAGGGAAGTGAGGAGAGAGTTGGGAACCTCATACCATTGAGAAAGCATTGCCGGGAGCAGAGCATGTCCTTTGGACTCAGGGATCCTGTGCAGAGTAGCTCCTTGACCAGGAGAAGATTGATGGCAAGGGCCTTCCTCCAGAGCCGACAGATAAAGCCTTCCCTTGGGGCTGATGCCCTGATTTTGGACTAGTAGCCTACTAGACTGTGAGAAAATAAATTTCTCTTCGTTAAAGTCATCCACTTGCGGTATTTCTATTACAGCAACACTAGATAATTAAAACAGAAGGGTAGCTGGAAAATAAAGCCTTGATAGAAACAACATCGGAGATTGCATGATAGAATTTTGCAAGACCAAGGACCTATTCATTGCAAATACCTTTTTTTCAATAACATAAACAGTGAATATATATGTGGACCTCACCGGATGGAATACACAGGAATCAAATCTACTAAATCTGTGGAAAGTGACGATGGAGAAGCTTGGTATCACCAGTCAGAACAAGGGCCAGCTACAGAACAGATCATCAATTGTTCATATGCAAGTTCAAGTTGAAGCTAAAGAAAATTAAAACAACTCCACGAGAGCCAAAGTATAACCTTGAGTACATCCCAACTGAATTTAGAGACCATCTCAAGAATAGATTTGATGCATTTAACACTAAACCAAAGACCAAATGAGTTGTAGGATAACATCAAGGACATCATACATGAAGAAAGCAAAAGGTCATTAAAAAGACAGGAGAGAAAGAAAAGACCAAAGTGGATGTCAGAAGAGACTCTGAAACTTGCTCTTGGACGTAAAGTAGCTAAAGCAAACGGAAGAAATGATGAAGAGCTGAACAGATGATTTCAAAGGGCTGCTTGAGAAGACAAAGTAAAGTACTATAACGAAATATGCAAAGACCTGGAGTTAGAAAGCAAAAAGGGAAGAACATGCTTGGCATTTCACAGATTAAAAGAGCTAAAGAAAAAATTCAAGCCTCGAGTTGCAATATTGAAGGGTTCTATGGGCAAAATCCACCACTCCTCTGTCAGTTTGTCATACTGCGGTGGCATGTGTTGCTGTAATGTTGGAAGCTATGCCACCAGTATTTCAAATACCACGAGGGTCACCCATGGTGGACAGGTTTCAGCAGAGCTTTCAGACTAAGCCAGACTAGGAAGAAGGATTTGGCGGTCTACTTCTAAAAAAAATTGGCCAGTGAAAACTTTATGAAGTGAAGTGGAACACTTTCTGACATAGTGCTGGAAGATGAGCCCCTCAGGTTGAAAGACACTCAAAATACAACTGGGGAAGAGTTGCTTCCTCAAAGTAGAGTTGACCTTAGTGATGTAGATAGACTAAAGCTTTCAGAGCCTTTATTTGCTGATGTGGCACAACTCAAAATGAGAAGAAATAGCTACAAACAACCATTAATAATTGGAACGTGGAATGTATAAAGTATGAATCTGGGAAAATTGGAAGTCACCAAAAATGAAATAGAATGCATCAAGATCAATATCCTAGCCATTAGTGGGCTGAAATGGACTGGTATTGGCCATTTTGAATCAGACAATTATATGGTCTACTATGCCAAGAATGACAAATTGAAGAGGAATGACGTCACATTCATCATCAAAAAGAACATTTCGAGATCTATCCTGAAGTACAATGCTGTCCGTGATAGGATAACAGCCATACGCCTACAAGGAAGACCAATTAATACAGGTATTATTCAAATTTACACACCAATCACTAATGCCAAAGATGAAGAAATTGAAGGTTTTACCAACTTCTGGAGTCTGAAACTGATCAAACATGCAATCTAGATGCATTGATGATTAATGGTGATTGGAATGTGAAAATTGGAAACAATGAAATAGGATGGGTAGTTGGAAAATATGGCCTTGGTGATAGAAACAACATCAGCGATCTCATGATAGAATTTTGCAAGGTTAATGACTTATTCATTGCAAATACCTTTTTCAACAACATAAATGGGGACTATACACATGGACTTCTCTGGATGGAATACACAGGATCAAATAGACTACACTTGTGGAAAGAGATGATGGAAAAGCTCAATATCATCAGTCAGAATAAGGCCAAGGGCCAACTGCGGAACAGACCATCAGTTACTCACAAGCAAGTTCATGTTGAAGCTGAAGAAAATAAAAACAAGTCCATGAGAGGCAAAGTGTGACCTTGAGTATACCCCACCTGAATTTAGATACCATCTCAAGGATATGACACATTGAATATTAATGACCGAAGACCAGATGAGTTGTGGGATAACACCAAGGACATCATATATGAAGAGAGTAAAAGGTCATTAAAAAGACAGGAAAGAAAGAAGAGATCAAATAGATGTCAGAAGAGACTCTGAAACTTGCTCTTGAACATAGAGTAGCTAAAGAGAATAGAAGAAATGATGACGTAAAGAGCTAAACAGAAGATTTCAAAGTGCAGCTTGAGAAGACAAAGTAAAGTATTATAATGAAATGTGTAAAAACCTGGAATCAGAAAACCAAAAGGGAAGAACACATTTGGCATTTTTCAGGCTGGAAGAACTGAAGAAATAATTCAAGCCTCATGTTGCAATATTGCAAGAGTCTATGGGTAGAATATTGAATGACACAAGAAGCATCAAAAGAAGATGAAAGGAATACACAGAGTCACTGTACCAAAAAGAATTGGTCAACCATTTCAGGAGGCAGAATATGATCAACAACTAATGGTATAGAAGGGAAAAGTCTAAGCTGCACTAAAGGCATTGGTGAAAAACAAGGCTCCAGGAATTTACGGAATACCAATTGAGTTGTTTCAACAAACTGATGCAGCACTGGAGGCACTCACTTGTCTATACCAAGAAATTTAGAAGACAGCTACCTGGCCAAGCGACTGGAAGAGATCCATATTTGTGCCTGTCTTAATCATCTAGCGCTGCTATAACAGAAATACCGAAAGTGGAGGGCTTTAACAAAGAGAAATTTATTCTCACAGTTTAGTAGGCTACAAGTCCAAAATCAGGGCATCAGCCCCAGGGGAAGGCATTTTCTCTCTGTTGGCTCTGGAGGAAGTTCCTCATCACCAATCTTCCCCTGGACTAGGAGCTTCTCCTCGCAGGAACCGTAGGTCCAAAGGATGAGCTCTGCTCCCAGCACTACTTTCTTGGTGGTATGAGGTCCTCCCTCATTAACATCATAGAGGCAGGATTTACAACACATAGGAAAATCACATCAGATGATGAAATGGTGGACAATCACAAAATAATGGGAATCATGGCCTAGCCAAACTGATACACATATTTTTGGGGGACATAATTCAATCCATGACAGTGCCCATTCCAAAGAAAAGTGATCCAACAGAAAGCGGAAATTATCGAACAATATCATTAATATCACACAAAAGTAAAATTTTGCTGAAGATCATTCAAAAGCGATTGCAGCAGTACATCGACAGGGAACTGTCAGAAATTCAAGCAGGATTCAGAAGAGGACATGGAATGAGGGATATCATTGCTGATGTCAGATGGATTTTGGCTGAAAACAGAGAGTACCAGAAAGATGTTTACCTGTGTTTTATTGACTATGCAAGGGCATTCAACTGTGTAGATCATAATAAATTATGGATAACATTGAGAAGAATGGGAATTCCAAAACACTTAATTGTGCTCATGCAGAACCTGTACATAGACCAAGAGGCAGTTGTTCGAACAGAACAAGGGGATACTTTGTGGTTTAAAATCAGGAAAGTGTGTATCAGGGTTGTGTCCTTTCACCATACTTATTTAATCTGTATGCTGAGCAAATAATCAGAGAAGCTGGACTATATGAAGAAGAATAGGGCATCAGGACTGGAGGAAGACTCATTAACAACCCACATTATGCAGATGACACAACCTTGCTTGCTGAAAGCAAAGAGGACTTCAAGCACTTACAGATGAAAATTCAAAGACCACAGCCTTCAGTATGGATTATACATCAACATAAAGAAAACAAAAATCCTCACAACTGGATCAATAAGCAACATCATGATAAGTGGAGAAAATATTGAAGTTGTCAAGGATTTCATTTTACTTGGATCAACAATCAACGCCCATGGAAGCTGCAGTCAAAAAAATCAAAGGATGTATTAAGTTGGGCAAATCTGCTGAAAAAGACCTCTTTACAGTGTTAAAGAGTAAAAATGTCACTTGGAGGACTAAGGTGCACCTGACCCAAGCCATGGTATTTTCAATTGCCTCATATGCATGTGACAGCTGGACAGTGAATAAGGAAAACCGAAGAATTGATGCATTTAAATAATGATTTTGGTGAAGAATATTGAATATACCATGGATGCCAGAAGAACAAACAAATCTGTCCTGGTGGTGCAGTGGTTAAGTGCTCTGCTGCTAACAAAATGTTGGTGATTCGAACCTACCAGCCAATCTGTGGCAGTCTGCTTTCGTAAAGATTACAGCATTGGAAATCCTGTGGGGCAGTTCTACTCTGTTGCTATGAGTTGAAATCAACTGGATGGTAACTGGTTATGGCCAAAAGAATGAACAAATTTGTCTTGGGAGAACAGCTGTAATGTTCCTTAAAAGCGAGGATGGTGAGACTTTGTCTCGCGTACTGTGGACATGTTATCAGGAGGGACCAGTGTCTGGAGAAGGACATCATGCTTGGTAAAGTAGAGGGTGAGCAAAAAAGAGGAAGACTCTCAACGAGTCTGATTGACACAGTGGTTGCAGTGATGGGCTCATACATAGCAAGGCTGTAAGAATGGCCCAGGACCAGGCAGCAAAATGTTCTGTTGTACATGGTGTTGCTACGAGTTGGAATCGACCCCACGGCACCTAATAACAACATTTGTTATGGAAGCTAGTTTTGCCTTAACTAATATATCTGGTCAGCCCACAGAAAACAAGCTTCTTTTAGCCTTAGAAGCCCCAGCCAAGAAATGATTGTAAATAGTTATAGTTTATATACATTTTTCCATTACGTTTTTATTATTCTTATCTCACATACCCACCCTCATTTAAGACTGGGACTTGCAAGATAATATTAAGATGTTTTTGTTGACAGGGAGACATTGAGTGCTCCCCCAGTGTAGGAGAGTGGTTGGGGGGAACTGGTTCTCATGAGAAGCAGTTGGCTGGCTTGTACCTTTCATGAAGACCCAGAGGACCTCAAGGGAGAAAATAGGGTTGCTTCCTGGCAGAGTCCTTCATTCACCACAAGAAGTAATCAAGGCTGTTGAATACAGGGAGGAATGCTTGCAAATTAGCACCACTCCTCAGGCATGGGAAGGCCTCACACTAAGAGTTTGATTACTGACTTGGAGACCGGCACACAGAGAGATTGACAGTGGATGGGGGGAGGAGAAATAGGGCCCTGCAGGTGAAGCTCTAAGACCAGACCTCAAAGGTCATCCATGCAAACCCTGCTCAACTCCTCACTCCCGATGGCCATAGCAACAGAGTGAATCTGGGGCACAGCCCCCTCTTCCTCCTCACATAGGCCACCCCCCGTAGGGTCCCTTTGATGACATCTCCTCTTCCAGAGCTGTCCTTTATGCCTTTTGTTACCTTACTATGTAGTGTTATTTTGTGTATTATTTACATTTTGTATGTTTTGTATTTTGTATGTTAATTGTATATTATTTTATATGTATGTGTGTGTATGTATATACATATATATATATGCATATATATATATGTATATATAGTTCCTGGGTGGTGCAAATGGTTAATGCACTCGGCTGCTAAGGGACAGGTTGAAGGTTCAAGTTCACCCAGAGGTTCCTCAGAAGAAAGGCTTAGCAATCTACTTCTGGAAAATCTGCCATTGAAAACCCTATGGAGCACAGTTCTACTCTAACACATATGGTGTCGGCATGAGTCGGAATCGGCTGGATGGACAAATGGTAAGTAACCAAGAAAAAAAAACCTAAACCTGTTGCTGTCGAGTCGATTCCAACTCATAGAGACCCTATAGAACTGAGAAGAACTGCCCCATAGGGTTTCCAAGGAGCAGCTGGTGGATTCGAACTGCCAACCTTTTGGTTAGCAGCCGAGCTCTTAACCACTGTGCCACCAGGTCTCCAACTGGTTAAGTATAAATATATGTATATGTGTATTTTTGTATAATATATAATGCCATTATGGTGTTGGAAAGGAACATGGTGTATGAGCACACAGAAGGCTTGTCAATAATCGAGGGTGTCGATATCCCATTCTCCCACCTTCTACTCTAGGCTTAGATGCTCTGGCTTAGCACCTTGACTCGATTGGTCAGTGGTATCAGGTATTCATTCATGCATATGTGTGTTCATTTACCAGTCATTTCCTGATACCTTCCTTTGTAACTGGCATTGTGTTAGGTGCTATGGGACATGACGAAAGGAAGAGGTCATGATCCATGCCCTTAAATAGGAAACAGAGAGATGGGAGCAGCAGCTTGTGATTAAGTGTCAAAGTCGGTGGCAACAACCCTCTGGCAGCTGTGCCTGGGAGGCCTGGGATTTGGTGGAACCTAGAGATCTGGCAGGACTTTTGATGCTCTGGGGCCTGTGGCCATGAAGATGAAGACTTTGGAAGTGGCTGCTCCATCTCCCCCAGGGCTGGGGTGGTGCTGATTGGCACCACGTTAAAGCACAATGAGAAGGAGGGCCAGAGTTCAAATGGCTCTTCCAAAGCACTAGGGACTGGGCTCTGGCTGACTCCAAAAGAGACAACACTTCTTTCTCCAAAGCTGGTTGGAACAACCCCAAAGAACAGCAGAAAACCTTCCTTGCAGCCAGGCACTTGGCTGCATTTTAGTGGTCAGGCCTAGCTCTCTCCCTTCTTTGCTTTTCTTGCTCCCAGCTCATTAGCCCCAAGCCCAGCAGGGCAGGTGAAACAAAGGGCAGACCTTTCCAGACCTGCTTGGCCAGAGAAAACCTCCACAGTACACTTAGGGGAGGCCAGCATACCTTCTCCAGTACTACAGAATGAACCTGTTGTGCATTTGTGTGTGGTGTGTGGGTGGGTTCCTCCGCCAATGACCAGGAATCCTCTGGAAGAGATGCTGGGTTTTCAGGCCACTACTACCCCTTTCTTCTCTCCTTGGAAAGGAAATCAAGCAGACTGGTTTTTCCATAGACCACTGGTGAGGAAAAATCAGTTTGAAATCCATCTGAGATTTAATCCTGAGGCAATTCCCAGGACTGGTATCTCAAAGGCTTGGGTCTAAGCCCACAACTGTGCAGGGGATACACCTAGTGTTTCTTCCCTACAAAAAGGTAGAGATGGAATGAGAAGATGGGGTGGAGGAGCAAAATTCCAACTCCATCCAGTATCTGCAGGTACTCCTGCAAGCAGGCTTCAGGTATGCTGGCCCATTGCACTGGCAGATTCCAAACTTCTGAGATAAGCTCTGCAGGGAGCAGCATTTGCCCACCACAGTCTCAGATAAGGACAGCTTTATCCCCCATCTAAACTGACTCTCCGAGCATGGTGTCTCTCTTACTCTGCCTCCAAAACCAGAGATTACAGAACATGCCTCTTAAATATTTGTGCCACTGGGACCCATAGATTCCCACAGGCAGCTAGCTCAAAGCTCATTGACTACATACCTGTCACCAAGTCTTCTCAAACACCTTTCCATCCTGCCCAGTCCTGGACAGATAGCGTAGCCCCAGAATCCTTACGTACCCTGTGACAAAATTGTGCTTCTGCCATGGCCATTCCCTCTGGTGTGAGATGTTTCCTTAGTGTACTCATTAAGTGATGCTGATGGGAGACAGAACTGCCAAGGGTCTTAGTTAGTTAATGCTGCTGTAACAAAAATACCACAAGTGGGTGTCTATAAAGTAAAGAAATTTATTTTCTCACAGTGGAGGAGGCTAGAAGTCCAAATTCAGGGTGCCAGATTTAGGGGAAGCCTCTGTCTGTTGGCTCTGGGGGCAAATCCTTGTCTCAGCTTCTCTAGCCCTAGCATTCCTTGATCTCTTGGTGATCTCCACACGGCGTCTACCTTTCCTCCATTTGTGCTGGTTTGTTTCTGTGTTGATGCTACTGTTTATATTACTCAGAAGTGATTTTATTTATAACACACCCTACACTGATATGGCCTCATTAACATAACAAAGACATCCTATATCCAAATAGGATTACATCCACAGGTATAGGGATCAGGACGCCAAAGCATATTTTGGGGGGACACATTTAAATCCAGAACAATTGCCATGATCCAGGGGTTGGTCTTCAGCTTACCCATTTGGGAACTTAATTCCATCATTTCCTCAGAGATGAACAGGCTACAGAGTTTAGAGTTGATTCTCTAAATAAGAACTTGATTGGTAAAATTAGATACAAGTTACTCCTGAGGATAATCCCAGTCAGGATACTGAAATATAAAGCAAATATTCTCGATATGGACAAAAGTAGGGCAAAGCTTCAAGAGTGTTCTTATTCTTAAGGGATACATCATCATTCTAAGGTAGCTGGATGAACTGCCCTTCTGTATTCTGGAGACATTTCTGGATAAAAGGTGCTGATTCTCAGAATTAGAAGGCTCCCACCCTGGCACAGTGCTTGAGAAGCCCTGACCAGTTTTGTGTAAATCCATGCAGACCACCTCCATCTATCATGCCATCATTGTCTTATACATAACAGGGTACAAATGAATGACAACCTTCTTTATAAGCTAGTGTTTCCCAACTCTTTGTATATCGTGACACCCATACACAATAACAACATCTGTATGGCGTATTGGGCTAAACTGATAGAGGGATCCCAGCCATCCCAAGTCCTGTTCTGCCACCCTAAGGTCTGAAGGAAGGAAAAATCCCCACACTCCTGTAGCTCATCAATCGTCCATCAGCAGACCTTAGCACACCTGTTGGAAAGTTCTGTCACATACTATGGTCTTCTTGACTAGATTTGAGAGACACTCTTGGTGTATTTTAATAGAGATGGTAAGTACTCTAGTCTCATCAGCAACAAACCTTCTTTCAGGTTGTATTACATCTGATTCTTTCAATACTGAGTTTTTTTTGGTTTTTGGGGGAGGAGGAGGAAGTTTGCTTTAATCTCAGTAGGTGAATTTTTTTTTTTTTTGGTATATATATATATATATATATATATATATATATAAAACAAAACATTTGCCACTTCAACATTTTTTTACATGTAAAATTTGGTGACAGTAATTAGGCTCATCATGTTGCAAGTGAATTTTGCTGGCCCTACTTCCTCTCTTCTAAATCTGGAATGCCTTCCTGATACACTCTGGAACTTGGAAGTATCTGGAAGGAAGATGCTTTTATATTCTGCCCAGATCTCCTCTTTAGGGCTGATACACCAATCCCCTAGCTGGTGGGGGCTCACAGCTGTGTCTTTCACTGGGTGGGCAGTGCCCTTGGCAGGGAATTGCCTGGCCTAAGATAAAGGCCCCTCTTACGGATGGCTCACAGCCAATGACTGCTAAATGCAGCAGTACAAAGGTCTGTCCTCTCTGCTTCAATTGGAGATGAGCAATTTTGAAGGCCCGTCCCAGCCCCAGAGCTCTGGTATGGAGGGTCAGTTTATCCCTCTGGCCAACCCTGAAGGTATATCTCCCAAAAGCACTCTCAATAAACTTTCTGCATACAATTCTCTGTCTCTGAGTCTGCTTCCAGGAAACCCAATCCAAGTCACTTCTCTTTGAGGTTTCCTTGGCATTTTATGCACTTAGTGTCATATACTTTTTACTGTATAAAATAACCAGGTTTACTGTGAATTGTTAAATGTTAATTGATAATGTACGGGCTAGTGAGAAGCTAGAATTTCTGGCAAAGTGCAATAAATCAGAAGAGAAATCTGAGCTTCACTGTGGGAAAGGAGGGAGAACCAAGAGACCAAAAGGTTACCTGTTCTCTATATCTTCTAGGACCTTCTCTCTCTGAGCCTCACTCTCCAAGTGACTGTCTAAGCTTTCACCGCTCAGACTTGCTGTGGTTCAACATTTCTCTGTTTCTCTAAGGCAGTTCTTCTCAAACTCCAGCATGCATCAAGACCTCTTGAAAACCTTATCAATAGGATTTTATAATCCTATGAAAGGCTTAAGGAGCCCTGGTGGCACAATGGTTAAGCACTTGGCTGCTAACCGAAATGTTGGTGGTTTGAACCCACCCAGTGGCTCCATGCAAGAAACACCTGGCGATCTGTTCCAATAAAGATTACAGCCTAATAAGGAGCCCTGGTAGCACAGTGGTTAAGAGCTCAGGCTGCTAACTAAAAGGTCAGCAGTTTGAATCCACCAGCCACTCCTTGGAGACTCTGTGGGGCACTGGAATTGACTCAATGGCACATAACAACAACTCTGTCACATGGGGTCGCTATGAGTCAGAGTCGACTTGACAGCACACAACATTATGCAATGCTTGTTAAAGCACAGATTCTTGAGTCTAGCCCCATGAGTGGGTAGGACCTGAACACTTGATTTCTAACATATTCCAGGTGATTAAAATGCTACTGATGTTGGTCCACACTTTGAGAACCACAGCTCTGACAGTTCCTAAATTTTTTCTGATGGCTGTTTGTTCTCTCAGATGGAAGAAGCACCATTTCAAACATTATAACATATATAATGGTATTATTACTCTGTAACTTTTAAGAGTTAATTCAGTCTCTTAATTTGCTTAGTGAGAAACTCACTGTTAAGGGAGAGAATTGTTAAGGGAGAGCATTCCCAGCCCAGTTGAGGCCTAACTATCTAAAGCTAAATCTTATGTGAAAAAGAGGTCACTTTTTCCAATAGAGGCTGCAAAGATTATAAACCAGATAGATTTGGCTTAATGGCAAGTTCCCCAAAGCAAAAGAGAGGGAGGAAGGAGATTGTCTTTTGGAGAAGGTTTTTTTTGAAGGCCCTTCCACTTGATCATGATCTGAAATGCTGACAGGGTCTATGCTGAACCTCACTTGTGCTTAAGAACTCCGACTCCAGCCCCCAGGGTTTCTGGAGAAAGTGCTATAACTTCCTAGGCGAGTCAGTGGCAGTGTGTTCAGTGCTGGCAATAGTAATCTACATAGGGCCCCACTGCTGGAACCATTCTTTTTCCTCTGGCCCGGAGCCTTGTCACCCAGTGCATTTTTACTGGATATCTCCTAGGTCTGAGAGACCAAACGTCAGGGCACTTCCTTCTTCGGAGTGTAGTGTCTGGGATGCTGAACCAGGCTTCCCAGTTCCCATGCACGCCTCCAGGCCGTGATGTAGCCCTGCTGGCTGGAGGTAGACAAGCTTGGCCTGTTCTCATCAAGAATGTTTTGTTCCAAGTTGCCCTAGAATTGTCTTCTGGAACCCTCTCACTGCATGGGATCAAGAAAATCTTCAGATAAATTTTTCCTCTTTTCCTGATAAGGGATAAAATCAAAACATAGGCATCTGACTTATTTGGAAAATGACTGAACTAACTCTAAGAGCTTGATGTAACCTCTCTCCCAGACTCTACCTTTGTTGCCTAGGAACCACCCCCTGTTACTATTAAGGCAATAAGTTTCTTTGCAGTCAGGCTAAAGAATGTGAATATCTCATGGAAACTTCTTTGTTCCCTGATGGAAACTCTGTTCCCAGTCTCCTCTGGAGATTGACACTCTGAGCAAGCTAACTTTTAACAGACCACTCCTAAAAATTTCCGTCATGTTGTTTGCTTTGTAACCAACATGAAGCTTCCCCCACTTGGCTCCATGTTTTTCAGTTTTGTCTTTTAGCCAATCAATGTATTCATGTAACCAATAATGTCAGATTTTGCTTTACTTTGTGTCACCTTTGAGTGACCTCAGTCGCTGTAAACCAGTCAGAATATTGTGTTTTGTACTTCCTCCTCCAGCCCTATAACCCTGTACCCCCAATTTCTCCCCCTTGGATTCGTGTGTTCCATTTGCTGGGACTCCACATTTCCCCATTGCAATGTTCTTTTGTGCTGCAGCTGTCTCTATTTCCTCAATAAAACTCTTTACTTTCAATTTTAACCAGGCCTCTCGATTTTGCTCTACGACATTCCCAAAGGTGGTTTACCTATCTTTAGAGCATCAGAAGGTCTTAGGACTCAGAGAGACCTTGAGAGATCATCTAGTCCGGGCCTTTTGAATGATCATTAAATCCTCTTAATAATGATGATGATGATATTTTACCGGTTACAAAGTGCTTTCATATATAATACTCTTTCCTCATACACTACATCCAATCTATTAGAAAGCCCTATTGGCTCTTCCTCCAAAATATGCCTTATATCTCTGTTCATTTGTCTTCATTTTCTCTGCTACCACGCAAGCCAACATGGTTTCTTAACTGGACCCCAGCATCAGCCTCCAAACATGTTTCTCCTTTTCTACTCCTGCTCCCCCACCATCCTTTCTCAACATAGCAACTAGCATGGTCTTTTGAAAGTATAAATTGGATTGTGTCATGTCCTGGCATCAAACCTTTCAGTGGCTTCCCATTAGTCTTAGAATAAAATCCAAACTCTACCTAGGCCTACCTGATGTGGCCCTTGCAATCTTATCAACTGCACCCCCGCCCCAACACTTTCTCTCACCTACTTGTTTCCAAGGAGCCCCGGTGGGTTTCCCAGGCTGTAATCTTTATGGGAAGGAGCCTTGGTGGTGCAATGGTTATGTGCTCAGCTTCTAAACGAAAGACCAGTCGTTCGAACTCACCAGCCATTCCGCGTGAGAAAAAACCTGAAGATCTGTTCCTGTAAAGATTGTTGTTGTTGTGTGCCACTGAGTCAATTCCAACTCACAGCAACCCTATAGGATAGAGTAGAATTGGGTTTCCTAGGCTATACTCTTTATGGGAGCAGATGACCAGGTCTTTTCTCCCATGGAGCTGCTGGG
This sequence comes from Trichechus manatus latirostris, assembly GCF_000243295.1. Taxonomy (NCBI): domain Eukaryota; kingdom Metazoa; phylum Chordata; class Mammalia; order Sirenia; family Trichechidae; genus Trichechus; species Trichechus manatus. The sequence continues at coordinate 5,001,973 of NW_004444009.1, read as the reverse complement.
TGGGTTAGAACCACTCGGGTTTGCAGCTCAGCACTTAATCCTTGCACCACCGAGGCTCTTTCCCATAAAGATTACAGCCCAGGAAACCCTATGGGGCAGATCTACTCTGTAATATAGGGTCACTATGAGTCTGAATCAATGTGACAGCACACAACAACTCTTGTTTCCAGGCACACTGACTTCCTCTACATCCAAACACACTGAGCTCCTTCCTAACCTAGAACTTCTGCAATCCACTGTCTGTAACATGCTTCGCTCAGATCCACCCAATCCAAAGAAGTCTTCCACCCTTGTCACTGACAGCATCCTGTTTTATTTTATTCATAGCACTTATCGCTACCTGATATGCCTGTTCATGTCTCCTGCCCATAAGAATGTAAGTTCCCGGAGAGACTTTGTCTGCTTCCTTCAGTGTTGTATCCCCAGGACCCAGAGAAGTACCTGACTCATAGTAAACCAAAAAAACCCATTGCTGTCCTGTAGATTCCGACTCATAGTGGCCCTATAGAACAGAGTAGAACTGCCCCATGGGGTTGCCAAAGCTATAATCTTTATGGATGCAGACTGCCACATCTTTCTCCTGTGGGGCAGCTGGTGGGTTTGAACCACTGACCTTTCAGCTAGTAGCTGAATGCTTAACGACTGCACCACCACGGCTCCTTTGACTCATAGTAGGTATTCTATAAGTGTTTGTTAATTGAATTATCTAGTTTGATGCTTGGAAATGCTGTGAGGTAGAGATTACTTGTCTTAGTTCACAGGTATCTCTGGAGTAGGGAAGTTAACTGATTCCAGTTTAAGAACATTCAGCTGGAGAGTGGCAAAGGAGAAACTAAGCCCACTCTTCCACTATCAAGTATAGTGCTTGCTTTAACAATTTGCAGTGTACTTTGTATAAACATTATCTACTTGATATGTCAAGTAGGATTGTATCCAGAAAGTTACAAGTCTGTCAACCATTCTCTCAACCATTCTCTTATGTCTGCAAAAATCTTCCTGCTAGGACAGTGGGCAAGAAGTTGTGAGTCTGAAGGAACAATTGTGATGCCTTTGTCTATGACTCAGTTCTCTTTGGTGTGTGTTTTTGTTCCATACCTGCTCTGCTCCAAGCAAGCCAATTTACAACACATATAAGGAAAAAAAAAATCCACCTTCTCACTCTAGCCTACTCTGTTAAAATAGCTACTATGTGCCAGGCAGCCCTACAAACCAAACCAAATCCACTGCCATCCAGTCGATTCCAACTAATAGCAACCCTATTGGACAGAGTAGAACAGCCCCATAGGGTTTCCAAGGCTGTAAATCTTTACAGCAGCAGACTGCCACATCTTTCTCCTGAAGAGCAGCTAGTGGGTTCAAACTGCCAAAGTTTTGGTTAGCAGCCAAGGGCTTTAAACAATGCACCACCAAGGCTCCTTCCAAGCAACCCTACCAAACCCGTTGCCATTGAGTCGATTCTGACTCATAGCAATGCTAAAGGCTAGATATTAACTCCGTTTTGCAGTTCAGAAAATGGAGGTTCAGAAGATAAGTAACTTGCTAAGGTCACAAAACTAAGTTGCAAGACAGATTCAAATCTAGTAGGACTCCAAAATTATAGTCTTCTCACTATACTACAGGGCCTCTTCTAGGAGGTCACATATGTGACTCTGTGCGTTTATTCATTGCACTTGACCCCCTCCCCATTCCTTTCTATTCCTCTGCCAAAGGGAAGCAGTGTTGCATAGTGGATAGACCACAGGCTCTGGAGAGAGAAGAACTGGGCCCCTTCCAGGCTATCTGAACATGTTATTTGGTCTCTTTATTATTCTGCAGCTTATTCATCTCTAAAAGAAAGGAAAAAGCACCACCATTCAGATAAAAAGAGATGATGTATATAATGTTCTCTGAGGACTTGAAAGTGCTGTATGTGTTAGCTGGTATTATTATAATCCATTTACATCATTTCTTTATAACTCTGAAGTAAAAACTTAACTTACAGGAATCCTTTTTTGATGAAAATGAACCCATTTAATCATTCTCTTGGTTTGTGTGCTTTTAGCATTAGCAAGCAATTATGGGCTCATTTTCAAACAAATTCAGTGTTTGCTTTGTCTCATCAAATGGACTGTTCACGGAGGGGAGGGATTAAATTTTCTATTTCTTTTGTATCCTCTTATTATGGCTCAGTGGTTAAGAGCTCGGCTGCTAACCAAAAGGTCAGCAGTTCAAATCCACCAGCTGCTTTTTGGAAATCCTGTGGGGCAGTTCTACTCAGTCCTATAAGGTCTACGAGTCGGAATCGACTCAATGGCAACAGGTTTTATTATGCCCAACACAAACCAAACCAAACCAAACCCATTGCCGTTGAGTTGATTCTGACCCATAATGACCCTAAAGGACAGAGTAGAACTGCCCCAAAGGGTTTCCAAGGAGTGGCTTGTGGATTTGAACATTTATCAGGAGCTCAAGAAGTCCAGGTTGAAGGTTTGATTCAAGAAGAATTTGTGGGAAAAGTCAAAAGACATTTTGCTCATGGGGAGTGTCTTAGTCATCTAGTGCTGCTATAACAGAAGTACCACAAGTGGATGGCTTTAACGAACGGAAGTTTATTCTCTCACAGTCTAGAGGCTGGAAGTCCGAATGCAGGGCACCAGCCCCAGGGGAAGGCTTTCTCTCTACCGACTCTGGAGGAAGGTCGTTGTCATCAATCTTGCCCTGCTCTAAGAGCTTCTCAACACAGGGACGCCAGGTCCAAAGGATGCTTGCCCCTGGCTCTACTTTCTTCGTGATATGAGGTCCCCCTGTCTCTCTGCTCGCTTCTCTCTTTTATATCTCAGAAAAGGTTGGTTCAACCCACTCTTGTAGATTGAGTCCTGCCTCATTAACATAACTGTCACTAGTTCCATCTCATCAACGTCACAGAGACAGGATTTACAACACATAGGAAAATCACATCAGATGACAAACAGGCTAGGCAAATTGATACTTGACAGTCCCCAAAATATCTGTCAACTTGGCTGGGCCATGATTCCCAGTATCATATGATTGCCTACCATTTTGTCATCTGATGTGATTTTCCTATGTGTTATAAATCCTGTCTCTATGATGTTAATGAGGTGAGATAGGTGGCAGTTATGTTAATAAGGCAGGACTTAATCTACAAGATTGGATTGTGTCTTGAGCGAATCTCTTTTGAGATATAAAAGAGAGAAACAAGCAGAGAGACTGGGGACCTCATACCACCAAGAAACAAGAGCCAGGAGCAGAGTGCGTCCTTTGGACCCAGGGTTCCTGGGTGGAGATGCCCCTAGTCCATGGGATGACTGATGAGAAGGACCTTCCTCCAGAGCCGACAGACAGAGAAAGCTTTTCTCTGGAGCTGATGCCCTGAATTTGGACTTCTAGCCTACTAGACTGTGAGAGAATAAAATTCTCTTTGTTAAAGCCATCCACTTCTGGTATTTCTGTTGCGGCAGCATTAGATAACTAAGACAGGGACGCAATTCAATTCATGACATTCCACCCTTTGGCCCCCAAAAATCCATGTTCTTGCCACATGTAAATCACATTCACGCCATCATATCATAGCAAATGTCTTAAATCAACTCCAAGTTCAAATTCCATCCTGGGGCAAAATTCCTCTTCATATGTGAAATCTAGAATATAAATTATCTGCTTCCAAAGTACAATGGTGGCACAGGCACAAGCTAGACATTTCCATTACAAACGGGAGAAACTGGAAGGAAAGAAGGGGTAACACGCACCAAGCAAGTCAACCAAACACATTACATTAGCCCTCAAGGCTTGAAAATAATCCTCTGTTCTCTAAGACCACTTAGATAATGGCCCTGCCGTCCAGGCTCTTGGTATTGGCCACACTCTCTTGATTCTGAGAGAAGGTTCCTTGGGCTTTGGCTCCACCTTCCAGGCCCACTGCAACAGCAACTCTGCTCCCTGGGCTTTAGGAGCACTATTCTCCTAGTCCATATGAGTGATGACTCCACCCTTAGAAACTCCAGAGGCCGTGGCTCCACCCTTTGAGACCCCAGAGGTCATGGCCATATCCTTTGAGACTGAGGCAGCTCTGCTTCCTGTGTTCCTTGTCTCTTCATCTTCTGCTTTCTGGTTCCTTGGCCTCTCGGCCCCTTGGGCCTCACCACCCATGACTGCTCTGCTTGGCCAAGTGTTCCAAAGCTCTGTAGCTCCACTGATAAGTGCATGGAGGCACCCCACTCTGCCAGGAAGCCTCCTGAGCAAAGGCACTCAGCTCTCTCTCTCTGTGGGTTGGCTCCAGTGATGTCTTGTGCTGGTCTCCTGGTTCTGCTGCTGCTGGTTCTCTGCTGCTGCTTCTTGCCATTTACGTCATCTCCAATATAACAGCCCTCCTCACTTCCTTCTGAGTCCTCACCAGAATTGTCTTTGATGTCCATAATTTCACCAACAGTCTATTCACAGCAATCTAGGCTTTTACTATTAGGCACCTTAAAACTCTTCCAGCCTCTATCCTTTCAGTTACAAAACTGCTTCCACATTTTAGGTACCTGTTAGAACAACACCCCACTCTCAGTACCACATTCTGTCACAGTCATCTAGTGCTGCTATAACAAAAGTACCACAAGTGGATGGCTTCAACAGGGAGTAAGACATTTGAAGAAAACCAGTCTGGTGAATCCAGAAAGTGAAAATTAAGCTGGGAAGGGAGCTATGACCCTAAGTGGTTTAGCAAAGAATAACAGGAACGTTGTGAGGGGTTTAAGTCCTGAAATCCCTCCCAATACTTACACATTTTGAGAGGCTGGATCTTGATTCTTTCTGTTTTAGGGCTGGCATGATCCAATGTAAAACTTACTAAACTAGGAGCCAAAAACCTGGGTTGCAGTCTAAGATTTGGCAGGTCAGTCAACATCCCTAAGTCAGTGTTTTAGTTTATAATATGGTACTTCCTAACTAGATTGTTGTAAGGTTATCTCCAGCTCAAAAATGTTATGAAAGCACAGACAAGAGGCTAATTTTCTTAAAACATAAAGACTACCTACAAAATAATTTTAAAAAGCCAGTCACCCAACAGAGGGTGAAGTATATAAGCAGTTTACAGAAAAGAAAATATAGGCATCTTTTAAACAAAGAGAGCAATGCAAATTAAAACTACAAATAGATGCAATGTTTTCATCATTAAAAAGGTCCTTAACACCCTGTGTTACTGAGAGTGTGAGAAAGCAACTACTCAAAAATTAGTGGAAGTGTTACTAGAATATTCTCTTGTTGTTGCTGTTGGGTGCCGTAGAGTTGATTTCAACTCATAGCGACCCCATGCGACAGAGTAGAACTGTCCCATACGATTTCCTAGGTTGTAATCTTTATGGAAACAGACTGGAAGGATCGCCAGTCTTTCTCCTTCGGAGCAGCTGGTGGGTCGAACAACCGCCCTTTCAGTTAGCTGCCAAGTGCTCAACTGTTTGTGTCTCCAGGGGTCCTTTTAGGAATATTCTCTAGGGAAGACAATTTGGTGATTACCGCTAAAATTTAAAATTCACATACGCTTTGATGTGGAAATTCTAGTCATAGGTGTTTATCGTAAAGATCAACATCAACGGGGGCGGGGGTTATATTCACATTCAACCATGTAAAAGAGCATTCACTGCAGCATTATTTGTAGTATCAAAAGATTAAGACAATCTAAATGTTCATCTATAATCATTATTGAAGTAAATTATACCATATTTTTATAAAATGCAGTGATAATCTCTAAAAAGAATGAGGATTCTCTATGTACTAATGGAGCCCTGGTGGCACAGTGGTTAAGAGGTTGGCTGCTAACCAAAAGGTCAGCAGTTCAAATCCACCAGCAGCTCCTTGGAAACCCTATGGGGCAGTTCTACTCTGTCCTATAGGTTCACTATGAGTCGGAATCGACTCAACAGCAACGGGTTTTGTTTTGGTTTATATGTACTAACGTTGACAGATCTTCAAGATATATTGTTTAATGAAAAAAGCAAAGGGCAAGACAGTGTATAGTTTAGTGGCACTTGAGTTATTAAACAGAAAAGAATATATACCTGTTAAACAAAATGCATATTACTTTTACTTGGAAATAATTTAAAACTTACAAAAAGGTGTGAAAATAAAAACAGTACAAAGAACAACACCTATAATACTTTTCACCCAGATTCATCTGCTTTTAACTTTTTACCCCATTTGCTTTATCATTTGAATATGCATAGTTTTAATATCTCTGGAAGCTATCTTAAGAAACTTGTAACAATGGCTACCTCCATGGAGGGAACTGAGTGGCTGGAGGCAGGGGAGGAAGACTATTTTACTGTATGCCCTCTTGAAATTTTGAATTCTGTATTATATACAAAACATTAAATTAAAAATTATATGAGGATTGCTGTAGAAATTCTGGGGTCTGTACCTTTGGAGGAAAGATTCCAGTGAAGGAAGTCAGATATCTGAAAAGGTGAAAATGAAAGTCAAAATATAGCCCAGAGTAACCGAATAGTGATGAGGGAGAGTGTCTCTTTATAGTACTACAGCTGATAAAGGAAGAAAGAATGATAAAATTAGTTTATCAGCATTTGCAAACTCTAATGGAGTCCTGGTGGCATAGTGGTTAAGAACTCAGACTGCTAACTAGAAGGTCAGCAGTTTGAATCCACCATCTGCTCCTTGGAAATCCTATGGGGCAGTTCTATTCTGTCCTATACGGTCGCTATGAGTTGGAATCTACTAAACAAGTTTGGTTTTTCGGTTTAATGTATAGTGGATCTAGAGAATAGTCAACAACAGCTGTTAACACACAAAAAAAAAACTTGTTGCCGTGGAGTCAACTTCAACTCATGGTGACCCCACGTGTTATAGTGTAAACCGCTCCATAGGGTTTTCTTGGCTGTAATCTTTAAATAGAAGCAGATCACCAAGTCTTTCTTTCATGACACTGTTCGGTGAGTTCAAACTGCCAACCAGTTGAGCACAAACCATTTGCAATACCTAGGGACCTTAGCACCAAAAAAGATGTTTGTATTTATATGCCTCCTGATGAAAGTATGCAACACTGCCTGTGAAGGAGTCATGCCAAAAAAATTGATCCTGAACTGGATCATCTTCTAGACCTATCAATTAAAGGAAATACAGGGGCCAGAGGAACATGTTAAATAACACTGCCTGTCCCTAGGCAACAGTCAGAGGGGGAAAAAAAAGACTTATGCTCAAGAAAACACAAAAATTAGGAATAAGAAAGGGGAATTAACTATAAATATAAGAAGGATTTTAAACGGTAAAATATAACACATGATTTTATGCGAATAATTAGAAAACTTCAGTGAAATAGATGATTTTCTTGGAAAATATAATCAGAATTGACTCAAAAAAAAATACAAGAAAAACTATTACACCAATAAAGAAGAAAAAAATGAAAAAAGTTGTTAAATATTAACTCTAAAACAGGATTTGGGCTGGGGCTTGGGATGCTGCCTTGGGCCCTCAACCCTCAGATCCACTTCTCACCGTTCCTCTGCTGACCACTATCTTTGGGAGGCCAACCCCTGTGGCCTGTGCTTCCCAGGCTCCTGTATCAGTGGGCTGCTGGTCAATTCAGAAAATGGGGGGTACTGGCAGGAAGCTGGAGGTCGGGGGACGAGAGAAGCCAGGGTTGTTTGCCTTTAGAAACAGTTTTTAATTCTCCTGGAATCCAGATTTCTGGGGTCTGCAAAGTTAGGGTGATCAACCTAGGCCACTTGCCTTTAGGTGTCCTTCTGAACCTTGAGCCGTGAAGAAACGGGTTTCTAAAAGTCACCTTTGAGTTAAACAATGGTCTAAATAAACTAGTAAAACCATTTTATCTTGGGCATTGTGCTCTATTAAAGAATTCAGTCAGTTATATTGAAACGAGACTCCAAAGGTCAGACTGGGAGCTATGTTTTGGAGTAAATCAATAAGTATTTTAGTTGTTCTTCAAGAAAATGCTGTATGAAATCCTTCATGACCACAAATTGTTCATCAGTTCTGTTCTAGCCATTTTTCTATGGAAACACTGATTAATTTGGGTATAAGAGTCTTTAGGGGTTCTCTCATCTTCAGAACATGTTTGACTCTATAGTCGAAATGGTACCCCAATTTGCAAATCATATATTAAATAAGTTTCAATAAATTATATTATTGGCTTAATTTTGTTTGTTTGTTTTAACAGCCCCTATCCTACTCCTACGCTGCCACTGATGGCATTTCCCTCATTGGTTCCCTCTTTTCTGTAGCTTCAGCTCCTTCTGGACACACCAGCATGGTTCCAGTTCCACCTCCTGACTGTGGCCTTTGGACTCTAGGAACACCACCTCCTCCCTCTACGCTTTCCAGATTAGAAGTAGGAGTGCTTCCTACTATTGCTAATTTCACTTGGTTGACATTTTAGCTCCTTCCAACACCTGTGTAATTAATTCCTTGTACTAAATTTCCTCTTTTTAAATACTCAGAGTAGTTTCTGTTTCCCTGATTGGACACTGACAGATACAGATGGTTTTACAGGTTAACTATTTCAAACTTTTAAAGAACAAATAATCTCCTAGGTACGTAAGTTTCAGACCATAGAAAAGAAGGAGGGTCTTCTTTCTTTCTTTTATAAGATCGGTACAATACTGATACAAAATCAGTGTGATCATTAAGGTTGTGTGTCAACTTGGCTGAGCCATGATTCTCAGTGGTTTAGCAGTTATGATATAGTCTGGCAGTCATATAATGATGTGATCACCTCCATGATGGGATCCGCTGTGAGCAGTCAATCACTTGGAAGTGAGTTTCCTTGGAGGTGTGGCCTGTATCCAATATATGTGGACTTTCTGGCAAGGCTCCTGGGTTTTTGCTCACACTGGACCCTGCTGCTGGCTCCTGTTCATCTGATCTCCAGTTCTTGGGACTTGAACTAGCAGCTTACCTGCTGTCTTGCCTGCCAATCTTAGGATGCATTGGTCTCTGCAGACTGTGAGCCAGGAGAAGACTGCAGTCTGACTCACGGACTTGGGACTTTCCAGCCTCTACAACTGCATGAGCCATTTCTTTGATATAAGTCTTTCTCTATATTTATACACTTTACTGGTTTTGCTTCTCTAGAGAACCTAGCCTAAGACAATCAGATAATCATGGAAGAAGAAAACTATAAATGAGGCATAAAAATGTTTTTCATATGGTCGCCTCATTTGTGAAAAGGTGCCACTACAATTCAGTGCAGGAAAGGATGGTCTTTTCAACAAGTTGTATTGTGTCAACTGGTATGTATTAAAATAAAAAGGAAAATTGACCTTCTACTTTACATTATACCAAAAAAATAATAATAAATAATTTGAGATGGACCATAGGCATATACATGGAAGCTAAAGCAATAAACCTTCTTAAGAAACCACAGGAGATTATCTTCAAGACTTTGGATAGGCAGGAGCCCTGGTGGCACAGTGATTAAGTGCTCAGCTGCTAAATCACAGGTGGGCATTTCAAACCCACCATTTGCTCCATGGGAGAAAGATGTGGCAGTCAGCTTACACAAAGATTTGCAGCCTTGGAAACCTATGGGGTAGTTCTAGGATTGTATAAGATCACTGTTGGTTTGTTGTACTGTGGTGGATTTTGTGTTGCTGTGATGCTGGAAGCTATGCCATTGGTATTTCAAATACCAGCAGGGTCACTCATTGTGGACAGGTTTCAGCTGAGCTTTCAGACTAAGACAGACTAGGAAGAAGGATTTGGTAGTCTACTTCTGAAAAAAATTAACCAGTGAAAAACTTATGAATAGAAGTGGAACATTGGCATAGTGCTGGAAGATGAGCCCCTCAGGTTGGAAGGTACTTAAAAGACTACTTGGTTCCACTCCTAGGAATATATCCTAGAGAAATAAGAGCCGTCACACAAACAGACATATGCACACCCATATTCATTACAGCACTGTTCACAATAGCAAAAAGATGGAAACAACATAGATGCCCATCAACAGATGAATGGATAAACGAACTATGGTACATATACACAATGGAGTATTATGCAATGATAAGCAACAATGATGAATCTGTGAAGCATCTCATAACATGGATGAAACTTGAGGACATTATGCTGAGTGAAATAAGTCAATCACAAAGGGACAAATATTATATGAGACCTCTATTGTAAAAATTCATGAAAAAGTTTACGCACAAAAAGTAACAATCTTTGTTGGTTATGAGGGATGGGAGGGGTGGGGGGGAATACTAAATAGATAATAGATAATTGGTAACTTTGGTGAAGGGTAAGACAGTACACAATACTGGGGAAG
>NW_004444009.1:4989410-4991034 GCF_000243295.1 Trichechus manatus latirostris | reverse complement strand
CTATGACAGTCCTTTTTAAAATGTCCAGGTTTACCACACCCAAAACAGGTGGCAGTGGATGGACGGAGAGCTGCCGCTAGTACTTGTGCCTTATGAGTTTCTGTGCCAACATTTTGACATGCTGTAATCATTTCAGCTAAATTAAGATTCTGTGCCTTTAAGGGGGCTAAAACAGCTCAACAGTCAGCATTAACATTTTTGTAAGTAAGCTGGAGACAAAGAACTTCAGCTGCTTGTTGATTATCTACCGGTCGGGAAATGGCCGTTTGGAGGTGGTTGATAAAATCAATGTAGGGCTCGTTTGCCGCTTGGCGAATAATGGCAGATGAGCTGGTGGGTGTTCTGGAATCAGGGATTTTACTCCAGGCTTTGGTGGCAGCATCGGAGGCTTGACTGAATGCTTGCCTATTCATCTGACTCTGGGCCTGGGGAGTGGAATGATTCCCAACACCCAGGAGCATGTCAAGACCAACAGGGATACTATGGTTAAGATTGTTCATGGCATAAAGGTTACAATGTTCCTTGTATTCTTGACTCCATACACTAAATTGAGCAGGGGTTAAGACTGTTCGTATTAAAACATTCCAATCCCAGGGGGTCATCTCATAGTTTTGTCCTATAGCTTCTACAATTCCTTTTGTAAAGGAACACTGTAAACCATTCTCTATCATGCTTTTACAGAGTTCTTTAAAAACTTGAAAGTCAAGGCCATTGTGATGGTGCGGTCCTGCTCCCCGAGTGACAGGATAAGCAGAAAACCCTTCTTTCTCATAGCCCTCTCACAAACATCTCTCCATAAGAGACTGATGTTGTGAGAAATCAGCCTCGGGAGGTGCAGAAGGAGGAGGGTCATAAACATTTTCTTTACTATGGGAGGGAGCTGAAGGAGCTGCCTGTAAGGATTGCAGGGCAAGGCGACAGTGGTGTCAAGCAATAAGAACTGAAGCTGGGATGTTCATGTCACGAATGATGTTACCAATATGTTCCCATGCTTCTACATCAAGGTTTCCCCGCAAGAGATACCAAGGACAGGCAGATTCGATTAAAAGCAGAAGTTGGGTAAGAGCTTCTTCTGACACGTTAAGCTTAGAGGCCTTTAATAATCCTAACAACTGGGTTTTACATTGAAGCTGTTCAGAAGAAAGAGAATTCCCCACAGTGAGGGAGAAACGGAAAATGAAAAAGGAGAATGAGAGACAGTAAAAACTCCTGGCCTGAAGCCTGAAATCCCTTGAGAGTGCTCGGGGAAGTCCCGTCGCCCTTGGGCTGTAACCCCAGCCTTAACTGAGAGCCTCCAGGAAGGCCACGTCGCCCTTGGGCTGTAAACCCAGCCTGAATTGGATGTCCGATACTCACCACCTGAAGGGATTGAGTGCGAGGGTGTCTACAGCTCTGCCCTCACACGGGGCACCATCTGTCACAGCTCCTCACACGGGGCACCATCTGTCGCAGCAGCGACGGTTGTCAGGACGGCGAAGACAGTAACCAACTGCACAACTCTTACAGAGAAGTGGGACCAGGAAGGTCACTCTGAGGAGTCGACGCCAGCTTCAGTCCCAGGAGTTTATTTATAGTCAATACAGCAAGCAGTGAAGCAAATAACAGAACAATGGGCTTTGGGTGA
>NW_004444009.1:4981538-4989207 GCF_000243295.1 Trichechus manatus latirostris | reverse complement strand
CAGCCATGTTTAAATGGCATATATCCCACAGTTAACCATTGTCATAGGGCAATATGTGTACTAACTGTTTAATGAGAAACTATTTGTTCTGCAAACCTTCATCTAAGGTACAAAAAAAAGAAGAATTATCTATGTGAGATCAAATTGACACCAGCAACTCAAAAGGTTTGATGGGAAGCCTAGGGGGCAGTGAATTGAAGATAATGGTGATGTAATAATTTGGAAAAGGATAGTGAGAATAGTAACACAACTGGAAGAATGTAATCAATGTCACTGAATTGTACATGTAGAAACTTTTGAAATGGTGTAACTTTGGCTATGTATATTTTCACCAAAAGAAAAGGTCTTCCAAGGTCTAGAAGGGAGAATGTTGACATGTAATGGGGTTGTTAACCAATGTCATAAAACAATATGTGTACTGACTGTTTAATGAGAAACTATTAGTTTGTAAACCTTCATCTAAAGTACAATAAATATATACATATGTATAAAAAAAAAAGACTACTGGGGAAGAGCTGCCTCCTCAAAGTAGAGTTGACCTTTATGACGTGGATGGACTAAAGCTTTCAGGACCTTCATTTGCTAACATAGCACAACTCAAAATGAGAAGAAACAGCTGCAAACATCCATTAATAATTAATTACTAGTGATTGGAATGCAAAAGTTGGAAACAAAGAAGAAGCAACAGTAGTTGGAAAATATGGCCTTGGTGATAGACACAACACCTGACATTGCATGATAGAATTTGCAAGGCCAAAGTCTTCTTCATCACAAATACCTTTTTTCACCAACATGAATGGTGACTATACACGTGGACCTCGCCAGACGGAATACGCAGGAATCAAATTGACTACCTCTGTTGAAAAGAGACAATGGAAAAACTCAGTATCATCAGTCAGAACAAGGCCAGGGGCTAACTGTGGAAGAGACTGTCAATTGCTCATATACAAGTTCAAGTTGAAGCTGAAGAAAATCAGAACAAGTCCACAGAGAGCCAAAGAATGAACTTGAGTATATTCCACCTGAATTTAGTTTAGATACTATCTCAAGAATAGATTTGACTTATTAAATGCTAATGACCAAAGACCAGACAAGTTGTGGGAGGACATCAAGGACACCATACACGAAGAAAGCAAGAGGTCATCAAAAAGACAGGAAGGAAAGAAAAGCACCAAACGGATGCCTGGAAGTGCAGCTACTTGCCCTCTGCACGTAGGTCTCCTGGGAGCGGCCCCGGGACCCTCGGCGGCCCACGCCGCGGGTTGCAGCTGCGCCCCGCCAGCCCCACCAGGGCCTAGCGAGCCCTTGGTGCCCTGCCGATCCCAGCACACACTCAACACCAGGAGGAGGGCTAGCAGCAGCAGCCCTGGCACCAGGCGCCTCATGCTCGCCGGGCAGAGCGACTCTCCCCCTCCTTTGCCTCCCCCGCTGCCTCTCCTCCTCTTCTTCCATCTTTTCTTTCAAAATTCTAATTATCCTCAAGGCCCAGCTCAAATGTCACCTCTTCAGCAAAACCAACTCCAGATCGCAAGTAAAAATGAATCATCTTCCTCACTTCCCACTAGAACTTGGTTTCGGCATCAGTATTTCATTCTGTCTTCTGGCTAGCCATTTTATTATCTGTCCACCCTTCCTTCTGCCCATTCAGTAAGATGCCAAGCACACTCTAATGGGTGTTGTGGGCACTCAAGAAATACTGTATTAAATGAATGAACCAGACAGGTCAGATACAGGCAACAGAAGTTAAAACCTGCCCTGTGAACTGAGTATGTTCTGGCGTGATTGTGGTAGGTAGACTTAGGAAAGCTTCACGGAGGAAGACGATTGTAGGGAAAAGAAGGAAATACAGAGCCAAAAGGAGAAAAGCAGGAGTGCCCATTCCAAGACCATGAGAAAGGGAAAAGCCAGAAGGTTCAAATATATCCTATGTAAGAGACAGAAAGATGTAACCTAGAATGGAGTTTCTGAGCCAGAGAGAAGACCAGAGGGAGACCATGAGGGGCAGCACTTCCTTGGAAGAAAAACATAAGGAACTGATGAGCAAAACTGAGACTCCCAAAAAATGATCCTATAGGACAATAATGAACTTAAAAAAAAGGCTGGAGGAAAAAGCCAACCAGGAACATAACAAAAATTATCTGTGTGGGGATCTGTCAGTGCCTAGGCTAGGACAATAGCTGCAGAAATAAGAAGCGGAGAAGCTTGAGTCGGTGCAATAGGAAAACTCACAGAATTGAGGGACTATGTGACTGTGAAGGTCAAAGAGAACAGTGATAACAAGATTATGCCCAGGTTGCAATACAGGAGGAAAGATGATATTGTTTATTAACATATTAAGTTTCAGGAAACAGTGCAGCGCTAGAGTGATGTAAAACAGGGAGTCTTTCCCAGAGGTCAGGCTGCAGGCATACCGAGTGAGCTTCCTTGGCGCAGTTATTGTGTGGAACATCAAGTTCAGAGAACTGTTAGGGAAAAAGGCATTGGCTGGTCACCTCATAGAAATTCTCTGCGAGCTGTTAACATGAGACACCCAGCCAGGTGGGATACACTGTGTACAACCAAGACTTCCCAAGCTGTGCTTTCCCCATGTCTATTTTGTTTTTGCCAGTCTCTCCTTGCCCCCTCTCCTGTTTTCGTCCTTCCCACAGTTACTCAGGGGCATTCTTTTCAAACTTCTACCTCCCCCCACCATCTTAGCTGAATGCACAGTTTGTGAACTGCACAACTCTAGGGGGAGTCATTCACATGAGCTATGGAATGAATGGCAGCTCCTAAAGTTGTGCAGTGCACAATCTGTACAACCACAGGCCATGGCCCTACTTGACCTAGACACGGAAACCAAATCAATGGGTGTGGAAGATCCCCAGCAATGTGCAACAAACTGAGAACATACAAAAGTCCTGGAGTGAAAGGGAAAGACTAAAAGCACTAGGATCAGAGACCACAAAGGAGATGTTACAAAATCTGGAAGATTTCTGCACACAGGTTGCCGCTGAAGCATTGAGGCTGGATAAGCTCTCTTAGGGAGTCAGTTTGAGAAATCCTCTCAGATGTGAAGGAAGAAAACACAGCAGCAGCCAGACAGGCAAGAGTCACAGAGATTGGGAGACACGTGGGTCCTGGTGCCAGCAGGCAGGTAGTAGCTGTGGGAGGCCTCCACTGGGAACCTCTGGCCATAAATGCAGAACAGCCATTTACCCTATGTGCAGCTGGGGCCTGGCTGAGGAGGCCACCACACTCCAGGCAATCTGTGAAAGATTCAGATCTGTCTTCACTAGAGGCTTGGAAGAAAACCTGTAGTCAGTTCAGAGGATTCATTGACCAAAAGGATACAGGAATATCAAACCAGTTCAGGATCAGCCGTCATAGTGGGCACTTAATGAATACATGTGTTCAGTGGCAGGTTAAGATAACCATGTGTATTTACTGTGAAGAGGTTTCTATGTGTATGGAGTGTAAAATGGGGGAAAAAAACAAAAAACAAAAGATTCCTTGGGTTGGAGGCAGGGCATTGGCCAAATTATCAACAGACACCAAGGGTTTCCAGGAAGGTGGAAGACTAAGGGGCAGTAAGAAAGGGAAAGTAACAAGTAAAAAAAAATTGGAGAAGGCTGTTAGGCCTTTGTGTATGAATATGCTGCTTTAATAAAAGCTTAGAAGAAATGGTTGAAGCAGATCTAGCCACAACTAAAAGGATGGAAGGACGTGCACCCCAGTTTTTATTGTAATGCTCTGGGGCCCCCATAACCTTTGGAGATGGAAGTTGGTGTATTCGCTCACTTCCCTAGACAGGCACCTTGGCATGGGTTTGTGTGTGTGAAGAGCAATTCGGCTGGTAGCGACTATGGCTGGGCATATCAAAGACTCAGATTTCCACTCTCCAGCTGGGGACATGGGCTGGGGATCACAGGCACATTCTGGGCTGAGAGTTCAAGGTAAGCCAGGCTCCTGTCAGCCAACAGGTAGGGAGGGCTGTGGGGGAAGCCAGCCACCAGCCACTCCCTCTCTGCACCCAATCTGTTGAAAGTAGAGTAGCTAAAGGGAAAGGAAGAAACGATGAAGTAAAAGAGCTGAACAGAAGATTTCAAAAGGCAGCTCGAGGAGACAAAGTATTATAATAAAATGTGCAAAGACCTAGAGTTAGAAAACCAAAAGGAAAGAGCACACTCTGCATTTCTCAAGCTGAAAGAACTGAAGAGAAAATTCAAGCTGCGAGTTGCAATATTGAAGGATTCTATCGGGAAAATATTAAACGGTACAGGAAACATCAAAAGAAGATGGAAGGAATA
The DNA here is from genome assembly GCF_000243295.1 of Trichechus manatus latirostris. Taxonomy (NCBI): domain Eukaryota; kingdom Metazoa; phylum Chordata; class Mammalia; order Sirenia; family Trichechidae; genus Trichechus; species Trichechus manatus. The sequence goes on along the minus strand of NW_004444009.1, from coordinate 4,984,918 downwards.
CACAGAATCACTGTATCAAAAAGAATTGGTTGACATTCAACCATTTCAGGAGGTAGCATATGATCAAGAACCGATGGTACTAAAGGAAGAAGTCAAAGCTGCACTGAAGGCATTGGCACAAAACCAGGCTCCAGGAATTGACAGAATACCAGTTGAGATGTTTTGGCAAACAGATGCAGCGCTGGAGGTGCTCACTTGTCTATGATCCAATAGAATGCCAAAATTATTGAACAATATCATTAATATTACACACAAGTAAAATTTTGCTGAAGATCTTTCAAAACTGGTTACAGCAGAATATCAACAGGGACCTGCCAGAAATTTAAGCTGGGTTCAGAAGACGACATGGAATGAAGGATATCATTGCTGATATCAGGTGGATCTTGGCTAGAAACAGAGAATACCAGAAAGATGTTTACCTGTGTTTTATTGACTATGCAAAGGTGTTTGATGGTGTAGATCATAACAAATTATAGATAATATTTTGAAAAATTGCAATTCCAGAACATTTAATTGTGCTCATGAGGAACCTGTACATAGACCTAGAGGCAGTCATTCAAACAGAACAAGGAGAAACTGCATGGTTTAAAATCAGGAAAGGGGTACATCAGGGTTGTATCCTTTCACCATACTTATTCAATCTGTATGCTGAGCAAATAATCAGAGAAGCTGGACTATATGAAGAAGAACGCAGCATCAGGATTGGAGGAAGACTCATTAACAACTTGTAATATGCAGATGACACACCCTGCTTGCTGAAAATGAAGAGAATTTGAAGCACTTATTGATGAAGATTAAAGACTACAGCCTTCTGTATGGATTACACCATAACATAAAGAAAACAAAAATCCCCACAACTGGGCCAATAAACAACATCATGATAAATGGAGAAAAGATTGAAGTTGTCAAGGATTTCATTTTACTTGGAGCTGCAATCAACTCCCATGGAAACAGCAGTCAAGAAATCAAAAGATGCATTGCATTGGGCAAATCACCTGCAAAAAATCTCTTTAAATTGTTACAAAGCAAAGACGTCACTTTAAAGACTAAGGTGTGCCTGACCCAAGCTATGGTGTTTTCCATTGCCTCATATGGATGCGAAAGCTGGACGATGAATAAAGAAGACCGAAGAAGAATTGGGAGCCATGGTGGCATAGTGGTTAAAACAATGAACTGCTAACCAAAAGAGTGACTGTTCAAAACCACCAGTGGCTCTGTGGGAGAAAGATGTGGCAGTCTGCTTCCGTAGAGATTTACAGCCTTGGAAACCCTATGGGGTCACTATGAGTAAGAATCGACTCAACAGCAGTGGGTAAATGGGTGGAAGAAGAATTGATGCCTTTATATTATTATGTTGGTGAAGAATATTGAATATACCTTGGACTACCAAAAGAACGAACAAATCTGTCTTGGAAGAAGTACAGCCAGAATGTTCCTTAGAAGCAAGAATGGTGAGACTTCATCTCACATACTTTGGATATGTTATCAGGAGGGACCAGTCCCTGAAGAAGGACATCATGCTTGGTAGAGGGTCAGCAAAAAAAAAGGAAGATCCTCAAAGAGATGGATTGTCACAGTGGCTGCCACAATGGGCTCAAGCATAACAACAATTATGAGGATGGAGCAGGACCGGGCAGCGTTTTGTTCTGTTGTACATAGGGTTGCTATGAATCGGAACTGACTCGTCGGCACCCAACAACAACAACAATGAGTTACAATTGACTTGATAACAACAATGGGTTAATGGATTTGGATAGGCAAAGATTTTTTTAAACAAGACGAAGAAAGCACTATACAAAAGAAAAGCTTAATAAATTAGTCTTCATTAAAATTAAGAATTATTCATCAAAAGACAACATGAAGAGAGTGAAAAGGCAAGCCACAGGCCGGGTGAAGACATATATGTATATCTTATACATATGTTTATATATATAGGCAGTCCCCAGATTACAAACAAGTTCCGTTCCTAAGTCTGTCTTTCAGTCAAATTTGTACATAGGTCAGAACATTTAGGTATCGTTCATATCTAATGTCAGTTAGTCAAATGTTTGTGTTAGTACATAGTATATAGTGTACCTTTCTAGGCATAAAAAACATTAAAGAGTCACTTCCAGATAAAACATCTTTAACATAATAGTAATAATGTTTTGATGCGCGTCACAAAGTAGCACCCATTTGTTATTAAGAACCATTGTTATGTAGTTCAAATTTTTAATATAATAGACTTTACAGGCGTTGGTTCATAACTATGGGTTGTATGTAAGTAGTAAGTCAGATGTTCATAACGGGGTAGTGCCTGTATGCATGTATATATGTTAATCTCTATATGTATCAATCTATATCTATGTCTCTATGTCTATGTCTATATCTACACCTGTACCTCTACCTATATCTATATATCAAGAGACTTATATTAAAAAAATTTAAAGAACTACAAATCAAAGCAAAAGATTAAGAATCCAATAGTAAAAGGCGAAAACACTTGAAACAGGCACTTAACAAAAGAGGATATTCAAATGACCAATGAGCATATGTAACCAGGAAAATCCAAATTAATACCACAATGTGATACCACTACATCAAATGGCTAAAATTTACAGGAGTAATAAGACCAAATGTTGACACAGATGTGGTGGGGCAACTAGAACTCTTATACATTGCTGATGGTTCCCAGAAGCACTTTCCTGACTCAAGAAATTTTTGTCAACAAAATTTTCCTATGGAAAATATGGACAGCACTCACTTCCTATTCCTGTGTGGCTTCCTCACACTTGCAGCTAAGATGGGTAAAAATCTGGCTGAGGAGTGCCCATAAAAATGCTCTCAGACATGTTTAAAAACTCACTCATGTTCAACATCCTCCCCAAATCTGATTCTTTCTGGGAAATCTTTGCAAGATAACACCCCTCTAGAAACATGACCAAATAAGGACATCCTATGTAGCGTGACTCATACTTAATCCCTTTGGATAGCTTCCCAATTCCAATGCAGTTCTATTCGCTTCAAATGCTCACTTACAACTGTCATACTATGTTTCAAAGTCAGGAAAAAAAAAGTTTTATAAGACAAGAAAGTTGTTGTTAGGTACCATCGAGTTGATTACGACTCATAGCAACCCATGTGACAGGTAGAACTGCCCCCAGTGGGTTTTCTGGGCTGTGATCTTATGGGAACAGATTGCCAAGTCTTTCCCATGAGGAACTGCTGGGTGGGTTTGAATCCCCGACATTTTGGTTAACAGCCAAGCACTTAACTCTTGCGCCACGAGTGCTCCTTTTTTTTTTTTTTTTTTAAATATTTTATTGTACTTCAGGTGAAGGCTTACAGAACAGATAGTTTCTCATGTAACAGTAACACACATGCTGTTTTATGACATTGGT
>NW_004444009.1:4932251-4970364 GCF_000243295.1 Trichechus manatus latirostris | reverse complement strand
TGGTGTTTCTGCCTAGAGCGCCATCTTGCCGGAAGTCATGAGTGCTCCTTTTAAGACAAGAAAATAGTCTAATGTTCCTACCCACAGGTCACCCAGCATATTATGCCTTGAACAAAGGCCAGGTCTAACAAATCTCTGCTGGAACGTGCTTGTTTTCAACACTCCATAGCAAAGTGAGATTCTTCAAATAAGATAGTAATAATCTTATTTTATTGCTGGTATGGAGATGGTCAAATATCCTGGCCTTTATCTTTGAACACAATGTTCTGTCTACCCCAATTCATTCTATGACCTATCTGGTTGAGGTATCTTGACATTTTCCTCATTTCTTTTCTCCATCTCCCACCTCCAGGTTGGTTGCCACCGCTTGTTAACACGGCAACAGAATGTGGTCATTGACTAAGACTCACAAGACTTTGTGAACTGCTTCTATTGCACTGTGTTCTTTTTAGGAATTTGCCCTGGAAAAGTCCTTGCATTCACTATATTAGAATGGCAGAGGCCATTCTGTTAAGTCCTTAATCCAGGGTAAAAGGGTTGGTCTTCATTTGCAAAGGATGTGGTGATGATGACACTTTGCTAGTTGGATATAGCGCTTTATAGTTTACCTCCAGCTACATTTTGAGGGGATAAGGTATAATTATAGGAAGAGAATGAGGCCCAGAGATTGAGGCACATAGCTAAGAAAACTGAGAAACTGTGGTTCAAACCCAGGTCTTCTGATATCAGAGCCCATGTTCTTTCTGCAATACTCTACCAAGCTAAGTGCTATAAACAAGCAAGCTGAGAAGTAGAATGAAAAGGAACAGAAGGAGGAGAGAGTAGAGGAGGAATAATAGAAGGAGGAGGAGAAGTGTCTTAGTTATCTAGTGCTACTATAACAGAAATACCACAAGTGGATGGTTTTAACAAAGAGACGTTTATTTCCTTACATTAAAGTAGGCTGAAAGTCCAAATTCAGGGCATAAGCTTCAGGGGAAGGCTTTCTCTCTGTGTTGGCCTTCTTCTCTTCAGTGTTCCCTCAGACTAGGAGCTTCTCTGCGCAGGGACCCCAGGTCCAAAGGACACTCTCTGCTCCTGGCACTGCTTTCTTGATGGTATGAGGTTCCCCTGTCTTACTGCTCACTTCTGTCTTACATATCTCAAGAGATTGCCTCAGGACACAATCCAGTTTTGTAAATTGAGTTCTGCCTCACTAACACAACTGCCTCCCATCCTCCCTCATTAACACCATAGAGGCGGGATTTACCACACATGGGAAAATCACACAATACTGGGAATCATGGCCCACCCAAATTGATACACACATTTTTGGGGGGACATAATTCAATCCATGACAAGAAGGAAGAGGAGGAAGAGAAACAGAAGGAGGAGGAGGACAGTGAGAAATAGATGAAGAAAAAGAATCCAGAGCCCTTAAAACAAAGCATGATATTAAGACTTTCTTTCTAAATTGGAACAGGTACTATCTCACTTGGCAAAGAATACAAACTGTAAAAAAGTACTCCTTAAATGCAGACAGTGATGTTAGAGTACTGAGCAAATGGTTAAGCTTGTGGCTACTAACCGAAAGGTTGCTGGTTCAAACCCACCCAAAGACACCTTCTGAAAGGTCACAGCCATAAAAAACCTGTGAAACACAGTTCTACTCTGCAACACATGGGGTCACCATGAGTTGAAATCGACTAGGCAGCAATGGGTTTTGAAACAGTTCTGCACAGTCTGCCCTGCTGGGGTTACAGTCTAGGTGGAAAGCTGTTGCCTTTCACCAAGACACACCTGGAAGGCTAATAAAACTATATAACTCCTCTTATTACTACAGCAAGACATAGAAAATTTTTGTAGCAGGCAGTGCTCAAAGCCTATTTGCAGAATTGGAGAAGAATGGCATATCAGATGACTGCAAAAATTGCCCAAGTAGCTAATAGGTAGAGAAATGGTTACAGAAATAGAAATACAGCACTCAAGATTCTGTAATTTGAAGTTTGAACTTACAGCGACTGCCTAGAGTGACAAATAACTCTCTGAAATTAGTTGCTGTGTCACAGGAAGGTCACCAGTCTCTGGCAGACAAGAAGAGTCCCAGATTAACCTGGATCACACGAGCAGATGGATGGTACAGGCCAGCATGATGAAAAGGAAGGGTCTAGATGAAAATGAGGCTCTCATAAACCCTATATTAGCCATCTGATGATGATATTCTGCTGGGAGAGGGACAGGTCATGCGGGGACTGAATCATCATAACTACTAGTAGGGAGTTAGTGGCTCCCCTTCTCAGGGTGGGCATCTGTTCCTAAAACAAGTTCAAAGGGGCAGATGTTAATAATTGAAGAAAGAATGCAGAGTGCAGCATGGGAAGTTCTGGATGAAGCGGTTCTCAGAATCATATGGGAAGGCAGCTAAATGCCTAGCAAGAGGGTCTAGAATGATGGTTTGGCTCTGATTAGGTAGAAAGTCTTTATCACCATGCTGTAAGTGGACCAACAACTCTATCTGCTTCCAGGCATTCAAACATCAGATTCAAACCCAGCCCTGGTTAATTGGGCAAATATATAAAATACAAGCTATTAGTATTAGATTCCAGTACTTTTTCTTGCTCAGCCCAGAAAGGGCACTATGGTCATTCTCATCACAGTGAGCCAAGCAGCTGTGATCAGCGTTAGCATCCCAAGTGTAACCTTTTTGCAACACCTGGACTAGACTTTTTTTTTTCCCAGGCATCTCTTATGAGTGGGTGCATTAGTTATCTAGTGCTGCTGTAACAGAAATATCACAAGTGGATGGCTTTAACAAACAGAAATTTATTTTCTCACAGTCTTGTAGGCTAGAAGTCCAAATTCAGGGTGCCAGCACCAAGGGAAGGCTTTCTTTCTCTATTGGCTCTGGAGGAAGGTCCTTGTCATCAATCTTCCCCTGGACTAGAAGCTTCTCTGCCCAGGAACCCTGGGTCCAAAGGAAGCGCTCTGCTCCCAGCACTGCTTTCTTGATTGTATGAGGTCACCCCTCTCTCTGCTCACTTCTGTCTTTCATATCTCAAAAGAGATTGACTCAAGACACAATCAAATCTTGTAGATTGAGTCCTGCCTCATTAACATAACTGCCACCTATCCCACCTCATTAACATCATAGAGGTAAGATTTATAACATATAGGAAAATCACATCATAGGACAAAATGGTGGACAATCACGCAATACTGGGAATCATGGCCTAGCCAAATTGATACACATATTTTGGTGGGACACAATTAAATCCATGACATTGGGGAAGGACCTACTAACAAATTGCCTATCAAGATTCACATCAGTTTTCGGGCAACGTGGCACTATAGACAAAGCACCACGTCGTCTCTGCACAGCAAAGATCCAAAAAAACCAAGCCAGAGAAAACGGCAATCCTGAAACCCTAAGCATCAAATGAAGAGATAAAGAACTCAGCCAAGCACCGAATGGAATAAGAAACTGACAGAAAACAGACAGTGAAGAGCGATACATGCAGAGATCCCCTATCATCTACCGTAACACGGATCTGCCATGTTGGACTCCTATCAGGGATTGGTGAATAGGGGTACGGAAAAGCAGCTTCACGGAGCTTCCAGCAGGAGACAGAACAACCAGTAACCAGTGATATATGCTTTACCACCCGCTATCCTTCGTCACCCCCACTCGACCTCCTCTGCTTCCTGCGGCCACAGTCTCTTAGCTGGGAAGCACCGCCTACACCCCAGTGCTGCTTGGAATCCACCTGCCTGCACTGGCTGGCTCCCTAAATGCCATTTGTTGAATGCTAGTGTTGCTTTTTTCCACTTCTTTTGATTTATTCCATTCCTCTCACCACCTCCCCTCCTTTCTCTCAAATATCTGGCTCCATGTGCCGTCTTCTTCCTGAAAGGCCGTGAAACACTGCTCGAATGTGAAACTGCGTCCCCGCCCGTGCTGACATGCTGGTGGGATCCCAGGGCTTTTTTTTTTGTTTTGAATTTTTTGTTTGTTTTCTTTTTCTTTTCTCGAATTGGGAGCCCATTCTAGCCAGGCTGTACCGCGCAGCTTGAGACCTACCCCCTCAGTTTACACAGACGTGCAGAGGGATCCCTGTGGGCATTTTTTTTCTTGTTTCTTTTGGTTTTTATTGTTGTTTTTTAAAATTTGTTTGTTGTTTTTTCTTCTCTCTTTTTCCATTTTGGTCTTTCTTCATTGCTCAGTTTCTCATCTCTCTATACTTACATTCTCTTCCTGTCTCCTGAATATCTGGTGCTGAGTGACACCTTTACCCCTTCTAGCCAGGCTGCACTTCATAGCCTGGGAGCAACTTCTCCAGACCTCGCAGCCACACCAGTGGGATCCCTGAGGGCTTTGCTTTTTTTTTCTTTCTAATTTTTATTTATTCATTTTTTTTCTTCTCCTTTTTGTTTTTCTCCATTTCTCAGTCTCTCATCTCTCCACTCGAACAGCAAGCTCCCTTGGCACTCTTTTTTGTTTGTTAGTATGTCTTTGGCTCCTGTTCCTCTGTCCTCTCTCTCCTCTTTCCCATACTCATCTGAGCTCCACACATCACAATCTCCCCCCTCCATCCTGCCGACCTGCACTGTGCACTCAAATCACACCCCCAAGCAGCACAGTAAAAGCCTACATGAACCTGCTGTGCACTGATTCCTGGCCCACTCTGTTGGCCATAGTGCACTCCACAAGCAACCCATCCCAGCAACTCCTTTTCAGCTAGACCTGCCCTGCTGTGCCATATCTGAATGACTGACCCTGCCAATTGGAGAAGGAGGTGAAAAGTATTGTGCCTACAGATGAGCAAACAACAAAGAACACACAGCACACCTGCTGACCCATAGCCAAATACAACAAAAAATCAGGACAAAAGAAACAAATCTACAATCAATAAGTAAGACAGCAGACAATATCAAAACATTTACAAAAACAGGACAGGATGGTTTCAGTAGGCATCCAAAATAAAACACCAGATGACTTTCCAGTAGAAGAAAAGGCACTAGAACTACCTGACAGGGAATTCAAATCTCTAACATTCAGAGCTATCCAAGAGTTGAAGCAAAAAGCAGACAAAAATGAGGAAAAAATAGATGAATTCATGGAAAAGGCAGACATGTTCATGGAAAATACAGACAAAAAATGGAAGAAATCAGGAAAATAATGCAGGAACAAAATGCCAAATAAAGTCACAACTAGAAATCATAGGAAAACAACAATTAGAAATCCAAAAAATAAACAACAAGATTTCAGAAATGGACAGTGTCATAGAAGGGCTGAGGACCAGGTTTGAAATGATGGAAGACAGGATCAGCAAAATTGAAGAAAAACACTTGAGTATAACTCTATTTGAGAAAATCAGAAAAAAAGAATGAAGAAAAATGAAGATACCCTGAGAATTATCTGGAATACAATCAAAAGCAAAAATTTGTGACTGATTGGAGTTCCAGAACGGGGGGGAGAACAGAAAACACAGAGAGGATCATTGAAGAACTGCTAACAGAAAACTTCCCCAATATCATGAAAGATGAAAAGCTGGCCATCCAAGAAGCTCAACGAACCCCATATAGGATAGACCCCCCCAAAAAAAAATCATCAAGGCATATCATAATCACATTCACCAAAACCAAAGAAAACAAAGAATCCTGAGGGCAGCTCAAGAAAAAAAAGTCACATACAGAGGAGAAACAATAAGCCTAAGATTGGATTATTCGGCAGAAACTATGCAGGCAAGAAGGCAATGGGATGCCACATATAAAACCTTGAAAGAGAAAAGTTGCCAGCCAAGAATAATATATCCTGCAAAACTCTTATTCAAATATGATGGTGAAATTAGGACATTTCCAGATAAACAGAAATTAAGGGACTATGTAAAAACCAAACCAAACTTACAAGAATTATCAATGGGAGTCCTTCGATTTGAGAACAACAACATCAGCTCACAGGCTGAATATCTAGGATGCAGGATCGTACCAGCCAGATACTAATCTAGGAAATGAACTCTCAAGGACTATCCAAAACCAAAACAAATACAACAGGGAATCAGAGAAGATGATCTGTAAATGACAACAACATCAGAACAATAAAAGAGGAAATAAACAGTGTAGGTATAGAACCTTCTAATGGAGAGGAACGCAAAGTGATACCAAGTAACAGTAGAATGCTTCAAACTTAGGAAGATAAGGGTAAATTTCATGGTAACCACAGAGAAAGATAACAAACCTACTCATCAAAATAAATAAGAAAAACATAAAGTCTCAGTAAAAACAAAACCTACAAAAACAAAAGAAATGAAAAAAAATCCACAGACAAAAGGAATTCAGCCTAGGAAAGTAAGAGGAACAAAGAAAATGTCAACACTACAAAATGACAGCAATAAACTCATGTCTATCAATAATTACACTTAATGTAAATGGCCTCAATGCACCCATAAAGAAACAGAGAGTGACAGAATGGATAAAAAAAACAGGATCCATCAATATGCTGTCTACAAGAGACACACCTTAGAAACAAATACATAAAATTATTTAAAAAGGATTGAAAAAAATATATCAAGCAAACAACTACCAAAAAAGAGCAGGGGTGGAAAAACTAATCTCAGATAAAATAGACTTTAAAACAAAATCCACCGTAAAAGACAAGGAAAGACACTCTATAATGATAAAGGGGAAAATCCATCATGAAGACATAACCATAATAAACATCTTAGCACCCAATAACAGGACTCCAGAATACATAAAACTAACTCTAGTGGCACTGAAAAGAGAAATTGACAGTTCCACAATAATAGTAGGAGACTTCAACACACCACTTGTGGTGAAGGACAGAACATCTAAAAAGAAACTCAACAAACATACAGAAGACATAAAGGGCACAATCAGGCAACTTGACCTCATAGGCATACACAAACACTTCAGCCTATTGCTGCAAAGTACACATTCTTTTCCAATGCACATGGCATGTTCTCCAGAATAGACCACATCTTAGGCCACAGAGCAATCCTTAACAAGATCCAAAACGCTGAGATGATACAAAGTATCTTCTATGACCACAATGCCATCAAGGTAGAAATTAACAACAGGAAGAGCAAGGAAAAAAGAATCAATTACATGGAAACTGAATAACACTCTGCTTACAAACCACTGGTTAATAGAAAGAAATCAGAGATGGAATAAAAAAATTCCTAGAATCAAACGAGAATGAAAACACATCATACACAGCAAAGGCAGTCCTCAAAAGACAATTCATACCAATAGATGCACACATCAAAAAAGAAGAAAGGAACAAAATCAAAACATTAACTACAGAACTCAAAAAAATAGAAAGAGAACAGCAAAGAAAGCCCACAGCCACTAGAAGAAAGGAAATAATAAAGATCAGAGCAGAAATAAATGAAATAGAGAATAGAAAACAATAGAAAGAATCCACAAAACCAAAAGTTGGTTCTTTCAAAGGATCAACAAAATCGACAAACTACTGGCCAGACTGACAAAAGAAAAACAGGAGAGGACACAAATAACGCAAATAAGAAATGAAATTGGGGAATATTACAACAGACCCAACCGAAATAAAAAGGATTATAACAGAGTCTTATGAAAAACTATACTCCAACAAATTTGAAAACCTAGAGGAAATGGATAAATTTCTAGAAACACACTACCTACCCAAACTACAACAAAGTGATGTTGAAAATCTGAACAGACCCATAACAAGAGAAGAGATTGAAAAGGTAATAAAAAAACTCCCAACCAAAAAAAGCCCTGGCCCAGATGGCTTCACTGGAGAATTCTACCAAACATTTAGAGAAGCACTTGTACCAGTACTACTCAAACTATTTCAGAACATAGAAAAGGAAGCGACACTTCCAAATTCATTCTATGAAGCCAGCATAACCCTGATACCAAAACCAGGCAAAGAGGCCACAAAAAAAGAAAATTACAGACCAATATCTCTCATGAATATAGACACAAAAATTCTCAACAAAATTCTAGCCAGTAGAATTTAGCATCATATCAAAAAATAATACACCATGACCAAGTAGGATTCATACCAGGTATGAAGGAAAGTTCACCATTAGAAAAGCGATCAACGTAATCCACCACATAAATAAAAGGAAAGAAAAGAATCACATGATCATCTCAAATGACGTAGAAAAGGCATTCAACAAAGTCCAATACCCATTCCTGATAAAAACTCTCAATAAAATAGGTATAGAAGGGAAATTTCTCAACATAATAAAGGGTATCTATGCAAAACCAGCAGCCTACATCATTCTTAATGGTGAAAGGCTGAAAACATTCCCCTTAGAACAGGAACAAGACAAGGATACCCTTTTTCTCCACTCTTATTTAACACTGTCCTGGAAGACATGGCTAGAGCAATAAGGTGAGAAAAAGAAATAAAGGGCATCCAAATTGATAATGAAGAAGTTAAACTGTCCCTGTTTGCGGATGATATGATACCATACATAGAAAACCCTGAAGACTCCACGAGAAAACTACTGGAGCTAATACAAAGATTCAGCAGAGGAGCAGGATACAAGATAAACATACAAAAATAAATTGGATTCCTATACACCAATAAAGAGAATGATGAAAAGGAAATCAGGAAAACAATAGAGTTTATAATAGCCCCTAAAAAATAAAATGCTTAGGAACAAATCTAACCAGGGATGTAAAAGACCTATACAAAGAAAGTCACAAAACACTACTGCAAGAAACCCAAAGGGAAATACATAAATGGAAAAACATACCATGCTCATGGATAGGTAGACTCGACATTGTGAAAATGACAATTCTACCCAAAGAAATTTACAAATACAACACAACCCCTATCCAAATACCAATAACATTCTTCAAAGAGATGGAAAAACTAATCATTAACTTTATATGGAAAGGGAAGAAGCCCTGGTTAAGTAAAGCACTAATGAAGAAGAAGAATAAAGTAGGAGGACTCACACTACCTGACCTCAGAACCTAGTATACAGCTATGGTAGTCAAAACAGCCTAGTACTGGTACAACGACAGATACATTGACCAATGGAACAGAATTGAGAACCCAGATGTAAATCCATCCACTTACGGTCACCTGACCCTCGACAAGGGCCCAAAGTCCATCAAATGGGGAAAAGACAGTCTTTTTAACAAATGGTGCTGGCAAAACTGGATGTCCCTCAGCAAAAAAATGAAACAGGACCCATACCTCACACCATACACAAAAAAATATTTCAAAATAGATCAAGGACCTAAAAGTAAAGCAAAAAAGTATAAAGTTCATAGAAGAAAAATTAGGATCAATGCTAGAGGCCCTAATACACAGCATTAACAGTATACAAACCATAACCAACAACCCACAAACTCCAGAAGATAAGCTAGATAACTGAGATCTTCTAAAAATCAAACACTTACGCTCATCAAAAGACTTCACCAAAGGAGTAAAAAGAGAACTTACAGACTGGGAAAACATTTTTGGACATTACAAATCAGACAAAGGTTTAATCTCTATAATCTACAAGAAAATCCAACACCTCTAACAACCAAAAAACTAATAATCCAATTAAAAAATGGGCAAAGGAGATGAACAGACACTTCGCCAAAGCAGACATTCAAGCAGACAAAAGACACGTGGGGAAATGTTCCTGATCACTAGCCATTACAGAAATGCAAATTAAAACCACAGTGAGACACCATCTCACCCTGGCATTACTGGCACGAATCAAAAACACTGGAAATAACAAATGTTGGAGAGGCTGCGGGGAGATCGGAACTCTTATGCACTATGGTGGGAATGCATAATGATACAACATTTTTGGAAAATGATATGGCACTTCCTTAGAAAGCTACAAATAGAAATACCATATAATCCAGCAATCCCACTCCTAGCAATATATCCTAGAGAAATAAGAGTTGTCACACGAATAGACATATGCACACTCATGTTCATTGCTGCATTGTTCACAATAGCAAAAAGATGGAAACAACCTAGATGCCCATCAGCAGATGAATGGATAAAAAACTATGGTACATACATACAATGGAGTATTATTTAATGATAAAGAACAATGATCAATCTGTGAAGCATCTCATAACATGGATGAAACTGGAAAACATTATGCTGAGTGAAATAAGTCAGTCACAAAAGGGCAAATATTGTATGAGACCTCTATTGTAAAAAGCCATGAAAAAGTTCACACATCAAAAGTAACAACCTTTGTTGGTTACCAGGGATGGGAAGGGTGGGGGTGAAATACTAAATAGGCAATAGATAAGTGGTATCTTGGGTGAAGGGTGAGGCAGTACACGGTACTGGGGAAGCCAGCACAACTTGTACAAGGAAAGGTCATGGAAGCTCCATAGACATTTCCAAACTCCCTGAGGGACTGAATTGCTGGACGGAGGGCTGTGGGATCCATGGTCTCAGAGAACATCTAGCTCAATTGGCATAACATAATTTATAAAGACAATGTTCTACATTCTACCTTGGTGAGTAGCGCTTGGGATCTTAAAAGCCTCTGAGCAGCCATGTAAGATACTCTAAAGTTCTCACCGCTTTGGCAGCAAGGGAGAATGAAGAAAACAAGATAGAAGGAAAAGATTAGTCCAAAGGACTAATGGACCACAACTACCACGGCCTCTGCCAGACTGAGTCCAGTACAACTAGATGGTGCCCGGCTACCACCACTGACTGTTCTGACCGGGATCACAACAGAGGATGCCAGACAGAGCTGGAGAAAAATGTAGAACAAAATTCTAACTCACAAAAAAAGACCAGATTTACTGGCCTGACAGAGACTGGAGAAACCCTGAGAGAAGGCCCCCAGACACCCTTTCAGCTCAGTAATGAAGTCACTCCTGAGGTTCACCGTTCAGCCAAAGATTAGACAGCCCCATAAACCAAAACGAGACTAATGGGGAACAATGTCCAGGGACAAGGACAAGAAGGCAGGAGGGGACAGGAAAGCTTGTAATAGGGAACCCATGTTTGAGAAGGGACAGTGTTGACATGTTGTGGGGTTGTTAACCTTTGTCATAAAACAATATGTATACTGTTTAATGAGAAACTATTTGTTCTATAAACCTTCATCTAAAGTAGAATTAAAAAAAAAAAAAAAGAATGATACTAGCCTAAAAGAAAGATTCACATCAGATGCAGGACTGAGTGAAGAGGAGTCTTCAGATGGCTGATTATATTTTAGCCCAGATAAGAGAAGGACTGATATGAGCAAGAACTGACAGAATAGACATTTCCCTATTCCTCCCAGGCTAAGGAATCTGTCATATCTTGTGTGGGAGAACTGGTTAGTATTATCAGATTCACGTGCTGTCTTGCATGTTTGCAGGACATTTTTAAAAGTTATTACTCCCACCAGGGAGTACACTTTCAGAAGTGTCATAGCAAAGCATCAGTCTTACACTCTGTTCGAAGTGAATGCAAAGAGTTTTATTGAAAGGTAGAGAGATTTATGAATCGTGAGACACACTAGCACCTAGGCAGGGTACTATAGAGTTCCAAATTGCAAGAAGAGAGAAAGGTTTTTATTCGTGGAGTAAACAAAGGGATATGTGCTCACAGGCACAAGGGGGGTACATGACAGAAAGTTACAAGGGGGCTGTTAAACTACTATTCTTCTTAACATTATTATTTCTATTTCCTAACCTCCTGGGATATGTTGACCAAGGCATTCTTCTTTGATTAAGCCACATAGAGACTTTCAACAAACGTCTTTTAACAAATAATTCCTCACACAAGCTAAAATCTTGACACTTTCTCCCTTTGGGTTATAAGCAGTTAAACTTTTCAAGAAACTGAATTGTCTCTTCAAAGTAGCAGAAGCAGAGTTTTTAGGTCACACTGCAGTTTGGTATAAAATGGAGTTTAATTTAGATCTGGGGCAGCCATTTTAGTCATGCCAAGTACCTTGGTTTTGGGGTTCACTTATACAGATGAACGACACTAAGGACTATGATCATGTGCAACACAGCATATAGTAGCTGCTTAACAAGTATTTTTTGAGCAGGTAGCAAACCTGTTTCTACTAGTTCTTTAGTCAAACGTACACATTAGTGTGGGTTCAGCTGATCTCAGTTAGTTTGCTGTCCTGAGGAAGAAAGAACAGAACCTTTTTGGCATTATTAAGAGAATTGGACCCCAAACGTAACTTATCCAGGTGCCCAGCAGTCCCCTGAGAAAACGGGGCCTGATTGTTTTAACATGAGGATAGTTATCAAGAGACAGAACAGACTGGGAAGATGAGTGTGGAATTAAATGATCACCAAATTGTAAAATGCTATGCTTAGCAGGTATGCCTTCAGCTTTGAAAAAGGCAAATTTAGAACAAATAGAAGATTATATGTCACAGAGTAAAAATAAAAAACAAGAGGTGGCATAGGCTGGAAATAGCTTCAGAAGTTCAGGGACATTCACAGGTGTCTCTTAAGGAAAGACAGGAAGTGTTAGAGAAATTCTTAATAATGTGGCACACTGGATTTTCTGGATTTTGCTAAGGTGATGTGCATTGCACATGTGTTTCTGTTCTGTTTGCCAGTCTGGCAAAGGAGACAGACTGATGATGGTCCCCAGGTTTGTGTATGTGAGCTTTACCTAAAAGTAGCTCCATGGGTAGATATTAAATCATCCATTAGTGCACACTGTTTTCTTACAGGCAGTAGTTGGGTGTGTGCAGAGGCCCAGCTGTGGAAACAACAGGAACAGTTCTGGCCACTTAGGCTTTATAGCTAACTTTAGCTATTCTGGGTGTCTTAGTCATCTAATGCTGCTGTGGATGACTGTGGATGACTTTAACAAAGAGAGGTTTATTCTCTCACAATCCAGTAGGCTAGAAGTCCGAATTCAGGGTGCTGGATCCAGGGGAAGGCTTTCTCTCTCTGTCAGTTCTGGAGGAAGGTCCTTGTCATCAGTCTTCCCTTGGTCTGGGAGCATCTCAGCGCAGGAACCTCAGGACCAAAGGACTCGCTCTGCTCCCGGTACTGCCTTCTTGGTGGAATGAGGTCCCCCTATCTCTCTGCTCACTTCTCTCTTCTATATCTCAAAAGAGATTGGCCTAAGACACTATCTAATCTTGTAGACCTCATCAATATAACTGCCGCTAATCCATTTTATTACGTCATAGTGATAGAATTTACAACACACAGGGAAATCACATCAAATGACAAAATGGTAGACAATCATACAATACTGGAAATCATGACCTAGCCAAGTTGATAGATATTTTTGGGGAACACAGTTCAATCCATGACACTGGGTAACGTAGTCTCCCTCATCACAGGAGTCTGCACAAACTCCTTAGCGAGATTGCCTCATCACCTCAGAGTCTTCCCACATGCTTCCCCGCCTTGTTGGATTAAAGCGTAAAATGCTTAGTCTACCTCCAGGGCTAGAATGTGGTTATTAATGAGGTAATTTGGGACTTAAAACTCAAACTCTGGCATCTATTCAGATTGCCTGGGAAAAGGCAGATTATTAAGGGTTAACATTGTGAAGCAAGGTTGCTAATATAAGGAAAGAATATTTGACTGTCCACAAATAGGTATTATATAGAGATCCGTTTAACTCATTTTACTCAGATCCACAATCAACGCCCGTGGAAGCAGCAGCCAAGAAATCAGATGATGTACAGCTTTGTGCAAATCTGTTGCAAATGACCTCTTTAAAGTGTTAAAAAAGCAAAGATGTCACTCTGAGGACAAATGTGCGCCTGACCCAAGCCATGGTATTTTCAATCGTCTCATATGCATGCGAAAGACGAGCAATGAATAAGGAACACCGAAGAAGAAATGACGCCTTTGAATTATGGTGTTGGTGAAGAATATTGAATATACCATGGACATCTGGAAGAACAAACAAATCTGTCTTGGAAGAAGTACAGCGAGAACGCTCTTTAGAAGCAAGGATGGCGAGACTTCGTTTCATGTACTTAGGACGTGTTATCAGGAGGACCATTCCCTGGAGAAAGACGTCGTGCTTGATAAAGTAGAGGGTCAGTGAAAAAGAGGAAGACCCTCAACAGGATGGAATGACACAGTGGCTGCAACAATGGCCTCAAGCATAGCAACGATTGTGGGGATGGTGCAGGACTGGGCAGAATTTCGTTCTGTTGTACATAGGGTCACTATGAGTCAGAACAGACTTAATGGCACCTAACAACAACAACAAAATTTAACTCATGTTTTCCCTGCTCCTATGAGTCATCAGTGGGTCCCGAATCCTGAGTGATCAATGGTTCTCAGATGGTTCTCCTGCCTTAGATTTCATTTCTTTGATACCACAAGCATAAGCACACTTCATTTTCTCTTCCAAAAAATTATTTCAGTCTACTACATGTCAGACTGTACAAGGAGGCACTGGGATACTGCAGCAAACAAAACAGAAACGTCTATGCCCTCAGTCATTCATTTACACACATACACACACACACACAGAGTGCTAAATAGATGTGGTATTTAAAATATTTAACAATTGGTATGGCAGTGACCAATCAGAAGAGATGTTGTGAGCTGTTAACCCTTTAGTTGTTGGATTGTGGGGCAAGAAGGGGTGGGTTAGCAAAGGGCACTTGGAGGACTCAGGACAGCAGCTATTTGGCTCAGTGGTTAAGAGCTTGGCCGCTAACAAAAAGGACGGCAGTTCAAATCCAGTACACAAGCCACTCCTTTGAAACCCTATGGGGCAGTTCTACTCTGTCCTGTATGGTCGCTATGAGTCAGAATCGACTTGATGGCAACAGGTTTGGTGATTTTGGTATAGAAGTATTTCAGTATTTTTAACAAATGATGTGGCTGAGTACGAGCCCCGTGACAAGTGCCAGGGAGAAAAACGAACTGGCCTGACATGAACAAAGTATGAATAGAGAGACTTGTCCCAGGGACAATAAAAGAGAATACTCAGGTTTTAGAATGGACTTTTTAGGGAGGATGCAGAAAAGAAAGTGAGAAGGGGGTAGTAGGTTAGTACTGTCCCTTGATGTTTACTAAGGCTCCATAAGCAACAGATTTTGTTTTTATAGCATTCTGTGAAAACAAAACACCCTTAATCTTACTATTTACCTGGAGTGAGTCATGATCTCAAGGTCCTAAATGTACACGATAAGGACAAGAAAACAACAGATGCTTTATGGGAGACAAAATAAAAGCCAGTCCGTCTGAATTCAGGAAGGTTCTTGGGCATCCCTGCCCCTAGACTTGATAAGATGTCTTGGAGGAAGGAGGTAAGGCTGTAGACAAGTGACAGAAGCAGAAACAGCAGGAATCTGAGTATTGATGCAGATTCATTTGGCCGTTAGGTGGTGCAGAATGGCTATTTTTCTCACAGCTGTATTTCTGAAGACAAAAAAATTGCATGTTAGTCTTAATAGAGTATGGCTTTTAACTTCTCATTCTGAAGCAACTTGGATCCAATAAAAGTCATTTTTAAGTAATAATTTTTGAGAAAGTGACTTGTTTAAAAATAATATTTCATTGAGTTTTTGGTGAAAGTTTACACAGCAAGTTAGGCCCCCGTTTGACAATGTCCACACAAATTGTTCAGTGATACTAGTTACCTTGATCACAACCTGTCAACACTCTCTTTTGTCTTTTGAACCGTTTCTACATGGACAATTTAGTGACATTGATTACATTCTTCAAGTGGTGCAACCATTCTCGCCCTCCTTTTCTGAGTTGTTCCTCCCTTATTAACACAAACCCACTGCCCAGTAAGGTTCCTATCTAATCTTTCGAGTTGCTCTTGTCAATTTGATCCCATATAGATAGTTCTTAAAAGAGCATAATGCTCAAGACAGACCTTTTTTACTAGTTAAGCTAAACTATTGTTTGGTTTTAAGAAGGCTTCAGGGAGTATTTTTGGTTTAAGGTTTGAAGATTATCTCAGGGCAATCGTTTTAGGGGTTCATCCACCCTCTATGGCTCCAGAAAGTCTGGAGTCCATTAGAAAGTGATTTTTAAAGGAACCAAGAATTTTTTAAAGTATGCACATGAGCTATGAGCAAACTAGAAAAGGAAACATTCTAGACCTCTCATAACGCCCTTCATATCATGATTACAAGAAGAGGTAAGAAGCAAGACGCCTCCAAATCCTGTTTCCATGCTATTGGAAAGGATTCTAATTGATATTATTCAGAGTATATGACCAACATCTTCTTTCAAATCCTTAATACCAACCCAAAACCAAACCTACTGCCATCGAGCCGATTCTGACTCATAGCAACCCCCTAGGATTCCCAAGGCTGTAAATCACTACAGAAGCAGACTGCCACATCTTTCTTTCAAGGAGCCGCTGGTGGTTTCAAACTGCCAACCTTTTGGTTAGCAGTCGAGCGCTTTAACCACTGTGCAACCAGGCCTCCCTATCCTTAACACAGGCTTCTCAATTTGAGATTTGATTTATCCAGAGAGATAGTCCATAACTATAAATTGTTCCTGAAAGGCATCCTTGACCGTAGAAAAGATTAAGAACCACTGACATAATGGGAGCATTTATTCATTCATTTATTCCAGAAGCATTTATTGAATGCCTACCACATGCCAGGTATCATTCTAGGTGCTGGAGATATAACATAGAACCAGACCAATGAGGCCCCTACTTTCACTGAGGTTGCACTCTATTGAGAGAGTTCAAAGGGTTTATGGGATTTTGAGTCAAACACACCTGGGTTTACATATTAGTAATGCAATCTTAATCAGGTTACTTGCCTCTCTGAGCCTCCATTTCTTCATCTGTAAAATAGAACTAAAATAAGGCAAATATTTAGCACTGGGTACACATTCAATAAATAATAATTACTATTAAATTCCCTTCAGCAGGACTAATTAGATGAGTCAGAGAGGTGTCACTACTCTGTTTTTACATAGAAAAAAGTTAAGCTCAAGGGGGTTGTGTGAATTGTGTTACACAAAGGAGTGTTTAATATAGCTGTGATCTTGGCTAGCTAGTTCATAGATTGGTTACTCTTGATTTTTTTTTTTTTTCCCTCCACTCTTCTTTTTCCTAATTAGGGGTCTGCTGATTCTTTAAAACTTTAAAGACCACCGGATTATTTAAAACAGGGGTTAAGAAACTATGGTTCACTCCGTTTCTGTATGACCTGCAAGCTAAGCATAGTTTTTACATGTTTAAATGGTTGGAAAAAAAAATCAAAAGAAGAGAATTTCATGACACATGAAAATTATTTGAAAATTAGATGTCAGTCTTCATAAATAAAGTTTTATTGGAACACAGTCACACATATCTACTTACATATGTCCTGTGCCTGCTTTTACGCTACAACAGCAGAGCTGAGTAGTTGGACAAAAGAAAGTATGGCCAGCAAAGCCTAAATTATTTTATATCTGGCCATTTATCTAAAACTTCTGCCATCCTCTGATTTAAAATGTCATTTTCTCTTGAAGGAAAGACATACAGAACACACCATACATCTTCTGAATTTGTAATGTGGCATATTTAGCGTTAAACAGTCAAATGTATCTGGTAAGTTTGCAAAGTGAGACACTTTGATCACAGCAATTAGAATATTTAAATAATAGCTAATATTTATGAGAACTTTAGAAGTATTAAGCCATTTGATCCTCACAACAGCTGTAAGAGTTAAGTACTCTTTATATATGAAAGAACTGAAATTCAAGGTTAGGAAACTTGTCCTGATAACATGCATGGCAGATCTGCTAAGCCAACTCTGGAGGTAGAGGGAGGTGGTAGCTATGACAGAGGCAAACAAAACAAAAAACCAAACCCATTGCCATCTAGTTGATTCTGACTTATAGCGACCATATAGGACAGAGTCGAGCTGCCGCATAGGATTTCCAAGGAGCGGCTGGTGGATTCAAACTGCTAGCATTTGGGTTAGCAGCCAAGCTCTTAATCACTGTGCCACCAGGACTCTATCCAAGGCCCCAGAGCTAGTAAATGGCTGAGCTGCAATTTGAATTGAAGCTTAGGCTTCTCTCCACCAGACCAGTGCCACCTAATGGGTGTCCCAATAGTTCAAGAAGCTTTGTATAGATAGGTCTATCTAATATTCTCTGCCTTTCCAAAATCTGTTCCCTGATGTTTACTTATGGTCAGTTTCTTTATTTCTCTGAGATTCTTTTTTTTTTCTGTAAAATGGGAAAAATACCTAGCTTGCCACGTTATTGTAAGGACTAAATATCTCTAGTTACACGTTTGCAGAGCGTAAACCAAAATAAAACCAAACCCGCTGCGGTCGAGGCGATTCCGCTGGCATCCTGTAAATGATAGTTCCTAATATTTCATTATATTGTGTAGGTTAAGTTTTCCTGATACATGCATGGCAGATCTGCTAAGCCAACTCTGGGGGTAGAGGGAGGTGGTAGCTATGACAGAGGCAAAGATTTTAACAATTTTCCCTAGTCCTGAAAGGTTACCTGATCAGCCTCCGGCTGCCACTGGCCCACTCTAGGCAGCTTATCCTCCAGGAGAGGATTTCTGCACCATGGTGAAGGAAAGGAGCAGCAAACACTGCTGAAGTTGGAATGAGAGGTGGTTTTTTTACAGCTTATGGACAGAACTCACTTATATACAAAGTGTGGGTCCTATGGTAAGAATCAACATCAGCAGGCAGAAATAGGAGAGGCAGCAGTTGTAAGACACTCTAGAAGTCTCTTTTTTTGAGAGAGGAAA
The DNA here is from genome assembly GCF_000243295.1 of Trichechus manatus latirostris. Taxonomy (NCBI): domain Eukaryota; kingdom Metazoa; phylum Chordata; class Mammalia; order Sirenia; family Trichechidae; genus Trichechus; species Trichechus manatus. The sequence continues at coordinate 4,951,721 of NW_004444009.1, read as the reverse complement.
TTGGAGAGATTGGGGAAAAGTGCTATGCCATGACTTGGAATCCCTAGGTTGATGACCAGGGAAGATATCTGCTATCAGATGAGAGATTAGAAGAAGAGGAAGCATCTTCAGATTTCTTTTCCATGAATGAAAAATATTAAGTTCCTAGTGCAGGCCAGGGACTGTGTCAAGTGCTGTGATCATATTTTCTCAACTGATTCTCACAACCACCACTTGAAGTAGGTATTGCTGTCTCCATTTTATAGATGTGAAAACGGAGGCTCAGAAAATATCTAGCAACACCCAGAAAACACCCAGACCAACACTGCTAGTAAGCATCAGACTCGGGAACTACTCCTCACCTGCCACCCATGGTTAGTGACATATGTGGATACTAGTTCATTCAACAAGTACTTATTAAGACACTGTTCTACCACAGAATGCAATGTGGAGAAGCGTTCTTCGAGGGAGCAAACACTGGAGTGACACCTACACATAGGAGGAAGGGTGGGGAGTGTGAGAATGAGGAATAGCTGCTAATGAGCATAGGGTTTCCTTTTGAGATGTTCAAAATGTTCTAAAAGTAGATTATGATGATGGTTGCACAACTCTGTGAAAATATTAAAAACCACTCAGCTTTAGACTTTAAATTGGTGTATTTCATGATATGTGAATATCTCGATAAAGCTGTTTAAAAAAAATGGGAGAAAAAGGAAAGGGAAAATAAAAATGAACATACCAAAAAGGTATATACTCCATAAAATTAAAATGGATAATAGGTATATGCCATTTGGGTCCTTACCTTCAAAATGAATATGATGTAGGATTGCAATATTATATTATCATTTGATTTTGGTGCATGCCGCAGTAAATTATTATAAATATAAAAACAACAACACAAATAAAAACCCAAATGTAGAGTGGTCTCATGCTGTGCCATTCCATGCCTGAGAACTAAAAATTGGTATTCTTAACTCTTTCCCACATCTTGTGGAACTCCAATGGGGTTATTTGAGGCTCAGATTTGGATTTACTAGGACACGATTTTCCATACCAACAAGATAGATTCAACAAGAAAACGTTGAGCACCTCTTAGTTCTGCTTTTGTGCTACGTGTTATCCAAGAAAACACAGTGCTGCGTGCCTGGGCTTCACGCTGCAGCCTTTAAGTTGATTTCTCTGTGATTTGGGAAGCAGAGTCTGAATGCATAGGGGTATAAGAAAATTAAGACTTAGATGGAAACGGAAAAGAGTTTCTTTTTAATTTGAAAAGTTTCCATTGATTGATGATTTCAACCAACTGATGGTATAATTCAACAACACAGGTTGAATTTAATGCTTTATTCCTATTTGAATTCAAATGTGAATGGTGCTGGATTTGCTCCTTTTCTTGAGTGAAAGCCATAAGATATAGGGTCTTTCAATTTCTGTCCCAGTTTTAAAGAATTTGATGAGCTTAAAATAAGCCACCTTATAACATCAGTAAAGACACCTTGATTAAACTGGAATTTTAAAATTACAATTTACTTTAGGAGAAAGAGGCAAAAGACAAGTAAGCTGATACTAGGAATTTATATTAAAGATACTGAAAAGCCTTAGATTGCATTTTTAGGACAGTACAGATTCAGCCCTATTTCTGATAACCTTCTACATTGACCACATAAGTATGAAGAGAAACTGTATTACGAGGATGAGCCTGAGATGCTTAAAGATCTGGATGTGCTTTCTAAATCATTAAATAAAGCAAAAATTAATTTTAGTAGATTTACTTACTAAATTAGGCACAAAGATTATAACACTAAAACACATTTCTACGAAGGTTGATATGGGTTATTTTCTGGTTGAACAAAATTATTCCATCTATAAATATCCTATTTCTCCCATTCCAGTTAATCTAGGTTTTATTGCATGCTATGGCTAAAGTCCGTTAAGCAGTTAGTGTCTTTCAAGTTTTCAACGAATTAGTAGATTGTTTCTGTGTATACTTTTAAGTTTACACCTGGATAATTCATTTACTGAAGTGATGGGTGATGTCTGTATTAGGGGTAATTAGTACAAAAAATGTTTGCTGTCTTTGGAAAAGTTTGTTTCTCCTGTGCTTACTCATCTCTAAAAAACAAAGAAGAAACTATATGAATAAAAAACCCTCCCCACCATTTCAATGGACTAAAATCCCCTAATGTGACATAAGTAACATAAGGGCTGAAAGAGGATGAATTCAAATAGTTATAGCTCAAATAGCTGCATCCCCATCCAGTTATACTTAGCATGTGAAAATAGCCAATGCTTACTATGTGTTTAATATTTGTGTACATTGTACATTAACAGGTACTGTTTAATATTTGTGTATATTATCTCTGGAGCAGTACGTTCGAGTATCCCACATTTTATAGATGAAGAAATGGAAGGTCAGAGATACTAAGCAATCTGGCTAAGATCACACTGCTAGTAAATGCCAGAGTCAGGGTTACAAAAGTGATTCCTAAGTGGTATAACCACTATGGAAAACAGTATGGTGCTTCCTCAAAAAACTAGAAATAGAACTACCTTATGATCCAGCAATCCCACTCCTAGGTATATACCCCAGAGATCTAATAAAAGAGACATGACAGACATATGCACATCTATGTTCACTGCAGCACTATTCACAAGAGCAAAAAGACAGAAACAACTTAAGTACGCATCAATAGATGACTGGAGAAACAAAATGTGGTACATACACACAATGGAATACTACACAGACATAAAGAATACTGATGAGTTCTCAAGAATATTATAACACGGAAGAATCTGCAGGACATTATGCTGAGTGAAATAAGTCAATCACAAAAGGACAAATATTGTATGATCGCACTTTTGTAAGAAGACAAGAATAGGTATATATACAGAGATCAATGTTCATTGGTGGTTACCAGGGGTTGGGGTAGGGGTAATCGCTCTCTAGATAGCAGACACTTGTTATTTTTCATGATGGGAAAGGTAGCACCAAATGTGCGCAAAGTGCACACAGCTTGACCAAGGTAAATGTTGCCACTAAGAAATACACAAGAGAAAAGGATATTTTTGGTAAAGTATGAGATATATATAATTTTGCAACATCAAAAAAACAAAGTGTGTGTGGTTATACATGCATGTATATATGCATATATGTGTATGGGAATATATATGTGTGTACATATGTATACACATATAGATGTATCTATATGATGTATATGTATATACAAGTATGTTGTGCATGCATATATATTCATATATACAATAAACCACATAGGATGGCACAGTTATGGATACTTAATAGACATAACCAAACACCTGAAAGTTTGGTTTTCTGGGTTTGAAGGCTTAGGACCATAGTCTTGTGGGACAACTTGGTCAGTTAGCATAACATAGTTCATAAAGTTTATGTTTTTCATCCTAGTTTGGTGAATAGTGTCTGAGGTCTTAAAAGCTTGCAAGTGCCCATCTATAATACAGCTATTGGTCTCTACTCATCCAGAGCAAAAGACAAAGAAGGAAACAAAAGACTCAGAGAAGAAACTAGTCTACAGGGCTAATCGTCTACATGAACTATGGACTTATCTACCCTGAGAAGAACTAGATGGTGCCCAACTACCACTACCGACCTTTCTGATCAGGGATACAATAGATGTATTCTGATAGAATGGGAGAAAAATGTGAACAGAAATTCTTAATAAGTCCAGACTTACTGGATTGGTTGAGACTGCAGGATCCCCTCAAGGTTATTGCCTTAAGACACTCTTTAAACCTTGAACCAAGACTATTCCTTCAGGTTACTTTTTAGCTAAATAACAGAGTGGCTCGTAAACAAAGAGTATAACTCAAGAGTACTGCACACCTTTAAAAAACCATCTGTATGAGATGAAATGGTCAACAATTACTCTAAAGCAAAGATAAGAAAGCAAGGGGGCAGGGAAACCAGATTACTGGAAATGGAACAACCGGAATGGAATTCCTAAGAATGTTGACACGTTGTGAAAAAATGTAACCAATGTTACTGAATAATTTTTGAAGAAATTGTTAAATGGGAACCTAATGTGCTGTGTGAACTGTCACTGAAAACACAATAAAATATTAAAAAAAAAAAAAAGTGATTCTCAAACCTTCATGTGGATGCAAATCACCTGGGGGACTTAATAAAATGCCAAGTTTGATTCTGTGGCTCTTGGGTGGGACTGCATTTCTAACAAGTCAGTGCCCCTGGTCCACAGGCCTTACTTTAAGTAGTAAGATATTACAAGATTTAGTAAAAGACATCAATTCTGTTTTAGAATATATTTTAGAATATATATTTTTATTGCATTTAAACCACTTTGCATTTGAGAGTTTATTACAGCATCTAGCATTAACTAATATATAGATCTTTAGTAAATATCTGCTGAATGAGTGGAAGAAGTATAGTGTCTCTGTGTGGTATTCTTATTCATTTGATAGAGGAACAAGTTAAAGAGAATTTTTTGTGCTATAAAACTCCGCTTCAGAAAAATGGGCTCTAGGGAAGAATCTAGTTTCTCTTAGGAAAGCCTCCATAATTTTAGGATGGGTCCTATCTTGGCACACTTTTGGCACCTGATAGAGTAGCACTGTCAAAGTCTATGCAGTTTTCTAGGTGGCTTAAGTTCATCATATTCACAGCAACATTTTCACAGTGTTATTTGGCTGCCAAAGAAGTGGTTCTAAATGCTACCTTCTTTTTCACCTTTGTTGGAAGGAGGATTTTAATTTTTTTATTTAAGGGGTAGGATAGGGAATGGATAGCTGGGCAAAAAATAAAATCCCAAACCCTTAAACTTAAATTAACGCCACCCCTCCAATCCCGCTATTTTTTCATACTCCCTGAACAATGCTTCCTAACTTCTGCTGCTAGTTCCTGAACTCTGGTCCTCCCCTGGGATGTGACTGAGCAAGTGCAACTTAAATAAAGAATAAATGGTAAATAATAAAATTTAAAATCCCACCTCTTTAAAGGACATAAGAAGGAATGTCAAAGTTAAGCAGCTGTGCAAACAGTTATCAACCAAATAGTTCTACCTATAGGTGGCAAGGTCATCCTGAAGCTACCCAGAAGTTAGGTGATCTGGCTATTATTAGTCCAATCTGCCTTAACCTGCCTGGTTCTCTGTTTCTTCATCTGTAAAATGAGAGGGTTGTACTATGTCAGTGGTTCTCAACCCTTTGAGAACCAAAGTCTCTTTTCATAACATATTTTTAACAACTACTTTATTATTAGATACGAAATTCATAGGTACTATAACCCACCTACACACAATTAAAAAATCAATATGATATTATAATTTGTAATAAAAACAAAAAACCAAATCCATTGCCATTGAGTCAGTTCCAACGCATAGTGACGCTGTAGGATAGAGTGGAACTGCCCTATAGGGTTTTCAAGGAGCAGCTGATGGATTCAAAGAGCTGATCTTGTGGTTAGCAGCTGAGCTCTTAACCACTGTGCCCCACCAGGGCTCCATAATTTATAATAAAGCATTTTAAAATGTAAATGTCACACATCTAAATTAGAAGACATAAAGAAATAGTCAAGTGCCTATATATCTGCTTACAAATAATACGTTTGTATTTTTAAAAAACAAAAGACAAGGCACCAATTCATCCAAGTAGTAAAGGAAATGTAGTAAGAAACCAGCTTATTTATACTGAGAAAAAGGAAAATAACTTTTAACTGAATTAGGACTTACAACTCAAGTCTGCCTTGGTTTGGGAAGACTCCATTTTAGACTGCTAAAATGGAGAAAATCAGGAAGATATTCTCATATTTTATCTATAAACATGATGCCAAAACAATTTCCTTATGCTGTGATATGGAATGAAGCAGTGATAAAATGTCACACAAACATATCTTCTATTTCAATGCTCCACACCTATGGAGAGGCATGCGTTCAGTGAAATTAAAGACCTTGGAGATGGGGAAAAGAAGCTGGATTAGAAAAAGAATCAACAATTTGCACAACGTAGATTATAATTATTGTGCAATTATATAGCATAAGATGTAGGGAAATATTTTTTTTTTTTTTGGTGTATGGCATGAAGTATGGGTCCTATTTCATTTTTTTATAGATGGACATTCAGTTATGCCAGTACCATTTGTTAACAAGACTGTCTCTTCTCATTCTGAGTCATGCCACATCAGTAAATGAAGGTCCCGAAAGCTTGTCTCCATCCATGTTATTAAGGTCAACTCTACTTTGAGGAGGCAGCTCTTCCTAAGTTGTCTTTTGAGTGCCTTCCAACCTGAGGGGCTCATCTCCTGGCACTATATCAGACCATGTTCCGCTTCTATTCATAAGGTTTTCACTGGCTAATTCTTTTCAAAGTAGATGACCAGGTCCTTCTTCCTAGTCTTAGTCTGGAAGCTCAGCTGAAACCTGCCCGCCATGGGTGACCCTGCTGGTATTTGAATACCGGTGGCATAGCTTCCAGATCACAGCAACACGCAAGCCCTCACAGTACAAAAAACTGACAAGACACATGGGAGTTCCCTGGAATACTGTAATTTAAACCAGCTTTGAGGCTTTTTAAGGGAAATATTTCTTAAATTAATGAAACTCAATGGACAGCCTCATATTTCATGTCTCTAGTACTTTAATAATTAGTGTAAATGGTGCAGTATAGTGAATTGCTTAATATGACCCTTTTAGCCTTAGTCTTTGAAATGCCCACCAAATGAATGGATGCGGCTATGCAAATGAAGTGCTTGTGGACCATCAAGGGGATTGTATAGCTTGCTAATAATGTAAATAAGATGCATGGCAACCTTGTGGGGCTGGGACCATGCAAAAAAGGTGTATGAGACCCTAATGAGGGAATTGGTCAGTTTTGCCATCAGGCTAGGCTTAAAGGGAGACACTGAGAGAGGGAGAGAGGAGCTGTACTGTGGAAGACAGCGAGAGATGGTGGCATGAGACGGCAGGAACCAGGAGACCAGCACAAGATGGCTGCAGTGGGGCTTGCTGATGCACGGAGCTAAGAGTTGTACAACTTGTCCAGGAAGGCCCCCAGCAGGAGGCCCCCAGCAGTGCCTGGTGGTAGCAAGGCCCCAGCAGGGCCTGGCGGCTGCAGAGAGCAAGAACTGTATCCGGGGCGTTTCTGATCCTGTACCGAATTGTACCATTACCTCCCTAATAAACCACTTAATTGTAAGTACAGTTTTTGAGTTCTGTGAGACGTTGCAGCAAATTACAGAACCCAAAAACAGGAGGGAGAGTACTGAAGGGAAGCGGAGTAGTTAGAGATGATGGAGTGGGATGTCGGTTTGGAAAAGCTGGACACATGGGACATCTTTAGTGTCTGCCTCGTAGGAACCAGTTTTGTGCTGATTCTTATAAAAGAAATTATTCATTTTAAAATGTTTTCTTGAGTAGGAAAATTTTTAAATTTGATACATACTATCTGGTGGCACAGTGATTAAGCTCTAACTGAAAGGTAGGTGGTTCGAACCCACCAGCTGCTCTGGGGAGAAAGATGTGGTGGTCTGCTTCCATAAAGATTATAGACTTGGAACCCTAGGGAGCAATTCTACTCTGTTCTATAGGGTCACTATGAGTCAAATTGACTGGACAACAATGGGCTTTTTTTTTTTTTTTTTTGGTGACCCAAATGGTTAAGTGCTTGGCTACTAACCAAAAGACTTGTGGTTCGAATCCACCCAGAAGAGACTTGGAAGCCTGGCGATCTAATTCCTAAAAATCACAGACATTGAAAATCCTACAGCACTTCTGCTCTGAAACATGGGGTTGCCATGAGCCAGAATCGACCTGGTGGTAAGTGGCTTGTTTTTGGTTTGATCTTTATTTATATATAATTGTGAGTTCCTCTTGCAACTCTCTCCTGGTATTAAAAGGAGTCTCAAATCATCTGTTACATATTCAGTTGTATTGCTTCTGCAGCAAGTGCACTAATATACCGAAACCCTTTTCAATAAATATCTAAATCATGCAATGAATAGACTGTATGCAGTAAATTATTTGATAATCTTAAATGTTTTTATTCCATTTACATTTCCATCTTCATTACACACTTCTCTTACGTAGCTTTTAGTGCAACCTCTTGTAAAAATCTTTTCAGTACTACGTATTAAAGTACTACTGACTTATAGTGGATTCAGTTTCAGTGGTACATTTCAAAGTCATGTGAGATAATCTAGAATATTGCAAGATGTCTAGCACTCTGGCTTTGCCTACTAAACGGCTGTAGCATTCTCTACCCAGTCATTATGACAAGCATCAAGAACAACCCAAAAGGTCTCTAGCAGTCAAGCTCTTAACCACTGTGCCACCAGGGCCCCAAAAGGGCATCTACCTACCTGTCGGGGAATCAAATCTCAGTCTCCCATGTGACAGGAGGGGATACTCACCATTATATTAATAAGCATAAAAAAACACCTCAAAAGTCTCCTAGGGAGTGGCACTACTCTAGGGATAGATTACCCAATAAACAAGGTATGGACAGGCTTAATTGTGCTTACTAATCTGTAGTGCACAATTTCACCTGTTTTTCACTACATCTGTAAACCGGTTCATACTGTGCTTGCTTACTGGTTAATCTGCCCGTGCCCACTACCCCCTCTGTGAGCCATTAAAATCTGTCAAAGAGTCTCTAGAATCTGACAATTTGCGATTATAAGTCTCAGGTACTTGTCTGGCGATGGTTGGGGATCCCACTGTGCCTTTCACAATATGCAGAAACAATTTCTAGTGGCTAGAGAGAGTAACTCCAAGGCTAGATGTGATTCTAGGGAAAAAGGAACTTTTTTTTAGATGGGATTTCCAGAATATAGGATTACAAAAACAGAAACTACTCGTGCATTCTTCCCTTAATTCTATGTCAACTCAACCAAGTGAATTTGTGCAAATTTATTTTATCAAGTGGGGAAAGAATCTCAATTTGATACATGCTGTTTATAAATCGAGTTCCTCTTGCAACCCTCTCCTGGTATTTTCTCTCATCACCCAGTTTGAGAAAAAAGCAAGACAAAACCTCAGCCTATAGATGTTTGTTCATTTCTTCAGAACTCGAAAATTTGTTTTAGAAAATTAGGTAGAGTTAGAAGACTTACTAGAAACCATTTTAAAGGACAGGTAAATAATTTTTTAGATGTTCCACAGGTGAAAATTAAGAAGTTTGTATACAGTTTTAAGGAACTATAAAGGAATATACAGATAATAATAATGCAAAAATTCTGGGGGAAAGCTATATTGAGAGTCAGGGAGCTCATACTGTTACTAGTTACTGACCATAAATTTCCAAATGAAATAACAGGCACAGGTTGAGCCAAATGGTCCTAATATCTCTTTGCTGTACCACAACCTAGCATGATAGCCTTTAAACAAAATTTGTATTTATTTTGTGTCAACTGGAATATTAGCACATCACACAATTGTAGACTTTTATTTAAAAGGAATCTTAGCCATTTTTTTCCCTTCAAAGAAATACACTGTTAATAACTTCAGAAAATATAATTTAAATATTTTTTTTTTTTAAAAAGGCAGCTTACATTGATGTGCTGTAATTATTATTTTTTTAAGTAAGAGTATGAGTTTTGGAGTCAGACTTGTATTGAATCCTGGTTCTACTTCATATGTAAGGTAATACATGTAAAGAGCTTAGTTAAGTTCAAGGCACACAGTAGTCCTCAAATGTTAGCTATTATTATTTCTAATCAAAGCACTAATAGCTACTATTTATGCTTACTATGCATGTCTTATGAACATAATTGCATTTATTTTCCTCATCATTCAATGAGTATTATTCTTAATACACAAAAACACTAAGGTTCAGACAGGTTGAGAAACATGCCTGAAGGCCTGAACCCAGGTGTCAGAATCCAAAGCACCAATGCTACTAGCCACAAAATGGTTCTTAAACTGGGGGGGTCTGTTAAAAATCCTGCCGGAGCATGGGGGGAGGGGTGCCCATAAGTTTTCTATGAGAATTCAACATTGTTTCACATTAATAAAAATTTAAAAAAACAATTAACATTCATGTTCTAAAATATCTGGGTAGCTGCCTTAAAATCAACTACTGCCAGAACGCTTCAGCATTTATGTTTGCCTTTGTATTTATTTCCACATTAAAGCCCAGTTCTGCTTTAGTTGTGGAAGGCTTATGGAGAACAGAGGCAGACTTAACAGGGAAATGATGCTTTCATGCTAAATGAAGATCAAATAACATCACTATGTGCTGAATAAATGAAAATAATAGTCTGAACAGAGAAAACGTGGGAGAATTGAGTCACTACATAGCACATGATAGTACGTGCATGCTGAACTCGAAAGACCCTGTACAACAGCACTCAGTACCATAATCACATTACACGTGACAACTTAGTTTTGGAAAAATATCACCATCCATCATGTTCAATTATTGTTAAGTTTTGTTTTAGTTTTGCTTGTGTCTAATCTGTAAATTTTGGTTTTATACTTGTGCAAGAGCTATAAACATAAGGTATTTACACCTAGTTTTATGTTTACACATATTTAGGTAACATTATAATAAATATAATTGAAGTAAAAAACAAGGAGCTAAGAGAACTTTTCCTTATTAAAAGGGGTTCTGTATTATTCAAGTTTGAGAATCACTGCTCTGTGTTTGTGTGTGTGGCCACCGGCAAGTCACTTACATTCGTTCTATTACCACCTACCTCACGGGACGTGCAGCAGGATTAAATGAAATAACGTGTGGCAGCAACTGGCCCACAGAAGGAATTAAAATGATAGCGCTGTCTCCTTTCCCCAACAGGGAAAATATGGAAGCTAAATATAGTCTAGGCTCTTGTTATGCCAAGAGTGGTCTGGGAACCTACAGTACTGATATCACCTAAGAGTTTGTTAGAAACTGAGAATCCTGGGCCCATTCCCAGACCTACCAGCTCAGAAATCTGCATTTTAACAGTATCACCAGGTGATTTAATATATGCAACGGAAGTTTAAGAAGCACTGATCTCGGTTTCAGAGGGAACGTTGACAATAAAACTCACTGCATTTTGTACCACTCTTTAGGTTCAACTTTGGTGATTAGACAACAGCATGGTGTAAATAAATACATACCCTATACTGGGTTTTAATATAAACATTTTACGTTTGGTTCTTCGCAGGCTGTATAAGCATAGAGTGGGACTCCCTTTAAAAGGGATCTAACTTCTAACTCAAAAAGACCAAAATATTTTTTAAAATGAAAAACATTCAAAAAAGCCTTCTGAATTTTGAATAAACAAATTTTAAGGCTGTGTTAATTACTACATTCTTAGGTCTCGTTTACTCAATAGCAATTAAAATTATTTACATATGTTAAGATCTTATTTAAATATTTTAGCTCACAAAATCTAGTCTGACAAATTCCTGGCTCAGTTTATGCTGTACAGTGCTTAGACGAAATGAAACACATTTCAAAAAAAAAAAAATGATTATGTATATGAAATGTGTTAGTTTTAACTGTTCAACAAAAACATTAGATCATATTCAGTAGTTATGATTTTGTTAATGTAATTCACCTAAGGAATGTCCAGGCTTTTCTTCTTGAATCTACTGGTTCTATGCATTTAAGGCTTAAAAACAAACAAAAAAAAAAATACTGTTGTTGAGTTGATACCAACTCATAGTGATCCTACAGGACAGAGTAGAACTGCTCCATAGGGTTTCCAAGGTTGTAATCTTTAAGGGGGAGCTCTGGTGGTGTAGTGGTTAAGAGCTTGGTTGCTAACCAAATGGCTGGCAGTTCAAATCCACCAGCTGCTTCTTGGAAACCCTATGGGGCAGTTCTACCCTGTCCAACACCTAACAACAACAATCTTTAAGGGAGCAGACCTGCTACATCTTTCTCCCATGGAGAGGCTGATGGGTTCAAACTGCTGACCTTTTGGTTAGTAGCTGAATGCTTTAACTGCTCTGCCACCAGGGCTTACTGTACTTAAAAAGACTCAAAGATGCTGTCCTCAGAAGTAGAGAAACAAAGTTAACAACTAATATTCAAGAGAACTATTAATATTTAAAATGATCCTGATACCATCTGTTTAAGGGCTATTTCAGTAAAAATCAAAGCTTGAAGTGTGTTATTTATTGCTCTATGTTCTTTAACATGGACCACAGAAATGACTCTCTCAAAGAAGGTAAAACAAGGCAGATTATGGTGTGTGTGTGTGCATATATACATACACATATATATATTTATATATAACCATATATATATATGGTGAGAGCTAGTAGGCAACTCATCATCTCGGGTTTATGGTATGATCTAGATTATAGGTAGAACTTTTCTTCATCCTCCTTCATGTTTTCAGGCAACTGCAAACCAAGAGTCAAACATACACCATAAGGCTGCATTAGTCTCAGTACAGTGGAAGTACCCTAGTGTATGCTGATTATAACTTAAGACAACTAGAATCTGCAACTCACCTGGCTAACCCAATTTTAGAGGTTATCTTGTAGTCTTTTTGGTCTTTAATACAGTCAATTCCCTGTTCCCAGAACCAGTTTCCGGTACTTCAAATTCTAATTTCTGTTTACATATTAAGCAATTCAAACTGTACGTACATACATACACAATGTATCAGGGAAACAAAAAGGGTGATCTTTAGCTTGGACTTAATATTACATTTTATCACTTTCCTGTTAATGGTAACAAAGACAACTGAATGATTACCTATAGTTTGAATTCATTAAATGATATCTATGTAAATAGAAGACAAGCAGAAATAGGCAAGCCATATTTTTGTACTAATTATCTTTATAGAAAGGGGAGACATTTTATTCCTTTTAGACTTCAGAAACTTGATCAAAAATCTACATCTGTTTTTCCTACCAAAAATATTCTAAAAATCCTGTGTTGATTACTCTCAAAATACTGTAGATGGATTCCTTCGATAAAAGAAACAGAGCATCAGCCAATAAAACATATTAAAGAAAATAATTAAAATATGAACCACTTGCTCTCTTAGAGTCTAATAAAGACCGAGCTTTAAGAGATCATTTTCACTATCAAGCAACTTGGATATAGATGAATTAAAAAGAATCCAAACATATGCTGATGCTAGAAATGTATTTGCTGTGAAAAATCATACTATGCCTCACATGAATTAATGAACTTAATATTTTGTATAAGTTGTGTCTTCAGCAATTCAACTAGCATTTGGCATAGCCAAAGTTTAATTAAGACGCGGTAGTGCTTTGAATCAACATCAGATGCTAATGGTCATCTCCACCCAGCCACCCCTTTATCCTCTAATGTGTCCTTGAAAATGGTGTGTGTTATCCAGGCTATCTAACCTTTTGCCAAAGGCAGATATATACTGAACATTACTTAATCATTTCAATACCAATGTCACTATGTTTCCCCTCCTAGGATTTAGTACACTGAAATAACTTCAATACATACACTTCTGACAACTATAAAAACACGAACTTGGTCCCATAACAAATTCAGTTTCATTGAGAAGAGTGGCCCTTATTTTCAGTGACCATTAAATTATGAAATCCTACTGATATGTATATAGTCTCATACCACCTTTATACTTTAGGACATCAATTGTACAAGAGTCTCAGCATATGTAGAATCCTGCTTGTGTTACTAAACATGTAGTACGAACATAGCAAAGGAACATCCTTTCAAATTATTGCCTGTAAGAAATTGTATATATAAATTTGCTTCCTTTCAAATGTCAAAGTAGCTTGTAGTCTCTATTATTTATAGACAGGATAGGATTATCCAACAAGCAAGGTAAGCACAGGCTTACTTGTGCTTACTTACTAATTTCATGAGTTTCACTTTAGTTTCAGATTAGTAAGCAAGCACAAGTAAGCCTGTGCTTACGTTGCTTACTGAGTCATCCGCCCCTCTCTACAGAGGAAGTGGTTCAGGACAGATGCCAACTTATGGCAGCCTAGTCCAGCTTTAACACAGAAAATCTGGCATATTTTTATAGCTGCTTCTAGTGAAAAAGATACCTTAAATATGATTTACCAATTGACAGGATGAGCCTAATGTTTCAGGTTTTGAAGGCGCAAAGCTCAAGAGGTTAAAGGAGTATTATTTGAGGGGAAACTTAACACCCAACACTTGACTGGTTGCCTGGACCTGATGGCCTAGGGAACAAAACAGGAAGACCTTAACATACAAGCATACACAAGAACAACTGATTTTGATTTCTGACACAAAGCAAATACGTCCAACACCTGTACAAGAAAAGAGCGCTTACCTAAAGAAATGTAAAACCCCTTCTTGTTTATATGGGAAAATAAAGGATGGGGTTAACACAAATACAGGGGGATTTTCCTATCATAAATGAAGAGAAGTATGTTTCTTTTCCCCCCACTGAGGAATTAATTTGGGTATAGGGGAATGAGATTCTTGGAAGCAATGATCCTGAGCACACTGCAATAGAAGAGTTCCACTGTTTCTTCTGTGAACTGCCAATGTACATGATGGGGTGACGGAGATGGGGGTGGGTGTAGGAATCAAAAGAAGGATGAAGGCACTCAGATGGAAATGATAATGGTTTGACCTTAATTCAAGAAAAAATGTTTAAAATGGCTAACAGATGCCTCTTGTTAAAAAGTGCAGCATTGGGGGAGAAGTGGGCCAGAAGAAATTCTGGAGAAGGAAGAGGTCCTCATGTTTGGGATTTTGAACTAACAGCTCTTGTCCCATGAAAGAAAAATCACTCAAAAGGTGCCAAGGACAAGAGGAGTGGCTTGTAGCACTTCCTCATGTGTATTTATTCCCATTTAAAAACTAACTAGACACTCCACCACACAAACTTCTCTACTGTTTTATCCAAAGACATCCAAATACTTTCTAAATGCTATCCCTGTGATACCTCTGTGAGGTAGGTAGCATAATTCTAATTTTTATTTATAAGCAAGCTAAGGCACAAATAGAGCCTGAGTGGCAAAGTGGGCTGGGAAAAAGACAATTATCAGGTCCCTGGCTCTGTTCAATTTAACACACTTCCTCCATATTGAAGTACACAACACAAGAGACTCTTCTACAAAATGCCCTAGGTAGTAGCACTAAGAGACAAATGATATTCATGACTCTAGAAGACAGCACACTCTTTAAACGCCCTCTGATGGAGTCCTGGGAGAAGTTCTTCACTTAAGAGTACTAGTCTGTGTAGCTCTTTTGAATAAGAATACCAAGTCACTCATGATTAGAGGAAAAAGGCTGAAGATACAGCCTTCTTATTTTCCCCTATTATTCAGACAAGAATGGTGGCAATCTTAATAATCATAAAATCCAAGGAACTAAGACCGCTACAGTAAAATTCCAAATCCTATATTTGGTAACAACTGGTAACAATTCTGATTTTTTTGACCAGTAGATACACTTCCATATTCTTGGTCCTGGATAATTCTCTTTTATCATAACCAAATTATCTGTATAAAATGTAAGTGGTATTAACACCAGGATCTGAAGCAAACGAGGCATCTGGTCAGCACACACTTGTTCTACATATTTTGAGAAATATTTCAGTAAACAAAAGAAGTGTGCAATGTTGATGAAATGGCGCGAACAATATTGGTAGCTTGTCTAATGGAGACTCTAGTGTCTTTTCAGGAAACTGAAGATACTCAAAAAGTTGCTCCCCAATTTCTATTAACAACTCTCTAAAAATGAACATTTCCATTTGATACAAATATACAAATTTAAAATAACTGTGTAGTTCCAAGTGGCCTACATTTTTAGACTGCTTATGTGCCAGAAAATATACAGTCAATAAAAAAATACCAGAGAGGTGGGCACAAAAGACTCTCTGGATCTGTACAGCAAAAATGAATATCACTTCAATAAGTAGCGAGTCATGGAGAAAGCGGAATTCTTAGAAACCAGCAGCACTGAAAGATGGCAGGTCACAAATCTGGTGATGGTGGATAAGATGTACAGTAAGGCCCATTTTCCTGTGGAAGGAAAAAAAAAGACAAGAACATTAAGTAATAAGACCAATTTAACTGGAAATGTGAATAAACAATTCATAGTCAATGCAATAGCTTATGTAAAATTTCTAGTCCATGCCTGGCACTGAGCAGGCCCTTAGGCATTGCAGCAGTTGCACTGGAGTCAGTTAGAATTGGGCCTAAAGTACGCAGGGGCAATGAGGATGGTAATATATTTTTTTTTTAATATTTTATTGTACTTCAGGTGAAGGCTTACAGAACAGATAGTTTCTCATATAACAGTAACACACATGCTGTTTTATGACATTGGTTAACAACCCCACAACATTTTAACCCTCTAAATTCTCAACTTTTTTTTTTTTTTTTTGGTGAAAATACACATAGCCAAAGATACGCCATTTCAAAAATTTTTTTTACATACACATTTAAGTGACATTGACTTCGCTCTTCTAATTGTGCTGTTATTCTCACTTAAGATGAAGGCTTACAGGACAAAATAGTCTCCCATTTAACAGTTACTACAAATGTTGCCCTATGACAATGGTTAACAATCTCACAACACATCAACAATAGAGGATGGTAATATTTTTAAATTACAATACCACTTACGGAACATTTTATATTCCAGATACTTTACAGGCACTTTTCTTTCATCATCCTTTTGAATCCTCATGTAATGCCATGAGGTAGGTGTCATCCTCATTTTACAGATGAGGAAACTGAAGATCCCAGACTGAGTAATTCACTCAAGGTCACCTAGCTAGTAATCACCAGGGCCTGAATTTGAAGCCAAGTCTATTAGAATCTAACTCCGGGTTCTTTTTTGTTAGACCATAGTGTCTTACTGTATGCTGGGTCTTAACATAGAGTTATGAAACAACACAAATTATCACTGAGGAATTTACTAACTATAACTGTTTTGGCAGAAATGACTCTTCCATGACATGCCTGAGTGGCAAGGCTTACAACAACTAGAGTACTCAGGGCACTTCGCTGCAGATCAAGATGTAGAATTAAATGCCAGAACTTCAATGTCAAGCGAAGAAAGCAACAAATCAGTATTAGGGGACATTTTTGGCCTTTATTTTTGCTAATTTTATCTTAAAAAAAATTGAGACAGTTAACTTTATGGTAGAAGGTTCCTGGATTAGATTTATAAGACGTAACACTGATTTCTCATTTTTAAGGAAGGCATTTCTTTGACAAAGAACTTGTTTTTCAGCAAACCATAGAAAATGCTTAGCATTAATATGAGACAATAGTTAGGAATGAAGAATGACAAGTAGGATGAAAATAGCATTGCTTTATGGTGTATTTACATTATAGTTCTCATGGAGCATTAAACCTTAAACTACTTGGTCTTGAAAACAGTAGGCAACTAAATGTTATTTGAGTTACTAAGTGAATCAGGAGCTAGGCCCCTCTTCAGACCAGGTGCCCTGGAGCAGGAACTGATCATGGGCCATAATCAGGAAAACAAGAGAACACCTAGGAAAACTTACTTAAACCTGACCAAGTATCAAAACAATCTCTTTTAAAACTTAGGTAGAGACAAACCCTAGAATTGGCTACAATTCTGAAAACGAAAAAAATGAAAGCAATTTCTGTCTGTAGAATTCCTAATCAGGATCTGTTTCACTAACCAATCCTGAATCCTCAATACGCATGGAAGCTATGTGTAGGGAAACATGCCCCGAAGAGATAAACCTCTTGTGAAGCTCATCTGAAAAGAACGATTCACTATCATCTTTAAGATTTCTCTATTCCACTACTATCTTTTTCTGGGTTTCTCACATCTACATTAAACTGTGTTAAAACTAAGAAGGGCAAGTCTAATACTTAATGCTATGAAACAGAGCTTCTAACATTAATCACTCACTGTGCAAGAGACTGCTGAGCAGTCAAATATTTCTCTATTTCTGGAAACAATCACAGAAGTCTGATGAATTGTTACCAGGCAAAACTGTCTACTCTCTCTTTTGACTATATTTGTAAGAATGTTGACGAGCTCCCTTTCTGGAATGGTTTCAGTATCATTTTTACCTAGATAGGTAAAAATTACCTTCACAGGTACCTTTTAATTCTATAAAATTTGTTACTACTCTAAGTCATGTTAAATGTTAAGTTCAGAAAAATAGATGCCCACCGAAACTTGCTACCAACCAACACCACTCCATTCCTTCTCCAAATGAAGAACCTATGTGCAAGGCACAACTGAATGTGAAATTAATCAACTCGATACTCATTTTTTTTCTCCAATCAAATTTTTAATCCTTCTTAAACCTGTCGTCATCCAGTTGATTCCAACTCACGGCAACCCTATAGGACAGAGTGGAACTGCCCCATAAGTTTTTCAAGGCTGAAATCTTTACGGAAGCAGACTGCCACACCTTTCTCCCATGAAGCAAGTGGGTTTGAACTGCAGACCTTTCAGTTGGCAGGCAAGCTCTTAACCACTGTGCCACCCGAGGTCCTTAATTCCTCTTAGCAAAGGAAACTGTTTCCTTCAAGGTAATACCCAACCGCCTGTTGGTACCTTCACCACAGTGCCCAATGGGACATCTCAAACCTAATGTCACAAACTGAACATACCACCTGTCTCTTCCCCCATGCCCCTCGGATGCTTTTACTTCTAAATTGCCTCTTTGGAATGGTGGAAACACCACCCACCAAGTCTCCCAAAGCAGAAACTTTGGTAGTCACCTCAGGCTGCTTCCCTTCTTCATCCCTAATCACTACTCAGTCACTAAATCCTACAAATTTTACTTCCTAAAATGTCTATTTCTACATATCCCTAAAATCTTCAAATCCTGGCCATCATCACTCCCACTGCCCTCGCTCTAGGGCTCTCCTCTGACTGGCCTTCAGTAACAGCCTCTTCTTGTCTCCTTGCCTATAGTCTTATCTCTCTCCAGTCATTCTCCAGGCTTTTATTATTGTCATCTTCCTAAATGGGAATCTAATGACGGTCCTCCCTTGTATAACACTCCCCAATGACTACAAAGTCAAAGTTTTGCAGCATAGTTTGTAAAGCTACAGTATCTAGTGATTTGCCCTCTGCCTGTCCCTTCCACATCATCTCCTGACACTTTCGTTTCCTCCCCATTGTTATTCCTCTTTGGCTTTTATATATACATACACTAACATTTCAATTTTAGAAAACTTGAGTATAGGAATAGAGGAGCACCGGTGGTGCAGTGGTTAAAGCACTCAGCTGCCAATCGAAAGGTTGGTGGTTCGAACCCACCAGTTGCTCCATGGGAAAAAGATGTGGCAGTCTGCTTCAGTAAGGATTACAGCCTTGGAAACCCTATGGAGCAGTAGAACTGTCCTGTAGGGTCGCTGTGAGTCAGAATCAACTCGTTGGCAGTGGATATTTTTTTTTTTTTTTTTTGTTTAGTACATTTTTTTGTTTAAGCGTCTCTCTGACTTAAGAAAAGCTTAGTTTACATGTATATGGTCAATTTTCTGCTTCAGTAAGGATTACAGCCTTGGAAACCCTATGGAGCAGTAGAACTGTCCTGTAGGGTCGCTGTGAGTCAGAATCAACTCGTTGGCAGTG
>NW_004444009.1:4930935-4932151 GCF_000243295.1 Trichechus manatus latirostris | reverse complement strand
GCTGTGAGTCAGAATCAACTCGTTGGCAGTGGATATTTTTTTTTTTTTTTTTTGGTTTAGTACAGGTATAGAGAGATGATTCAATTAACCAAGTGTTAGACTGCAGGTTATTTTATTTAATGTGACTAATCACATTATCAATCAGGTCTATATTTGACATACAAAAAATACAGTAGAAAGCTAAAAGAAACATACAAAGAAAATAAAACAATAAAACCAAACTTCACTGTGATGAAGTTATAGTTGATATTAAATGGAAGCCTGCTGCATAGGCTCTTAAGCATATAGAAAATGTGCTGGCTTAAAACAGTCCGTTGGGTTTTCTAACCAACACAACACAACACAACATGTGTATTACTATCCCAGAAAGTAAATTACAAATCCAAACACTAGCTTTGAATTCTCATACAATATTTTTGTATCAAAATGTCTTTAAATGCCTTTCACACTTTTGGCATTGAAATGCCTTTTACTGCCTTTCACGTTACCTGTTATCCATTATTTAAGTATTAAGAAGAGTGATGCATAGTTCAAAGGAATAACAATAAGGTCATTTTTTACTCCAGCAGTCTGTAGTAAATACAAACCGATGTCCTTTTTCTCCTCCCATATATTCAACAATCTTTGTGTATCTGATCTGGCTGCTCCAATTATAAATACTCTCTGTGCCACAGCCAAACACCAACTCTTATTAGCCATTAGAACACATTAAACACATTGCTTTTCATATAAAGTGGAACAAAAATCATAGCTGAAGTTTAAGAAATGCTGGACAGAAAATGTGTTGCAGGCTTTCAATTTTACTGCATACATACTGCACAATAATTAGGGAGGAATAATTCATTTCAAACTTAATAAAATCTTCAAATATATTCCCACAGCTCTCCACCCACCAATTCAGTCCCTCAGGGAGTTTGGATGTGTCTATGACCATACCTTGTACAAGTTGGGCTGGCTTCCCTAGTATTGTGTACTGTCTCAACCTTCACCAAAGATACCACTTATTTATTGTCTATTTAGTATTCCCCCCCCACCCCTCCTATCCCTCGTAACGAACAAAGATTGTCACTTTTCGTGTGTAAACATTTTCATGAGTTTTAACAATAGAGGTCTCATACAATATTTGCCCTTTTGTGATTGACTTATTTCACTCAGCATAATGTCCTCCAGTTTCATCCATGTTATGAGATGCTTCACAGATTCATCATCGTTCTTT
>NW_004444009.1:4912007-4929285 GCF_000243295.1 Trichechus manatus latirostris | reverse complement strand
TCAAGGGGAATGTTTTCATGCTATCCGTTAAGAATGATGTTGGCTGTTGGTTTTGCATAGATGCCCTTTATTATGTTGAGAGTTTTCCCTTCTACACCTATTTTATTGAGAGTTTTTATCAGGAATCGGTGTTGGACTTTCTCGAATGCCTTTTCTGCATCAATTGAGATGATCATGTGATTCTTTCCTTTCCTTTCATTTACGGGGTGGATTACATTGATGGATCTTTCAATGTTGAACCATCCTTGCATAGCTGGTATGAATCCTACTTGGTCGTGGTGTATTATCTCTTTGATAAGATGCTGAATTCTATTGCCTAGAATTTTGTTGAGAAGTTTTGCATCTATATTCATGAGAGATACTGGTCTGTAATTTTCTTTTTTTGTGGCATCTTTGCCTGGTTTTGGTATCAGGGTTATGCCAGCTTCATAGAATGAATTTGGTAGTGTCGCTTCCTTTTCTATGTTCTGAAATAGTTTGAGTAGTACCAGTACAAGCTCTTTTCTGAAATGTTTGGCAGAATTCTCCAGTGAAGCCATCTGGGCCAGGGCTTTTTTTTTTGTTGGGAGTTTTTTTTTTTATTACCTTTTCAAATCTCTTCTCTTGTTATGGGTCTGTTCAGATTTTCAAATCACTTTGTTGTAGTTTGGGTAGGTAGTGTGTTTCTAGAAATTTATCCATTTCTTTTAGGTTTTCAAATTTGTCAGAGTATAGTTTTTCTTAATACTGTGTTATGATCTTTTTTATTTCAGTTAGGTCCCCAATTTCATTTTTTATTTGGGTTATTTGTATGGTCTCCTGTTTTTCTTTTGTCAGTCTGGACAGTGGTTTGTCAATTTTGTTGATTCTTTTAAAGAACCAACTTTTGGTTTTGTGGATTCTTTCTACTGTTTTTCTAGTATCTATTTCATTTATTTCTGCTCTGATCTTTATTATTTCCTTTCTTCTGGTGGCTGTGGGCTTTTTTTGCTCTTCTCTTTCTATTTGAGTTGTGTAGTTAATGTTTTGGTTTTGTCCCTTTTTCTTTTTTGATGTGTGTATCTATTGCTATAAACTTTCCTCTGAGGACTGCCTTTGCTGTGTCCCAAAGGTTTGGTATGATGTGTTTTCATTCGCATTTGATTCTAGGAATTTTTTGTTTCCATCTCTGATTTCTTCTATTACCCAGTGGTTTGTAAGCAGGGTATTATTCAGTTTCGATGTAATCGATTTTTTTTCCTTGCTCTTTGTTGTTAATTTCTACCTTCATGGCATTGTGGTCAGAGAAGATACTTTGTATTATCTCAACATTTTGGATCTTGTTGAGGAATGCTCTGTGGCCTAAGATGTGGTCTATTCTGGAGAACGTTCCATGTGCACTGGAAAAGAATGTGTACTTTGCAGCTGTTGGATGGAGTGTTCTATATATGTCTTTGAGGTAAATTTGGCTGACTGTGCCCTTTAGGTCTTCTGTATGTTTGCTGAGTTTCTTTGTAGATGTCCTGTCCTTTACTGAGAGTGGTGTGTTGAAGTCTCCTACTATTATTGTGGAACTGTCAATTTCTCTTTTCAGTGCTGTTATAGTTTGTTTCATGTATTTTGGAGCCCTGTCATTGGGTGCGTAGATGATTATTATGGTTATGCCTTCACGATGGATCGTCCCCTTAATTGTTATACAGTGTCCTTCTTTGTCTTTTATGATGGATTTTACTTTAAAGTCTATTTTATCTGAGATTAGTATGGCCACTCCTGCTCTTTTTTGGTAGTTGTTTGCTTGATATATTGTTTTCCAACCTCTGATTCTTAATAAATTCACATCTTTGTTTCTAAGGTGTGTCTCTTGTAGACAGCATATTGATGGATCCTGTTTTTTCTTTTTTTTAATCCATTCTGTCACTCTCCGTCTCTTTATGGGTGCACTGAGGCCATTTACGTTCAGTGTAATTATTGATAGATGTGAGTTTGTTGCTGTCATTTTGTATTCTCTTTTTTTATGGTGCTGACGTTTTCTTTGTTCCGCTTAGTCTCCTGTGCTGAATTCCTTTTGTTTGTGGATTGTTTTTTCATTTCTTTTGTTTTTATTTGTTTGTTTTTACTGAGACTTTGTTTTTCTTCTTTAGTTTTATGAGTAGGTTTGTTAACTTTCTTTGTGGTTACCTTGAAATTTACCCGTATCTTCCTAGATTTGAACCAGTCTATTGTTACTTGGTATCGCCTTGCCTTCCTCTCCATTAGAAGGTTCTATACCTACACCATTTATTCCCTCTTTTATTGTTCTGATGTTGTTGCTATTTACAGATTAACTGTTCTGATTCTCTGTTGTATTTCTTTTGGTAGTGGATAGTCCTTGAGAGTTCATTTCCTAGACTGGTATCTGGCTGATATGATCCTGTGTCCTAGATTCAGCCTGTGACCTGAAGTTTGTTCTCAGATCGAAGGACTCCCTTTAATAATTCTTGCAAGTTTAGTTCGGTTTTTACATAGTCCCTTAACTTCTGTTTATCTGGAAATGACCTAATTTCACCATCATATTTGAACGAGAGGTTTGCAGGATATATTATTCTTGGCTGGCAATTGTTTTCTTTCAAGATTTATATATGTCATCCCATTGCCTTCTTGCCTGCATGGTTTCTGACGAATAACCTGAGCTTAGTCTTACTGTTTCTCCTCTGTATGTGACTTCTTGTTTTTCATGAGCTGCTCTCAGGATTCTTTGTCTTTGGTTTTGGCAAGTGTGATCATGCTTGGTGATTTTCTTTTGGGGTCTATTCTATATGGGGTTCGTTGAGCTTCTTGGATGGCCAGCTTTTCATCTTTCATGATATTGGGGAAGTCTTCTGTCAGCAGTTCCTCAATGATCTTCTCTGTGTTTTCTGTTTTCTCCCCGTTCTGGAACTCTGATCATTCGTAAATTTTTGCTTTCGGTTGTATTCCACATAATTTTCATGGTCTCTTCATTTTTCTTCATTCTTTTTTTTGAGTCTTCCTCAAACAGAGATGCATCCAAGTGTTTTTCTTCAATTTTGCGATCCTGTCTTCCAGCGTTTCAAATCTGCTCTTCAGTCCTTCTATGACACTGCCCATTTCTGAAATCTTGTTGTTTATCTTCTGGATTTGTAATTGTTGTTTTTGTATGATTTCTAGTCATGAATTTATTTTGGCATTTTGTTCCTGCATTATTTTCTTTCATTTTTTTGTCTGTATTTTCCATGAATTTGTCTGTCTTTTCTATGAATTTGTCTATTTTTTCCTCATTTTTGTCTGCTTTTCGCTTCATCTCCTGGATAATTCTGAGTATTAGAGATCTGAAGTCCGTATAGGTAGCTCTAGTGCTTTTTCTTCTACTGGAAAGTCATTTGGTGTTTTATTTTGAGCACCTACTGGAACCACCCTGTCCTGTTTTTGTAAATGTTTTGATATCTTCTGCTGTCTTCAGGACATTCAGTAGTTATTTTTCTCGTTTATTGATTGTAGGTTTGTTTATTCCTGTATTTTTGTTTTATTTGGCTATGTCTCAGCAGGGATGCTGTGTGCTCTTTGTTGTTTGCTTGTCTGTTGACATGATACTTTTCACCTCCTTCTCAAACTGGCAGGGTCAGTCGCTCAGATATGGTACAGCAGGGCAGGTCTAGCTGAAGAGGAGTTGCTGGGATCAGTTGTTTGTGGCACTTACTACGGCCACCAGGGTGGGCTGGTAATCAGTGCGTGGCAGGTTCTGGTAGGGCTTGCCTGTGCTGCTTGATGGTGTGATGTTAAGCACACAGTGCAGGTAGGCAGGATGGAGGAAGTAGATTGTGATGTGTGGAGCTAAGATGGATAGAGACGAGAGAGGAACAGGAGTCAAAAACATACAAACAAAAAAGAGTGCTAGGGGAGCTTGCCATTGGAGTAGAGAGATGAGAGACTACGAAATGGAGAAAAACAAAAAGGAGAAGAAGAAGAAAAAACAGAAAGGAAAGGAAAAAAATAAATAAATAAAAATTAGACAGAAAAAAAAACAAGCAAAGCTCCCAAGGATCCCACTGGTGTGGCTATGAGGTCTGGGGAAGTTGCTCTGAGGCACTGAAGTACAGCCTGGTTAGAAAGCGTAGAGGTGTCACTCAGCACCAGCTATTCAGGGGACAGGAAGAGAAAGAAGGTATAGAGAGATGAGAAAGTGAGTAATGAAGAAAGAAAAAGGAAAAAGAGGGAAAACAAATTAAAAAAAAATAAAAAGAACAATAAACCCCCCCAAAAAAAACAGAAAAAGAGAAATGCCCTTAGGGATCCATCTGTGCACGTGCACAAACGTAGGGGGGAGGTCCGAAGCCACATGGTACTGCCCGGTTAGAATGGGCTCCCAATTCGAGAAAAGAAAAAGAAAACGAACAATTTAAAACAAACAAACAAAAAAAGCCCCGGGATCCCATGAGCTTTGCAGCATGGACCGGAAGGCAGTTTCACATTTGAGTGGAGTTTCACAGCCTTTCAGGAAGAAGCAAAGATGGTGCACGGACCCAGGTATTTGAGCAAAAGGAGGGGGAGGTGGTGAGAGGTAAGAAGAAATCAAACGAAGCGGAAAAAAACAACACCAGCAGCCAACAAACGGCACTCAGGGAGTTGGCCAGTGTGGGCGGGTGGAATCCAAGCAGCTAGTAGTTCCCAGCCAAGAGACTGTGGCCATGGGAAGCAGAGGAGGCCGAGTAGGGGTGAAGAAGGGTGGGAGGTGGGAAAGCGTATATCGCTGGTTACCGGTTGTTCTGTCTCCTGCTGGAAGCTCCGTGAAGCTGCTTTCTTGTACCCCTGTTCACTGGTCTCTGATAGGAGTCCAAGATGGCAGATCCATGCTGCATTAGCTGATAGGGGACCTCTGCATGTATCTCTCCTAGCTCTTTGTTCTTTGTCAGTTTCTTATTCCATTTGGTGCTTGGCTGAGTTATCTCTTCATTTGATGCTCAGGCTTTCAGGATTGCTGTTTTCTCTGTTTGGCTTAGTTTTTCCGATCTTTGCTGTGGAGGGACGGCGTGGTGCTTCTGCCTAGAGTGCCATGTTGCCCAGAAGTCCATGCATATGGATATTTAATCAGCATCAGTTATATGATGAGCTTGATGAGCTTTTGGCCAAGTATGTTACTTTTTCTTTTTCATCACTGACATGATAATGTGAGTATACAGAATGGAATAGAACTCTGATGGAATTTAAGAGTAGTCCACTGATTAGTGTTAAAGTAATAGATCCATAAATGCATCTATAAGTAGTAACAACACTAACATTATTAGTTGTTGCTCTCAAAGACATTATGCTTAAAAAAAAAAATTTTTAGACTAAGATAAATTACCTGATTTACAATTAATGTTAAAAGTGGGCAACAATAGATTCTTCTGGCTCTATTTATGTAGATGAAAAGTAATCAATCTTAAAGAAATTATGCAGAAGGATCTGTCCCAAAGGTGACAGAAAACCAATAATACAACCAAGAACTGGCTTTAAACCCACAGACAAAAATATCTCCGATTGAAAATGTATGTTTTGGCTAAAAGTCCTCTCTTGGGGCAAGTTATTGTAGAAAAAGAAATGTTAAAATGATACTATTAAGTATACTAAAACACACTGATTTACATTAATAATATCTTGTAATGAAAGGATGGTATGCTCATAAGCACCACTCTACATAACAGTTAAGGTACAACACCAGGTGAAGGAGAAACTGGTACTTCTTACCCTGGCATCGTATTCAAGGACAAAAGGAGGAAAGTCAATCTGTTCTGGAGATATGGTAGAAAACAGCTGGTGGAGGCTGTCCACATGGTGGATTTTGTCTTTCAGTCCTGAGACAGAAAAGGTGGTGAAAAACCATGTTGACACCTGATTAACAGAAGAGAAAAAAAGAATTTAAGCCAGTGGTCAGAATTAGATATAAAAACACACTTCTGAATAATTATACTAGACAAAAACTACATTTCAAAACTGAAATTGATGCCAGAAGAATCTTGCAATAGCCAGTGTTTTTGAAACTGCAGGTTGTAGTCCATTAGTGAGTTGTAGAATCAATTTTGTGGATTATGATCATTAAAAAAAGAAAAGAAACTAGAATAACAATAACTAGGGAATGTAGTAAGGGTAAGTTGTGCTTCATGAAGCTTTTGTTTCCATTATGTGCATACATGCTCCTATGCCTGTACCGTGTCATGATGTAATATGTGCTTCTTACTGTGGGTTCTGGTCAGGAACTTTAGAAACCACTGCATTAGTTGGTAGAATAATTGATTCACTGGCAGTCTGAAAATGGTTAATATCTCCAAATCTCAAAAATCTTTTTTCATTTTTTCAAATGAGATTGAGAAGAATTTTTTTTGCATATTTGGGACTTATATATTTTCAGCTGACACTTGGCATGCAGTCTCTTTTTCAAAGTGAATCTTGTGCCGATAGGGAGTCACCTTTGCTTATTCCACTTTGTAACATACATCTATAAAATGAGCAAGTTAGACCTAAATGATTTTTCAAAAAAATTTTATTGTTCTTTAGGTGAAGGTTTACAGAACAGTTTCTCATTAAACAGTCAGTACACATATTGTTTTATGACATTGGTTAACAACCCCACAACATGTCAACAGTCTCCCTTCTCCACCTTGGAGGACCTATTTTTTTTCCTTTGGTGAAAATATATACACAGCCAAAGATACACCATTTCAGAAATTTCTCATGTACAGTTCAGTGACATTGATCACATTCTTTCAGTTGTGCTGCTATTCTCACTATCCTTTTCCAAATTATTTCATCACCATTATCTTCAACTCACTGCCTCCTAGGCTTCCCATCAAACTTTTTGAGTTGCGGTTGTCAATTTGATCTCACATAGATAGTTCTTTTTCTTTTTGTACCTTAGATAAAGGTTTACAGAATAGTTTCTCATTGAACAGTACACATATTGCCTTACGACAATGGTTAACAACTCCACAACATGTCCACACTGTCCCTTCTCAACCCTGGGTTCCCTAGCACCAGCTTTCCTGTCCTCTTCTGCCTTCTAGTCCTTGTCCCTGGACTGCTGTGACTCATTAGTCCCATTTTGTTTTATGGGACTGTCCAACCCCCAGCTGAATGGCAGACCTCGGAAGTGACTTCACCTCTGAGCTAAAATAATGTCCGGGGGCCATACTCTTGGTTCTCCAGTCTCTGTCAGGCCAGTAAATCTGGTCTTTTTTTGGGTGTTAGAATTTTGTTCTACATCCCTCTCCAGCTCTGTCTAGGAATCTCTGCTGTGATCCCAGTCACAGCAGTCAGTGGTGGTAGCCGGGCACCATCTAGCTGTACTGGACTCAGTCTGGTGAGGGCCTTGGTAGCTGTGGTCCATTAGCCCTCTGGAATAATCTTTTCCTTGTATCCTGTTCTCTTCATTCTCCCTTGCTCCTGAAGGAGTGAGACCAGTAGAGTATCTTGGATGGCTGCTCACAGGCTTTTAAGACTCCAGACG
The DNA here is from genome assembly GCF_000243295.1 of Trichechus manatus latirostris. Taxonomy (NCBI): domain Eukaryota; kingdom Metazoa; phylum Chordata; class Mammalia; order Sirenia; family Trichechidae; genus Trichechus; species Trichechus manatus. The sequence goes on along the minus strand of NW_004444009.1, from coordinate 4,921,850 downwards.
CTACTCACCAAGGTAGAATGTAGAACACTGTCTTTATCAACTGTGTTATGCCAATTGAGATAGATGTTCCTCGAGACCATGGTCCCCATAGCCCTCTGCCCAGCAATTCAGTCCCTCAGGGAGTTTGGATGTGTCTATGGGGTTTCCATGACCTTTCCCTGTATAAGCTGTGTTAGCTTCCCCAGTATTGTGTACTGTCTCACCCTTCACCACAGATACCACTTATCTATTGTCTGTTTAGTATTCCCCCCCACCCCTCCCACCCATCCCTTGTAACCAAGAAAGATTGTTACTTTTTGTGTGTAAACATTTTCACGAGTTTTTACAATAGAGGTCTCATATAATATTTGTCCTTTTGTGATTGACTTATTTAACACAGCATAATGTCCTCCAGTTTCATCCATGTTAGGAGACCTAAATGATTTTTTAAGGTCCTTCTCAATTATACGATTCTATGAAAGAGCTCCTGAATATGCTGTACCATACAGACATGGGTGGGGGGGTGGTAAAGACAGAAAGAGAAGGCTGGGTGAGGGAAAAGGAGGCAGTGATCTTAAGCATACAATCTTTGAAAGAAAAATGTATTTCTCTGTCCCCTTTTCTCCCATTATCTCCTTTAGGTTCCCAAGTGTTACCAGGAGAAAATTACTCAAAGCAGACAGAAGTGGAAACCCAGGTAAAGTTTTCTGTTCAGGGAGACTCAAGAGCACTGAATTTTTTTTTATTTTTCATTTTATTTCTATATAAAACCAAACTCATTACTGTCAAGTTGATTTTGACCCACGGTAACCCCATGTGTTTCAGAGCAGAACTGCTCCATGGGGTTTTCTTGGCTGTAATCTTGATGGAAGCAAATCACCAGACCTTCCGTGGTGCTGCTGAGTGGGTTCGAACCACCAACCTTTAGATTAGTAGTTGAGCGGAAAGTTTGTTTGCACTACCCAGGGACCTTAGTTCTATATAGCTTAGCATTTAATTTTCAATTGTTTATAGCATGTCATAAATATACATTAATTTAGGTAAACGTGAATTACTCAAAAGATCTGGGTATCTACTTTTTTAAAAAAATGAAGGAAATTAAAAATCTGACAAAAAATTGCTGTGATATTTTACAAATGCTAGAGATTCTTTCATCCAATTATTCACAAACGAAAGCCGAGAACACAAGACCACTAAATAACATAAATAGGAAAAGACTGCTCATACATGTACGCTTAAGTAATCTGCCATAGCCAGAATTAACAATGGGTTTAAATTCTATTAGTCTGCCTTCTACTAGTAAGCTTGAAAGAAGAAAAAGAATAGTGATTTATATAAGCAGTCAATTTATTATCACTTTGGGTGCAATGGTTTGGAAAAGACCTGAGGAGTATGAAAATCAGAACAGTATGATTTGATTGTTTTATTACCCACTGATGTCATCTCATTATTTTACAATTACAAAAACTCCATTTACAGTTTTTAAATTACTATAAAATAGTGGAGATTTTATTATACACTGATCTTATTCTCTCAATAAATCTACCCTTTGTCATCAATTCAATCTTGACTCATAGAGACTGTACAAGACAGAGCAGAACTGCCCCACAGGGTTTCCAAGGCTGTAATCTTTACGAAAGCAGGCTGCCACATTTTTCTCCCTTGTAGCGGCTGGTGGGTTCAAACTGCTGATCTTTCAGTTAGCAGCTGAGCACTCAACCACTGTGTTACCAGAGCTTCTTTTATTCTCTCAATACTCCGATTTTCCCCATCTCAAAAAATTATGAGGAGATAATATAATGAATTTCACTTTGTACATCTTGTCTCCTTCAGCTTCTGCCCAAATCCAACATCTGCACTGACTCCTATCCAAAGCAATTCTAGTCCTGTGATGGCCAAGGATGTTTATCCATTGTTGGCACATGGAGGACAGATATTCATTGCCTCTCTACTGTGGGAGCTCTGGTGGTGCAGTGGTTAAGTGCTCAGCTGCTAACCCAAAGATCAGCAGTTCAAACCCAGAACCCACCATCCGCTTTGTGGGAGGAAGATGTGGCAGCCTGCTTCTGTAAAGATTTACAGCCTTGGAAACCCTATAGGACTGTTCTACCCTCTCTTACAGGGTCTCTATGAGTCAAATTTGACTCAGTGTCAATGGGTTTGGTTTCTAGTATGGAAAAGGAGGGTTTAAAGTTAGATCTTAGCAAACAGTGGCTATATATTTTCATATGCCTGGCACAAAGGGAAACTCTTGATAACTCAGAATTTGTAACAGTGGTAAAGAAAAAAAATTATTTTTTTTCATTTTAAAAACATTTTATTATGAAAATTTTCAGACATTCACTAAAGTTGAAAGAATTTTACAATGAACATCAGTATAGCCACTACCCAGACTATCATGAACATCTTCTTTATATTTACTTTATCACATACCTATTTATCTATCCATTCTCCATTCATTCACCATTCACCTCTATCCATTTATCAATTCTATATTTTTGCTGCATTTTAAAGTAAATTGCAGATGTCAGTTAACTTTCTCTAAACACTACAGCATTCTTATTTTTAATTAGAGTTCACTAGTTGTTCAGCTTCTTTGTTGTGAAATTTGCAATGAATAAATGAAATGCACAGATTTTAAATATACTTTTGCTGTTTGGGAGCCCTGGTGGTGCAGTGGTTCAAAGAGCCTGGCTGCTAACCAAAAGGACAGCAGTTTGAATCTACCAGCCGCTCCCTGGAAACCCTATGGGATAGCTCTACTCTGTCCTATAGGGTTGCTATGAGTCAAAATCGACTAGATGGTATTGTTTTTTTTTCCTTTTTTTTCCTGTTTAGGGGAAGGAGCCCTGGTGGCACAGTGGTTATGTGCTTGGCTGCTAAATGAAAGGTAGGCTGTTTGAACCCACCAGCCGCTCTGGGGGAGAAAGATATGGCAGTCTGCTTCCATAAAGATTATAGCCTTGGAAACCCTATGGGGTAGTTCTACTGTGTCCCATAGAGTCACTATGAGTTGGAACTGCCTCAACGGCAATGGGTTTTTTGCTGTTTTGACAAATGCACACATCCATGTAACCAAACTTCCTGTCAAGATATAGAACATTTTCAATATCCCAGAAAGTTCCCTTATGCCCCTCTTCCCAGTAAAGTTTCAAAGAAGCCAAGACAAAGTGCTTTAAGGAAGAAGTGACTCACTGCGTTTAAGGCTGTAGGGAAAACAGGTGAGATAAAGACAGAAAAGTGTCTGCTGGGTTTAGTAACAAAGAGATTATTGGTGATTTTGGTGTGAGAAAATTTCAGCAGCACAGTGGGATTAGAGCCAGACTGGAGTAGGTTAAAATGCATGAAAAACTGGAGATGGTAAACATAGAACAAAGATTATACTAAAAATTTGGTTGTAAAGGGGAGGAGAGATAAACAGGCTTTAGTGTGTTTAAAAGCTGGTGGGGTAGATCCAGCAAAGTGGGAATAGACAAAGAGAGAAAACGTGCTGAAGAGATTCCTGAGGAAATGAAAATACAGTGTGTAGTTAAAAGTGTAGGCTCTGGAATTAAATTGCCTAGATTCAAATCATGGCTTTGCTACTTACTAGTTGGTTATCTTGGGAAAGTTACTTAATGTCTCTAAGCATCAGTCTCCTTAGCTGTAAAAAAGGAATACTACTATACTACTATCTTGGAAGAAGTACAGCCAGAATGCTCCTTGGAAGCAAGGATGGTGAGACTTTGTCTCATGTACTTTGGACATGTTATCAGGAGGGACCAGTCCCTGGAGAAACACATCATGTTTGGTAAAGTAGAGGGTCAGTGAAAAAGAGGAAGACCATCTTCTAGGAGTGAGGAGGAGATGGTAAGACAGGGGACTGAGGAAAAGTGGACAGCCACTCTGGGCCACCAACCACTGAAACATCTAAGGGACCTCTAGGCAGCGGTGAAAGCCTGCTCCATCTGCTGAGGACCCCAAATTTCACATAGCTGCATGCTTTCTCCGGCACTGCTCAGCAAACCAGATACAGGGGTGGAGAAAGCAGAACAATGCACTGTCTCAAGATTAGGTTTGGATGAGCAGCTATGATGAAAGGGTAAGAGGCTAGAAGGGATTTTAGGTGTTGACAAGAATGGATGAAGTCACAGAACTTGGGTTTTAGGTTAAATAGGAAAGAAAATAAAGACAAAAAGATGACATTTTCAGAAAAAGTAAAAGGATCAAGGGACTAGACTTCTTGATGAAGACAAGGTGTAGGATTAAATACTGGGTGTGATGGCTTCAATCGTGTCCTCAAAAAATATCTGTCGACTTGGCTAGGCCATGATTCCCAGTATTGTGTGATTATCCACCATTTTGTCATCTGATGGGATTTTCCTACATGTTGTAAATCTTCTCTCTATGATGTTGACGAGATGGGATTAGCAGCAGTTATGCTGATGAGGCGGGACTCAATCTACAGGATTGGGTTGTATCTTGAGCCAATCTCTTTTGCGATATAAAAGAGAGAAGTGAGCAGAGAGACACGGGGACCTCATACCACCAAGTAACAAGAGCCAGGAGAACAGCACGTTCTTTGGATCTGGGGTCCCTGTGCCGAGAAGCTCCTAGGACCAGGGAAGATTGATGACAAGGACCTTTCCTCAGAGCCAACAGAGAAAGTCTTCCACTTTAGCTGGCACCCTAAATTTGGACTTCTACCCTACTAGACTGTGAGAGAATAAACTTCTGTTTGTTAAAGCCTCCACTTGTGGTATGTCTGTTATAGCAGCACTAGACAACCAAGACACTGGGGATGTAACTGTAGGAAAGACAGATACATTCTAGCCCTTACAGATCTTACAGGCTAACATATAAGGTATAATATTAAACAAGCAATCCCAATTAAAAAATTGTTATGATAAAAGAATGCAGAATCTTAAGGGAAACATCAGAAGAACAGCTACTAGTTGTAGGATTGGTCAGAGAAAGTTTTCTATAGAAAATAATTGTTGAGCTGAGATCTGAAGGACAAGCAGGAATTGACCATGAGCAGAGGAGAGAAAATGTATTCCACAAGAACAGCATGAGCTGTTGAGGCCAGATAAACAAACAGCATGAAGAGGCAAAGACTGAGAGGCTACTGGCTTAGAAGGGTTGTCCACAAAGATGTTGGAGTCCCACAGGGCCAAAGCCCTAGGACAGGATCACTTAAAAAAAAAAAAGAAAATAGCAGTGACAATGATGACAGCAACAATTAAGATGTAGAAATATATCTTAATATTCTGGCATGAGGTGCACTTAAATTCTAGATTTAGCCAAAAGAGAAAAATAACGTACCTTTGAACGAAATGTTGGATGAACAAAATATACAGCTTTCAAATTCCTTTTGTACCTGGATTCAAAAACAAACCAAAAACAAAAAAGGATCAGTGTAAGTCATAGCTAAAACTAGTCACCATTATGGACAATTTACTCTCTGCTTGAGTATATAAGTGCGTTCACATAGGAAAAAAAATTTTTTTTTACACAGTTCTATTTTACATGTTAAATTTTAGGTGAAATGTCAAAACAACTAAGAGAACATTTCATTATTTAAAGTATCTGTTTTATAGGTGATATTAAGTGTTTCTGTCAACTGTGATGGAGCCACCTATAGGTGGACAAAATGAATTCACATTAAACAAACATTTATTGTGTGCCACTTTTTTTCATGTGGGGCTAGAATCTATGGGATCAAATATATGAAATAGACAATAATAATCAAGATTATAGTAAAAATCAGAAACTAAGAGTTTCAATGTTCACAAATAATAGCAACAGCAACTCGCACTTAGAACAGTACTAAGGCTTTATACTTAATTCTTGTAACAACTCTATGAGGTAAGCACTATTGTTGCCTTTATTTTAACCCGCCCAAAGTCACCCAGTCAGTAAACGGTAGAGTCAGAAATTGAACTCAGGCAGTATGGTTCCAGAATCCATGCTCTTATCCACTACTCCATCTAGCCTCTCCAGGTAGAACATAAATATAGGATGCTGTTGTGTGCGGCAGAGTCAATTCCGACTCATAGGGATCCTACAGGACAGAGTGGAACTGTCCCATAGGGTTTCCTAGGTTGTAAATTTTTACGGAAGCAGATCACCAGGACTTTTCTCTCATGGAGCATCTATGGGTTCAAACTGCCGACCTCTTGGTTAGCAGCCGAGCACTTAACCAGGATAAACCAAGAAACCAAACTCATTGCCGCTGAGTCGAATTCCAACTCATAACGACCTGTAAGACAGAGTAAAATCATCCCATACGGTTTCTAAGGCTATAAATCTCTACAGAAGCAGACTGCCACATCTTTCCCCTGTGGAGTGGCTGGTGAGTTTGAACCACTGACCTGTTAGCAGCCCAGCACTTAACTACTGTGCTACCAGGACTCCTCTTAGCCAGGACAAAAACCTGTAGCTGTTGAGTCCATTCAGAGTAGAACTGTCTGTCCCACAGGGTTTCTAAGGAGGGCCTGATGGATTTGAACTGCTGACCTTTTGGTTAGCAGCCATAGCTCTTAACCACTATGCCACTGGAGCTCCCTTAGCCAGGGTAGGCAGTGTTTATTTAACTAATGATGGGCCTGGAATTTTTCAACAGGACGGTAACCACCATTGGTTCACATAAGGTTAACTGAAGAACGCTTCATGAAGTAGTACAAACCCCTCATTTCACAGATGAGGCCTGTTCAGAGTTAAAGAGCTGGTTAGCGGCAGAGACAGAACTACAGTGGACTGAAGCTTCCTTACACATATACAACCCATATTTAGGGAGCTAAAAAGGTGGCTATTAGGTAATGAAAGCTTTAATATTCCTAAGATGAGATTTAATGGGAAGAGTAAGATAGTTGGAAATTTATGGTAATTTACCTTCTTTGTACCCTAACTGTAAAATGGATTTTTCAATGCAATCCATGAAGACACTGTGATACTACAAATAACAAAACAGCTATTAGGAGGGCAGATTGGTATTTTTATTTAGAAAATTAATTATGAGAAGGAATGTAAAGCATTACATTTATCTTTGCTGTAGTGGAGTGTCATGTATTTTCCAGTTAAAATCTCCATTATTACTTCAAAGGAAACACGGTTCAATGAAAACAATGTGCTGGTTCCAAGTCAGCAGCCTGGATTCAAGTCCAAATTCCGTATTTACTGTTGTGTGACTTTGGGAAACACATTTAATCTATCAGAGTGTCAATATTCTGTTTTTTAAATCCAGACAATATCTTTCCTAAAAAACTCACAGGGTCACTGGATCAAATGAAATAATGTTACAAATGCATTTTGACAAATGTAACACACCATATAAACAGAAAATACCATTTTTATTTTATATGCAAATATTTGCAACGTCCCTAAACTTTTCCCAAGGTGTTTAGAAGGAGGAAGAAAGGGTACACTGAATTTGCTTCAATACAAAATAAATTTAAGGAGGGCCTATTATTAAAATGTCTAATCTATGTATAATAAACATCTTTGTTACATGAAATACGCTTTTACAGAACACATAACAATGCTTGCTATTGCTTAATATTAGAAAGGAAAGAAGCTATTCCCCCCCTTCATAATTTGCAAAAATAACTAACTTGATATCAACAACATCATAGAGTTTCTTCAGGAAATCAGAGTCTAGGTGATTGTATTCGCTGGTCAGTGTGTGAAAATATACTAATACATATTCCTTCACAGCAATGTGATCCATTACATGGATAAAATACAGGAGCGCCTAAAAGAAAAAGGAAGAGGAAAGGTAAAGATCATTTTGTCTGGTCGTCTATTTCTAACTCAGACTAATGAGTAGCAGTTCTCTTTAAAAAGTGAATCATCCCAGTGCTTACTAATTCTCATAACTGCTACAGTACAATCCCTTTTTGTCTTTTCTAAGTGTTGGAAGGGATCAATCTCTATCCTCTGAAACAAATCTTCATGTATTTGAAAGAGTTCTTGAGTTAACTATCAGGTTTCTCCTCTCTAGGATAATGATACCAATATTGTAAAAAGTAGAATTTCTAGATTTTTAATCATTCTTGAACTTTCTATCTGAATTCAATCAAAGTCTTTGCAGTCTCTACTCAGATACAATCTCCTGGCCCTCATGAAACAGAGAATTACTATAAAAGGACAATGAATGCTGTCTTACGTGGCTCACTCTGAGGGCTTATTTTCTTAGCATCTTTAACGCTGATCTGAATGAGGAAACTGAGAAGAGGTTTAGTCTGCAGAGGGTAGTAGGCTGGGCAACATTTCTAGAGCTCTGAAAGACTGAAATTTAATGTGACCCAGATCAGTTAGAGAAATGTTCCATTACAAGAGAGATGAAATCTAAGAGAAACACTAAAAACAGAGCAGAAATACAACAGAGGTAGGGCCAGTATGACCCAGTGATTTAGCTATGAACAATTACAACGAGGAAGCTAAGCGGTAACAACTGAAGGACTACTATAACAGAGGCCATCTTCCAATTCCTTCTCAGGTGAGTCCATAGCATTAACACGACTGGATTAATATGGATTAGGATCCAAATGCTACCAGAACAGGCAGAGGAGGGGATTAAGAAAATACACTGTATTTCCAGTTGTTAACCAGTTTAGACCTTATGCTATACCTCATTATTTTATATGAAATAATACAGCATGAATATCCAGAACACCATGCAAGTGCATATCAATATTAAATTCAGGGATTTATGTGTGTATTGGTATCAACCATATTATTGATGATGAGAATGAATGTCACATTGATTATTAAGAACACAAAACAAATAACCACAAATAGAAACTTAGATTCTAATCTGCATCTGTTGGGTTTTCCCTCTGGGTATATGTGTATTTTTATTCTTATTTCTGCTCTTACCAGAATGCTTCTTGGTCCTCTTTCTATATAGTCCCCACCCTTAAGATACCCTTTCTGGTTTTAAATTCTCTATCTTTAATTTTTTTTTCAATATAAAAAAGTATAGCCACATAATAGAAATATTTGGGAAACAAATTCTCAAAACTGTGAAATACATTTTGGGATATTTACTTCCTGTTTTTACTTTTGTGGAATTTTTTAAATTTTAAGGTCAGTGTATATACAATCTAATGTATCACTTCTACCCTTATTGATATTATTTCATAAACACTTTTCAACAGTAGTTTCCTGTATAACCATAATTTTTAAGAGCCACAGAACATTCCACTTGTGGACAGACTGTAATTACCTATTAAGAATTTAAGTTATAATTTTTTTACTACAAATAATCCTGTGAATATGACAGGCTGAGTGCTTTCACCCAAGCATAAGTTACCCAGGGTCTGAGGGCTAAAAGCAATTATCTGTGTTTGTATAACTGTATTTTATCTTAAAATTTTGTGAATTTTCAATTATTAAGTTCATAATATTTGAATATGGTTTAGAATTATTTATCAGTTGAAGTAATTCTTCTTTGTAGTTCAAGGGAAGTGATGTTCTAGAGAGGTCTATATATTTATCCTGTGGATTCAAGTGTCCCCTGCATGAATATTCATATTTGTGCAGTTTCAAGTTTCAGGGTCTGTATCTACTTCCATACTTTGGATTATTTGCTTACTACCAATTCCGAGAATGGATTTACTGGGTCAATACATATCGTCATTTTTATAGTTTCAATTTGTCTTTGGTGACAATGATTATTTAAAAATCCTTGCTAATTTTGAACATGGAAAGAGGTAACTCATTTTAATTCACTTTTATTTTTTTTTTAATATTTTATTGTACTTCAGGTGAAGGCTTACAGAACAAATAGTTTCTCATGAAACAATAGTACACATGTTGTTTTATGACATTGGTTAACAACCCCACAACATATTAAACCTCTAACTTCTCAACCTTTTTTTT
>NW_004444009.1:4905527-4907044 GCF_000243295.1 Trichechus manatus latirostris | reverse complement strand
TGTATGTGACTTCTTGTTTTTCACGAGCTGCTCTCAGGATTCTTTGTCTTTGGTTTGGACGAGTGTGAATATGATATGCCTTGGTGATTTTCTTTTGGGGTCTCTTCTATATGGGGTTCGTTGAACTTCTTGGATGGCCGGCTTTTCATATTTCATGATATTGGGGAAGTTTTCTGTCAGCAGATCCTCAATGATCCTCTCTGTGTTTTCTGTTTCCTCCCCTGCTCTGGAATTCCAATCTCTCATAAATTTTTGCTTTTAATTGTGTCCCACATAACTCTCAGGGTCTCTTCATTTCTTTGTTCTTTTTTCTGAGTTTTCCTCAAACAGAGTTGTATCCAACTGTTTGTCTTCAACTCCACTGATCCTGTCTTCCATATCTGCTTCTCAGCCCTTCTATGACATCATCCATTTCTGAAATCTTGTTGTTTTATCTTTTGGATTTTTAATTGTTGTTTTTGTATAATTTCTAGTTGTGAGTTTATTCTGGCATTTTGTTCCTGCACCATCTTCCTGAATTCTTCGAATTTTTTGTCTGTATTTTACATGTATTTGTCTATTTTTTCCTCATGTTTGTCAGCTTTTTGCCTCAGTTCTTGGAGAATTCCAACTATTAGAGATTTGAATTCCCTATCAGGTAGTTCTAGTGCATTTTCTTCCACAGGAGAGTCATCTGGTGTTTTATTTTGGACGCCTACTGGAACCATCCTGTCCTTTTTTTGTAAATGTTTTGATATTGTCTGCTGTTTTCGGGGCATTCAGTAGTTATTTTTTCGTTTATTGACTGGATTTGTTTGTTTCGTCCCTTTTTAAAAAAAAAAAATTGACTATGTCTGAGCAGGCGGACTGTGTGTTCTTTGTTGTTTGGTCGTCTGTGCACTCAATACTTTTCGCCTCCTTCTCCAACTGGCAGGGTCAGTCACTCAGATATGGTACATCAGGGCAGGTCTAGCTGAAGAGGAGTTACTGGGATGGGTTGTTTGTGGTACTTACTACAGCCACCAGAGAGGGTCAGTAATCAGTGCAGGGCAGCTTCCAGTAGGCCGTGCCTATGCTGATTGGTGGTGTGATGTCAAGTACACGGTGCAGGTAGGCAGGATGCAGCGGGGAGATTGTTATGTGTGGAGCTAAGATGGATATGGGAGAGAGGAGAGGGGAACAGGAGCCAAAAACACAGAAACAAACAAAAAAGAATGCTAGGGGAGCTTACCGTTGGAATGGAGAGATGAGAGACGATGAAATTGAGAAAAACAGAAAGGGGAAGAGGAAGAAAAGAAAAGAATGAATAAACAGAAATCAGAAAGGTTAAAGAACTGCAAAGTTCCCAGGGATCCCACCGATGCAGCTATGAGGTCTGAGGGAGTCGCTCTCAAGTGTTGCAGTACAGCCTGGCTAGGAGGCGTAGAGGTATACAATGCCTGGTATTCAGGGATCAGAAAGAGAAGGAAGATACAGAGAGATGAGAGACTGAGCAATGAAGAAAGACAAAAAGGGAAAAAGAGGGAAAAGAAAACAAA
>NW_004444009.1:4835533-4904509 GCF_000243295.1 Trichechus manatus latirostris | reverse complement strand
CTGTTATCTGTCAGTTTTCTCACTCCATTTGGTGCTTGGCTGAGTTCTTTATCTCTTCATTTGATGTTTTAGGGTTTCAGGATTGTTGTATTCTCTGTTCGGCTTCGTTTTTTGGATCTTTGCTGTGGAGGGACGGCGTGGTGCTTCTGCCTAGAGTGCCATTTTGCCGGAACTTCCCCTTAATTCACTTTTTTGACTACTAACGAGGTTCAACATGTTCTTATTTTTATTTACCAGTTTAACGACATCTTCTTTTATAAACTATCTACTTCTGTCTTTTGCATCTAAATGAAGTGACGATAAAATTATGCTATCTTGGATTAACTAGATCTCTGGCTTCTTTTTGGATACTCAGGAGTTAATAATTTTTTTTTTTTTTTGAGGAAGGCAGAATTTGATTGGCAATACAATTATAATACAGAATAATTTCAACAAAAAACGTGCCAGTTACACAATAACCACTTTATGACATTTCAGTATTTTTGTTTCTCCTGCAGAGCAAAATTAGATGCTTGATTTACTGAAATGATATATGCTGGCTCACCGAGCCCGGGCTGCTAATCTGTCAGACACACAAGTCTGTCTCATCTCATATTCTGAGCCCTCATTCCAAACTCATATCCTACTTATTTTTAAATCCACATTATTAGTGAAACACAGCCTTTTTAGGGCTTACCTTGTCCATATCTATTAATGTTACAGGAATGTTTCTTCCAACTACCACCATCACTGTGCGACCACAGTTATCAACACCTACAAACAGGAAATGTAATCAGCACCCAGAATCTTTATGTCAAGAATATTATTTGTCCTGAGCTCAGAACTTACAAAAATATTCTATACAAATTTAAAAGACTGAAAACCAAGAAGTATAATTTTATCAAATTTCATCTTCGGATTTTTTTTTCTGAATGGAAACTTTTTTTTTTTTTTAAACCTCATGGGGTTTTGATCACTGCCCTTACTTTTAAGATAATATTTCTTAAAGGTTTAAAATCAGGGACAGTCACAGGTAAGGCTGCAGGCAAAGTCTTTTAATAAGTAGCCTTCTGCTTAAGTTCACTACAACTTGTAATAACATTAGAGATCAAAAACAAAAACAAAACAAAACAACAAACAAAACCCCCAACAAATGTAAATGATATTGAAATCTGAAAATTAACAAGCACTATCTGAAAAAGAAACATAATTTTAGGAGAAGAGTGGGAAGCTGGGAACTTTCAATGTCTACATTACATATTTACATAAGGTTTGAATTTTGTATAGCAACATAACAGTACTTTTAAAGCAGAAATTTTTTATTTTTTTTTTTAAGATAAGGAAAAGGATACTAGATGGAAACTACATATTTAAAGTTTTATAGGTCGAGATGTTATTTTTTAACATTTTGATGATGGGCAAAACCTACCTGCATTAGTACAAAAACATTTCATTCATATATAAGACTGGAAGAAACCAGAGAAAAACGAAGTCTCAAGTAGCATGCTGGGTAGGGTCCTTAATTAGCAAAAGAGTAAGTTACCGCATCTTTAAGCTCACCTGTTTGGTATAAGGCTTTTAGAGAAGCAATATCAGATAGATCCTCAGATCTTGCTTGACATAACCAGCGATTATAACTAGAGAAATAAGGGATATAGTTATTATAATAAACCCTTGTAAGTTAAATTTACCAGTGGGACCTGTTTTTAATACCTTTTCCTGAACCTAAGAAAAAATGATGTTTCCTGCTCATGAGGAAGGAGCAAGAGGCTATTATACTATAGCCTATGTGTTAGTGATGAAATCACAAATGAGTTACTGAGAAAGGAAGGTATTCGTGGTGCATGATTTAAAAAAAAATCCTCTGTGATCAAACAAATGCTACAATGACAAATGGCTAAGATACTCAGTATTCACACTAACACTTATTTCAAACAGTACTGTTTCTCTTCACTAAAAAATGCAAATAGACTAAAGCAATGGCAAGTCTCTAAAACAGATGTTCACCCATTCAATTAAAATTTGAGTGTTTACTATATGACAGGTATTGAGAATACTGTAGTAAATATATGTGGTCACTGCCCTCAAGAAATGTTACTTTCAAGAAAAAAACAGTAAGTGTTGTACTTGCCAACTGGAGTCAAAAAGGAGTCAGGTAATTTTACCTGGGAAGTCGAGGCATATTTAGTGATTGGTTAGTCAAACTAGGTGTACTAAATATCCCATAAGACATCATATGACTGCAGTTTCGCTTTGGCTAAGAGGATGTTAAAAACTGGAAGAAATGTTAAAGATCTCAAAAGAAGGAAATGATTTGTAAAAGAGAACTCAGCCAATTAATGCTAAGGGTTGACTATGAAGTTGCACTCAGGTCTCCAGATTTCTTGAAAGGTCAGTACTTTTTCCATTATATCATACTGCTTCTTAAAATTCGAAGTGCCACACATTATACTGTGAAAAAAGCTTTCACAATATCTAAATGCATAAAAAGCACCTGTAAAGTGCCTAGGTTACAGAGGGTAACATCCCGTACCAAAAAACACTAAACTAGCAGACGCGTGATTTGGTTTCTAAACCTATCGTTTTATGTGTGACCAAAGAAAAGCCGTTTCAGCGCTATGGATCTCAGTTTCTTCATCAGCAAAACGGTGTTTGTGCAGGACACCTTTCAGCTATAAAAAGTGCAGTCACATAACTAATGGTATTCAATGGAAAGATGGGTTGTAATCAACAGATGGGTTGTAATCAACAGGTGATAGGCCTGACAATTTCACAAAACTTTTTATTGCTTGTGAAAACGAACACTTGGTATTGCATTAGTTCTGTAGGTTGTCTTCTTAAATTTGGTAACCTGCCCACTCATGCAAATTGAGAAAACCAAAAATGGTTTCTAATTTTGGTTTAAAATATAATTCGTAAGTCAAGAAAAGATCTATGCTTATTGTAGTTCTTCCTAATTCATATACACGATTCCATATTTTCACATGGAGTCATTTCCTAGGTTAATCCTTAATTGTATTGTTTTATGATTTAGTCATCTCCCCAACAAGACTAAACAGAATAACATATCTAAAGTGTCTTATGAGTGGCACAGGTGCTAGCACAAAGCGTACAACAGGAATTCAGTAAATACTTGTAAATTTCCATACTCTATTCATATATTCATGAAATTATTTTTCAAAGGTTTATTGCATAAATGCAATGCCTAGATCACAGTAGGGACTCAAATCTTTGTTGAATGAACTAATCAACATAAATGAGTGTTACACAAAGGTATTTTTGGCACCTAAAATGAAAAACAAAAGGCCCTTGGCTTCAAAGAGTTTAAAATCGGATATGAGACAGACACAAAGACAATTAACTTTGTAGCAAGACACAAAGAGACAAGCAACCAAACAGAAATCTAAGTATTCTGTCATCAAGTATGTATGCTGGGAAGGGGGCTGAGAGGATGGGGGTGATGGCATAGAGGCAAGTCCCAGACATGCAGAAACAAATGTTCCCTTCTTTGTAACCTAAAGACTTCTACCATGGCCATAAAAAGCTTTACTCACTTAAAGTAATGTCTGCTCCTATTCTATTAGACCACAAGATAGGGAATATGTGTTACTTGTCTATTTTTCAGGTAGTTCCTGACACTTGATAACTATGTGTTGAATGAATTCTGAAAAAAAACAATTTTTAAAAACTGGAATGCAAGTATACAAAATAGAATGAATCATGATTCAAAACACTCATCACGAGGACATGCATGGCCCACTTAAAAGAATTGGTTATCTAATTAGTTATTTTTAATGAAACAATACAAAACCCAAACTAAACCCATTGCTGTCGAATTGATTTTGACTCATAGTGACCTGACTGGACACACAGCAGAACTGCCCCATAGGGTTTCCAAAGCTGTAATCATTATGGAAGCAGACTGCCACATCTTTCTCCTGCAGAATGGCTGGTGGGTTTGAAATGCTCACCTTTTGGTTAGCAGCTGAGTGCTTTAACCACTATGCCTGAGCACCCAAAAACCCATCACCCAAAAGAAGCTAATATATCACAATAACCTACATCTAATAACACGATCATCTTCCTCCAATTTCAACCTTTACCTTGCCTCTCCCTAGCCATCATTCAGAATTCCAGGCTCATCATTTCCTTGCTATCTTTTTATTCAATATCATTTTAATTCATCCCTATAATTCCTAAAAAGTTATTTTTTGGTTTTTAATTAGCAAGAAAAAAAAAAGCTTATCATGGTGTATATAATCTTTAGAGCTTTATTTTTTGATCTATATTGTTAAGATTAATCCATATTGTTGGTTGTCAATGTCTTCATTCATTTTGACTACTCTATATAATGTATTTATAGTATATGAAAACTACCACACTTTATGCAAATAATGCACACCTTCTATGTTTGCCAAACACTCCCTCCCCGCCCCCCGTGAGGTATTTTTGTAAGCACAGTTACGCTATTTCTTTTTTTTTTTAACAGCAACGTGTAAAAAAACTGGCATGACGGTGCTTACGAAAATACCTTGTGGGAGAAGGGAACGGTTGGCAAACAAACGTACAAAATGTGTGTTATTTGTGTAAAAATATGGCATAGATTGTAATAATTAGTTTAACATTTCTTTCCTCTGCAAAACTCTAAGCTCCATGAGGGGAGGAGCCGTATCTGTCTTGCTTGTCAATCTATCACCTGTTTCTAGCACAATACTTGGTATCTTACTAAGGTCTCAATAAATATTTAATAATGAATGAGATAAAGTTTTAGCTGTGACAAATGATGTGAGTGACAGTCGGATCTTAAGCCAATCAAGGAACATTAATGGAAAGAAAAAGAAAAGCTACTGTAAATAATTTTAACCATGACTTTTAAAAGCTGCATTTTTGAAAACAAGTTATCTAGTTTGCTTCCTAATTACTGTAAGTAAACCAACTTCTATCTTAGAATAGCCCCAAATGAGTACAACAACTGGGCAGAAGACCTGGAAATACTGATGCAAGAATTAGACAACATGTCTAAATTTTTCAAGTGATGGTTAAGATGAATTATTGCAAAGAGATATTGATGTGGCAAGGAGTGTTTCACAGTGCTATGAAATTATGTAACCCTATTGCCAATCCATGTGGACCTTTAGTTTTGTTATTGATAGAAAAATTGAAGGTTTCCAAAAAGATAATACTAACTAAAGACTTACTTTCTACCCCAGAGATTAAAAAAAAAAAGTATCATCTGCTCAGCCTGATCATCTAATCAATAGAAACCAAACTCAATATGTGAACAAAAGTTTGATTTAGAAAGAGTTGTTGTGGGACGTTGAGTAGATTTTGACTCATTGTGAGCCTACAAGACAGAACAGAACTGCCCCATAGAGTTTCCTAGGCTGTAATCTTTATGGGAGCAGGTCACCAGGTCTTCTCTCTCTCATAGAGCGAACGGTGGGTTCGAACCACCAACTTTTCGATTAGAAGCCAAGTGCTTAATCATTGCGCCACCACAGCTCCTCTTTAGAAGGAGTGAAAGAAAGAAATTTAAAAACCTAAACTTGCAATCTCAAACATTTAACACATGGCACAGTATGCAAATAGATGACTTCTGGCTCAATTTTATCATAAACTCCTAAACAATTAGTCATCTATACTAAACTTTTTGGTCTGAGGACCCTCTTATGTTTTAACAAATTATTAAAGACCCTGAAGACCTTTTGTTTACATCAGTTATGTCTATCAATATTTACTGTATTACTGATAGAATATCAATAATTACTGTAGAAATTAAAACTGAGAAATTAAAAAATATTTAACATTAATTCAAAAACAATAAAAAAACTATTTACAAGAAAAGCTCTATTTAGAGAGAAGAGTTGCCCTCTTTTACATTTTTGCAAATCCCTTTAATTTATGCTAGATTTTCATATCTACTTCTGCATTTAATCTCCTGCAATATCACATGTCAAACAGCCTCTGGAAAACTCCACTGGCCTTCACTGAACATTCTGAGAGAATGAAAGTGAAAAAGGCAAATAAGTCTTAAAATATTATGAAGTAGTTTTTACCTCACATATCCCTTGAAAGTGTTCTCTGGCCAACACTTTGAGAACCACTATCATCACTCTGAAGTATTCTGCGATACAGCTATAAGACAACACCTCACCTTCATCATCAGACACTGGGCAGATAAATGGAAAATAAAAAAATCTTTTGATTCAGATGTAGCTTATCGCTCAAAGAACTGAGTGGCAGAGGTGCCAAGCCCTTTGTTTCCTGGTCCAGGCTCTGGACTGTGCTGTTTTCCATTTCTACAACTATGTGTTGAATGGATGTGCACAACAACCTGTTGTTCAGGACATCTGTTGTTATGGATTGAACTGTGTTCCCCAAAAATGTGTATCAACTTGGCTAGGCCATGATTCCCAGTATAGTGTGGTTGTCCACCATTTTGTGATCTACTGTGATTATCCTATGTGTTGTAAATCATATTCTCTGCCTGTGGTTAATAAGGTGAGATTAGGTTATGTTAAAGCAGATTATGTTAAAGACAATTAGGACTCAGGTCACAGCCCTGATCCAATGCAAGGGGAGAGTGGTGACATGTTGAGGTGTT
Organism: Trichechus manatus latirostris; assembly: GCF_000243295.1. Lineage (NCBI taxonomy): Eukaryota > Metazoa > Chordata > Mammalia > Sirenia > Trichechidae > Trichechus > Trichechus manatus. Next base: position 4,897,926 of record NW_004444009.1, on the reverse strand, counting down.
GGCAACCAATGTTGCAAAACAATATTAATTTGGTCTGTAAACCTTTGTCTAAAGTAGAATAAAAAAATAAAATAAAAAAATAAACCACCATTTATCGAGTTTTGGTGGCATAGTGGTTAAGAGCTACGGCTGCTAACCAAAAGGCTGGCAGTTCAAATTCAGCAGGTGCTCCTTGGAAACCCTATGGGGCAGTTCTACTCTGTCCTATTGGGTCGCTATGAGTCAGAACTGATTCGATGGCAACGGCGTTTTATCAGGAGCCCTGGAATTCCCATTTCCAGGGAATGGGAATTACAGAACACTGAATTGTGCTCATGAGGAAGCTATAAATAGATAAAGAGGCAGTCATTTGAACAGAACAAGGGGATATTGCATGGTTTAAAGTCAAGAAAGGTGTGTGTCTGGGCTGTATCCCTTCACCATACCTATTCAAAGTGTATGCTGAGCAAATCTGAAAAGCTGGACTATATGAAGAAAAACTCAACATCACGATTGTAGGAAGATTTATTAACAACCTGTGTTATGCAGATGACACAACCTTGCTTGCTGAAAGTGAAGATAACTTGAAGAACTTACCGATGAAGATCCAAGACCACAGCCTTAATTATGGATTGCACCTCACCATAAATAAAACAAATATCCTTACAACTGGACCAATAAGCAACATCATGATCAACGGAAGAAAGACTGAAGTTGTCAAGGATTTCATTTTACTTGGATCCACAATCAACACCCATGGAAGCCAGTCAAGAAATCAAAAGACGTAGCAGAGCCAACACGGCGCTATAGACAGAAGCATCATGCCATCCCTCCACAGCAAAGACCCGAAAAACTAAGTAAAACACAGACAAACATCAATGCTGGAAGCCTAAGTGTCAAATGAAGAGATAAAGAACTCAACCAAGCACCAAATGGAATAAGAAACTGACAGACGACAGAGAGCTAGTAAAGTTACGAGCAGAGGTCCCCTATTAGCTAACACAGCACGGCTCCACCATCTTGGACTCCTGTTGGAGATCGATGGACAGGGAGTACAGGAAAGCAGATTCAGGGAACTCAGAGCACCTGGTAACCAGTGAGACACGCTTTCTCACTCCCCATTCGGCCTGCCCCTGCTTGGCCTTTGCTGCTTCCCCGTGGGCTGATTCCCAGTGGGCCAATTTGCAGCTTCCCAGTGGGCTGATCTGCTATTTCCCAGTGGGCTGCAACTGTAGCATGAGAGTCACCAGTTCCGTGCTGCATGGCTTTGCCCTGCCCACACGGCCCGCTTCTTCACTGTCACTTCTTTGTGCTGCTGTTGCTTTTGTTAGCCTCTTTTGGTTTTTTCCCTGCCTCTCACCCTCCCTTCCTTTCTCTCGAACACCTGACTCCGTGTGCTATCTTTGCTTCTTCTTGACAGGCTGTGAAGAGCTGCTCAGCTGCGTAACTGCTTCCCGTCTGTGCTGCCATGTTGGTGAGATCCCTCGAGGTTTTTTCTTTTCTTGTTTGTTTTGTTTTCTCGTTTTCTTTCTTTTTCTTCATTTCTCGGTTTCTTGTCTCTTTCTACTTACCTTCTTTTCCAGTCTTCTGAATACCTGGAGCTGTGTATCATTTCCACCCATTCTAGTTGGGCTGTACTGCACGGATTGGGAGCTGCTTCACTGGTCTATGTAGCTGCTACAGTGGGATCCCCGGGGGGGGGGAGGGTGTTAATTTTTATTTAGTTTTTGTTTTTTCCTTTTTGTTTTTCTTCAATTTTTCGGTTTCTTGTCTCTACTCCAACAGCACGCTCCCTCAGCACTTTTTTTTTTTTGGCTCCTGCTTCTCTCTCCTCTCTTTTTTTCCATACCCAACCTGGCTCCAAAAATGACAACCTCCCCCTCCCCCGCCCTCCTGCCTAACCGCACCATGTTTTGAACATAGCATTCCCGGGCAGCACAGGCACGGCCTACTGGCACGGCCTACCGGAACCTGCCATGCACTGACCCTTGGCTCACCTAGTTGGATTCAGTACGTGCCACAAACAACCCATTCCAGTAACTCCCCTTCCGCTGGACCTGCCCTGCTGTAGCACAGCTGAGTGACTGGTCCTGCCCATTGGACAAGGAGGTGAAAAGTGTAATGCCCACAGATAAGCAAACAACAAAGACTGCACAGCCCACCTGCTCAGACATAACCAAATAAAACAAAAAAGCAGGATGAAACAAATATACGATCAACAAAGGAGGAAAATAACTACCGAATGTCCTAAAGACAGCAGACAATATCAAAACATAAAAAAAACAGGACAAGATAGTTCCAGTAGGCATCTCAAATAAAACATCAGATGACTTTCCAGCAGAAGAAAAGGCAGCAGAACTACCTGACAGGGAATTCAAATCTCTAATATTCAGAGCTATTCAAGAGTTGAAGCAAAAAGCAGACAAAAATGAGGAAAAAATAGACAAATTCATGGAAAGAGCAGACAAATTCATGGAAAATATAGACAAAAATGGAAAAATTCAGGAAAATAATACAGGAACAAAATGCTAAAATAAATTCACAACTAAAAATCATACAAAAACAACAATTAGAAATCCAAAAGATAAAGAACAAGATTTCAGAAATGGACAGTGTCATAGAAGGGCTGAGGTACAGGTTTGAAACAATGGAAGACAGGATCAGTGAAAGTGAAAACAAACACCTGGATACAACTTTGAGGAAAAATCAGAAAAAAACAAAGAAAAATGAAGAAACCCTGAGAATTATGTGGGATATAATCAAAAGCAAAAATTTGCGGCTGATCGGAGTTCCAGGAACGGGGAGAAAACAGAAAACACAGAGAGGATCACTGAAGAATGGCTGACAGAAAACTTCCCCAATATCATGAAAGATGAAAAGCTGACCATCCAAGAAGCTCAATGAACCCCATACAGGATAGACCTCAAAAGAAAATCACCAAGGTATATCATAATCACACTCACTAAAACCAAAGACAAAGAAAGAATCCTGAGAGCAGCTTGAGAAAAACAAAAAGTCACATACAGAGGAGAAACAATAAGACTCAGCTTGGCTTATTCGGCAGAAACCACGCAGGCAAGAAGGGAATGGGACGACATATATAAAACCAAGAAAGAAAAAATTTGCCGGCCAAGAATAATATATCCTGCAAAACTCTCGTTCAAATATGATAGTAAAATTAGGTCATTTCCAGATAAGCAGAAATTAAGGGAATATGTAAAATCCAAACTAAACTTACAAGACTTATGAAAGGAAGTCCTCTGATCTGAGAACAATATCAGACCACAGGCTGAATATAGGACACAGGATTGTACTAACCAGATACCAACCTACGAAATGAATGCTTAAGGACTAGGGAAAACCAAAAGAATTACAAAAAGAAACCAGAGAGGTTAAATTGTAAATGACTACAGAATCAGAACAATAAAAGAGGGAATAAACGGTGCAGGTACAGAACCTTCTAATGGAGAGGAAGTCAAGTGATACCAAGTAATAACAGACTGGTTCAAATCTAGGAAGATACGGGTAAATTTCAAGGTAACCACAAAGGAAGTTAACAAACCTACTCATCAAAATGAAGAAAAACATAAAGTCTCAGTAAAAACAAAACCTACAAAAACAAAAGAAATGAAAAAAAAAAACCACAAACAAAAGGAGCTCAGCACAGGAGAGTAAGAGGAATAAAAAAAAGTTAGCACCACAAAATGCAATCCCACTCCTACAAATATATCCTAGAGAAATAAGAGCCGTCACGAATAGACATATGCACACCCATATTCATTGAAGCACTGTTCACAATAGCAAAAAGATGGAAACAACTAGATGCCCATCAACAGATGAATGGATAAACAAACTATGGTACATACACACAATGGAGTATTATACAAAGATAAAGAACAATGATGAATCTGTGAAGCATCTCATAACATGGATGAAACTGGAGGATTATGCTGAGTGAAATAAGTCAATCACAAAAGGACAAATATTGTATAAGACCTCTACTGTATAACCCATGTAAAAGTTTACACACAAAAAGAAACAATCTTTGTTGGTTCCGAGGGATGGGATGGGTGGGTGGGGGGAACTAAATAGATGAGTGGTAACTTTGGTGAAGGGTAAGACAGTACACATTACTGGCGAAGCCAGCACAACTTGTACAAGGAAAGGTCATGGATGCTCCATAGACACTTTCAAACTCCCTGAGGGACTGAATTGCTGGGTGGAGGGCTGTGGGGACCATGGTCTCAGGGAACATCTAGCTCAACTGGCATAACATAGTTTATAAAGAAAATGTTCTACCTTCTACTTTGGTGAGTAGCGTCTAGGGTGTCAAAAGCCTGTCAGTGGCCATCTAAGATACTCCACTGGTCTCACCCCTTCAGAAGGAAGGAAAAATGAATAAAACAAAAGATGCAAGGGAAAGATCAGTCCAAAGGGCTAACAGACCACAACTACCATGGCCTCCACCCGACTGAGTCTAGTATAACTAAATCGTGCCCAGTTACCACCGCCAACTGCTCTGACAAGGATCACAATAGAGGGTCCTGGACAGAGCTGAAGATAAATGTAGAACAAAATTCTAACTCAGAAAAAGACTAGACTTACTGGCCTGACAGAGACTGGAGAAATCCCGAAACCATGGCTCCCGGACACCCTTTGAGCTCAGTAATGAAGCCAATCTGGAGGTCCACCTTTATTAGCCAAAGATCAGACAGACTCACAGGACAAAATGAGACTAAAGGGGCACATCAGCCGAGGGGCACGGACTAGAAGGCAGGAGGCGACAGGAAGGCTGGTAATAGGGAACCCAAGGCGGAGAAGGGAGAGTACTGACATGTCATAGGGTTGTTAACTAATGTCATAAAACAATATATGTACTAACTGTTTAATGAGAAGGTAGTTTGTTATGTAAACCTTCATCTAAAGTACAATTAAAAAGAAAGAAAAGACGCATTGTGTTTGCCAATCTGCTGCAAAATACCTCTTTAAAGCTTTGAAAAGTAAAGATGTCACCTTGAAGACTAAGGTGCCCTGATCCAAGCCATGGCGTTTTCAATCTCCCTATATGCATGTGAAAACTGGACAATGAATAAGGAAGAACGAAGAACTGATGCCTTTGAATTGCGGTGCTGGCAAAGTATACTGAATATACCATGGACTGCCGGAGTAACAAACATCTGTCGTGGAAGAAGTACAGCCAGAATGCTCCTTAGAGGAAGACCCTCAAAGGGATGGACTGACAGTGGCTGCAACAATGAGCCCATGCATAACAAAGACTGAGTTGGAACTGCCTTGATGGCACCTAACAACATCAGTAACATCAGGAGCCCTGGTGCTGTAGTGGTTAAAGAGCTCATCTCATAACCGAAAGGTCGGCAGTTTGAATCCACCAGCCACTCCCTGGAAACCCTACCGGGCAGTTCTATTCTGTCCTATAGGGTTGCTATGAGTCAGAACTAACTTGATGGCAACAGGTTTGGGTTTTTTTTTTTTTTTGATGTAGTATCAGAGAAGAATATCCCCAATTATTTGAAAAGGCTATTAAAATACTCCTCCCTTTTCCAACTGTATATCTGAGGCAAAATTTTCTTCATATATTTCAACCAAAACAACTTACTGTAACAGATTGAATGTAGATAGAAGACTCCAGCTGTCTTCTATTAAGTCAAACACTGAAAGATCTGCAAGACTTGCAAAAATGTAACTGTGCCACTCTTCTCAGTTTTTTTAAATAGTTATTTTTCATAAAAACATAATGAGTTTATCATTGTTAATATTAAATAAATTAGCAAACAAATTATAATATGATAAATATTGATAGCTATAACTCATGCAAACAAAAGTTCTTTGGGGTCCTCAATAATTTTAAGAGTGCAAAAGGGATATGAGTCCAAAAAGTTTGAGAACCACTCACTGTCCGGATCAAAGGAGCCCTGGTGGTGCAGTGGTTAAGCGCTTGGCTGCTAACCAAAAGGTCAGCAGTTCGAACACAACAGCTGCTCCATGAGAGACAGATGTGACGGTATGCTTCCGTAAAGATTTACAGCCTCGGAAACCGTATGAGGCAGCTCTGCTCTATCCTGCAGGGTCAGTATGAGTCAGAACTGACTTCAAGGCAGTAGGTTTGGTTTCACTTGGGTCTAGATCAAAAGAGGGACCCAAATCTAGAAGCACATGGACATGACGTGAAAAAGTTTTAAAATATATGTAGATGTCAAGTTCCCAATGTAGTCATGTGAGGGGGAGCCCAGGCAATGTATTTAAAAAAATGTTTGCCAGAGGATTCTTCTACGTGGCCAAGCTTAGAAACCACTGAAACTATCATTTGATTTTGACAGTGAACTTTGGAAAAGCTGTTCATTGGTGCCCTCTAATGGCTAATTTGCTTTAATTTATAAAAATAAAATCAGAATAAAGAGAAGACCATGGACTCAGGACAAAGAATTTTAATTCTGAAACAGACTCTGGAGATCATGTAGCCCAACTCCCACTTTATAGATGGAGAGTAACAACAACCAGACGTCATTACAATACAGGGTGATAGATGCTATTCTACACTTTAGGCAAGTACAGGCCGTTAAAGAAGCATACAGGAGGAGACACCTATTCTAGATGCAGGAGATAAGTGTCCAGAGGCAATTGTTTCTGAGCTGAAACTTGGAGGATGGGCAAGAACTGAAGGATTAGCATATTTTAGTGAAAAGGAATGGCATGTACCGAAACTCAGAGGTAAAAGAGGTCATGAGTTTGCTCAGTATTAAAGAGAAAAGCAGTGACCCATTTTAAGTACCAGGTGCTGGGTAAGCTCATTATATTATTTTATGCTCATCACAACCCTATGAGATGTTACCTCCTGAACTAACCCTACATTAGCCATTTGTAGTTGATTACTTTTTTCTTTCCTTTAAATTTTTGTAAAGCATCTAGCCTGGAAAGCTTGGAAAAGCTTACCCAGAGAAGTACAGAAGCTGTTTCTTGTTTTAGAAAACACCTGGAAGAAATGGAATGGGCCAGATGCCTTATAAGGTCCTTGGGATAATTTGTGGAGAAATAAAAGATCTTTTTAAATGTAATATGACTGTAGATTATACTTTAATCATAAATATAGTAAAAACTTTGCAACTCTGCCTTTCCCTTTGTCCTTCTTGTGCCTAGTTTCTATTTTTACACTAAAATGCTCACGTGGAGGCACTACAATATGGTAGACAGAGTTGTTGTTGTGTGCTGTCCAGTCAATTCTGACTCATAGCGACCCTACAGGATGGAGTAGAACTGCCCCACAGGGTTTCCAAGGAGCAGCTGGTGGATTTGAACTGCTGACCTCTTAGTTAGCAGCCTGAGCTCTTAACCACTGCACCACCAGGGCTCTGGTAGACAGAGCAGGACCTTTGAAATCAGACATGCATATGAATACTGGCTTCAACACATGTTAAACTGTGACCACTGATAAATTACTTAACTTTGAGTTTCTGCATCTACCAAATGGGGACAATATCTTCCTCACTTAATTGTCATGAGGCAAAAATTAGAACACATACGTATATATGTAGATGCATTTAGCAGATAAAAGGTCCCTTTCTTGTTTCTCATGCCTTTGTGTATCTTTCAGTCCAAAAGGGTTTGCCTTACTTTCTTTGATGCTGCTTCTGTAGGGCTGCCTCTGATAACTGCCCCTGAAGGATCAATCTTCTTTGCTTATCAATATCTCCCTCCATTCGAGCAAAAGCATGAGAGCCAATGAAAGAGAGATCAACTCTCAAGCCTTCATCCTCCTCTTCTTGGTGGTCTGTAACAAAAAACACTACTATCAACAGAGAGCTTATGACAAAATTAGGCAGCGAGTGCTACAAGAGACTGTGAAAACTGCAGTGGGATGGCTGTGAGGTGACTCCAAACACTGGGGTCAGATTATTCTTTGAGAATGAAAGTGAAATCGTATTTAGGCATCTGTAGAACTGAAATAATGAAAGAAATTGCCTGTCTATATGTGATAAAAATTTTAGGAATACATGAATCAATCAAGGTGACCCGGGTGTAACCTTAGGAGAGGAATGTAATGATAACCAGGAAGACAGAATTATACAATACTTGGGTTTAAGGATGGATTGTTGCTCAGTATCTAACCAAAGTATAAATAAATAAAAATTTGGGAGCATTTATCTGGCATTGTTCGACTGATTGGTAAAGTCCAGCCCCTTGGCCAGAAGATGGATGGATCAGGATAGCAGGGTATAATCTATGTTCATTAAGAAACATTCTGATTATAATTTAGCTTCCTATTTCGTTTTCTACACTGGTCATGCCAATATAAACATTCTGGTCCATAAGAGTTACAGTTCGCACTACGAATTAGCAAGTTGATGTTCTGATTTAACCATATGATTATTGTGAGTTTGGCTCATGGAAGCCAGTCCCTTAGGAACAGATCATCTCTTAGAGTGGTGCCCACTCCCTTAATGGGTAAAAGGAAAAAAATAAAAACAGAAAACCCTAGCCCATGGGGAGCTCCTAAAGGCAATGCCACCACTTGAAGTACAGCCTCATAAGTCATCTAGCTAGGACTCCCACAAATTTATTCAGTGCCCCCTTCAAGCCATGACAGGCCAACAGCTTAGAAGAGTCTGCTTTCATTTAAAAACAAAAAACCCATGAATTATTTTTCCTTCAAACTTGAAAGTAAAGCTGATTATATATATTTTAACGGATTTAGAGTACTATTCAAAGTATTTACGAACATCAGGGCCTATATCTAAGGAGCCCTGGTGGCGCAGTAGTTAAGTGCTGGCTGCTAACTGAAAGGCGGCAGTTTGAACCCACCAGCAGCCCCCAGGGAGAAAAGATCTGGCAATCTTGCCCCCATAAAGATTAACAGCCTAGGAAACGCTATGGGGCAGTTCTACTCTGTCATATGGGTCACTATGAGTCAGAATCAACGTGATGGCACACAACAACAAAAAGATCTATATCTATGAGGAAAGAGTATTTTTCTGAGATATGAACACAAATCAAGCGCTCTTTGAGAATGGCAGATAGAAGGGGATCTCTTGGCTAATGAGTTAGTCTCATCTACTGTCCAGCACTGCTATCTCACACTGGTTTTGCTATTCACTACTTCTTGTCATACTAAATGCATTTTATGGAGGAGATACATGCTATAGTGGTGATCGCAAGCCTGAGGATTTCCAAATGACTGGGCATATTTCATGTGGGAGAGATATGTGGCAGTCTACTTCCGTAAAGGTTACACTCTTGGAAACCTTACGTGGCAGTTCTACTCTGTTTTATAGGGTCACTATGAGTCACAATCGACTTGACAGCAGCCGGTTTGGTTTGGTGAGCATATTTCAATAGTCACTCTATTGGAGGCTCCCCAGTGTGCATGGTGCCCCTCCCAGCAAAGCGTGGTTCACAGACATTTCCTGATGCCACACCATTTATAATTTCCTGATGCTTGACCTTTACGTTGTGTGAGTCTACGTACTGCTGACAAGGAGTAGCCTTCTACAGATTTTAACCTGATGCTCATTTTTGAAAGAAGTGTGGAATGTCACAGTAATTCCCTAAGCCACTAAATTTCAACATCAAGTCCCAGCATTGAAGATTGTCAGGCATGTCTTCACAGAAAGGAGTTATAACCTTAAACAGGTACTCATGAGATCAGAACAAGCTGTCATAGAGAACAGGTTCAGAAGGGCTCCTATCCTAACATGCTCTACTGAATACTTCAACCTACATGAGTTTGCAAGCTAAAGAAACAAAATAAATGGTTATAATATTCTTGTCTTAGTATTTAAAATTGTTAGTTGCTGTTGAGTTGATTCTGACTTATGACAACCCATGAGTGCAGAGCAGAACTGTGCTCCAAAGGGTTTTCTTGGCTGTAATCTTGATGGAAACAGAAGCAGACTGCCAGGGCTTTACTTCTGCAGTACTGCTGGGTGGGTTCAAACCACCAACAATTAGGTTAGCAGTCCAGAGCAAAGCATTTCCGCCACCTAGGGACCTTCTATTTTACGTTGGGTATGGCTTTTAGGGAGCCTGGCGGTGCAGTGGTTAAGAGCTTGGCTGCTAACCAAAAGGCTGGCAGTTCGAATCTACCAGCTGTTCTTTGGGAACCCTATGGGGCAATTCTACTCTGTCTTATATAGTCGTGATAAGTCGGAATCCATGTGACAGCAGCAGGTACATGGCTTTTAGAGGTCACTGTTGAAGCTGTTGAAAATTTTAGATGAGAAGGTAGTTAACTAGTGTCTTGGCAGTCTCCTCCGTGAGACTATACGCTTCGTAAGGGTGAGAATTTTCTTATATCCACCACTGAACCCCAACGTCTAACGTAAATCTGACACACTATGTATGTGTGTATATGTATATATCTTTTTTGTAGAAAAAAAAAAAAAAAAAAAAGTAGGACTCTAAAACTTCTAAATTGGTGTTGGTCCTACTAGCATATCAACAGAGAGCTTCCCAAAGATCAAGCTGGACTTCCTACTTCTTTGGTGATTGGTGTTTTATCAGTACCTTTGCTTTCTCAAAAGGGAAATTAAAAAAAGGAAAACTCACCCTCTGGAGCACCAGGTTTTTCACTTATCCTAATCTGCCGTTCAGGTACCACAGGCTCCCCTTCTGCATTTCCAATATCTGTAGGAAGGTGTGGCAATGACCGACTCTCCTCCTTCAATGACCTTGGGAAATACAGAGGTAGCAGCTTTTGGTAGGTAGCCTGTGTCAGAAAAGCAAGATATTTTATGAAAAATAATGTAGTAAAGCAGACATCAGTGGTGCTTGGTGCTGCTTCATACAGTGTTAAAACAGCCTCCACCAAGAATTAAGACCTCACTACTCTGAGCTCAGGCCAGATGCTGTCTGGGACTCTACTGTGTTCTTGTATCAAAGATAAGGATATTGTTAGCCAGTCATGTAAAACGTGATTCCCATCCCGGTAACTGCAGGTCACTTAACCTGGAATTCCTAAGTCCTGTCACTCCTGTCTCTATCCCTTACCTTTATCATACTCATGGTCTCTGTCAAGATTCAGTTGTCACCTCCTTAACCCCCAATATGCCACCAGGGTCCACTGGATGCAGGTTTAGTTTTTCATAATTATTATTATTTAACAGTTCTTGGTGTTCTAGTCTATGACAATGGCCAAATCTCTAGCCTAGACCCCACTGTTCAGCTTCAAACTGGTATGAGTAAGGGCCTGCTAATCATCTGCTCTTGATGCTCCACTGGCCCCTGAGATTCAACATGTACAAAAAAGAATCTGTCTTCAATTCCTCTGCTCCTCTCCCCAAAACCTTTTCCCCTTTCTACTTGTGATGTCATTGGTGGCATCATTATTCTCTCATCCAAGTCAGAAACCTCTGATTTATCCTTAATTCACCTATATATTCTATCAATCACCAACTCAAGCTGAATTTATTTTCTAAATATTTTAAAAATTTCACCTGCACCACTGCCCTAGTTCAAACCTGATAATTTCTCATTTGGAGTACTGCAACCACCTCTAATCTCTTCTCCTTGCCACCAGTTTTTCTCCTTCCAAATCATTCTCTACACAGCTACAGTACAAATTAGACCATATCATTTGTCTACTTGAAAACTCTTCTATGTTTCTCTGATGCTTAACTGATAGAGTTTAAGTTCTGTAGTATGTGACACAAAGACTTGTGTGATATTGCCTGACTAGCTTTTATTTTTGCCACTTCCAGCTTCATATTTTATGCAACAGCAACACGCTCACCCTATATTTCTTACTTACATGCTTGAAATGAATATTGCCACTTGCCGTTCCCTTGGCAAATCTTATCCTTTAGAATGAATTCAACTTACATATCACCTTGTATAGGAAGCATTTCCTAAGACCATGACTGGCTGGAGTTAGTGTTCCCATTCTTCCCATTATCTCCACCAATGCATTTACCACAATTACCATGATTTGTCTGAACTGTCTGTCTCCACTAATAGACTATAGGCTCCTTGAAGACAAGACTATGACTTGTTCTCTGGTGCATCACCAGAATCTAATACAGTAAATCTAATATAGCCTAGGCACTTAATGAAAGTTCACTGGTAGAATGAATGAATGGATAAGCCAGAACAAGAGAAGATAGCAAGTAAAGTATCTGTGTCTCATTTCATCAAATTCAAAAGTACTTAGATATCATTTATGTAGTTACACATATTTTGAAAAGATACCTGATAGGTATTAACTCATTTAATTATCACAGACATCCTCTGATTAGATACCATTAGTATTCCTATGTTCCCTAGCACACAAAGGTAACTTGCCCAAGGACACAGAATTGGGAAATAATTGAAAGTGAATTGGACGGAGCTCACTAAAACTAAATATAGCTTAATAAGATAAAAATTAAGAACGGTTTTCTAAAATAGCTCTCAATTAAACTGATATATACTAACCCTAACTATATACAATAAAACATGTAAACCTCACAACCTACTCAGTGCCAGCCCCTAGGCTAGGCTGTCACCTGTTTCCAGGTCATGTAGATAGCAAAGCTCTGCCAGCATAGCAGCATTTTCCAGTTATACTTCTCAGACATCCAGTGCTTAGGTTTTAAGGTGATGCCTTGAGTTGCCCTAGGGGGCAAAGCAGATCAACTCTTCTTTGTTAAGATTTCACTGGCAGAAACAGTTTAGCAGTGAAAATATGAACAAATGCCCCTCCTTGAGCTGTTTTTCATCTCTCATATACAGTCCTTCCCAATGAATGATTGTAAACGCCACTACATATATGTATAGATACACAATATATATGGAATTAGGATTTTCCCACTGGCAATTCACTAAACAGATAGTAACAATGAGAAAAAGACAAATCCAACTAAAAATAAGATTTAAACAATGCAACATAATTAGTAGAATACCTGTTCAAGTTCAGAGACGGCAAATACTACTTTTTCAATGTTCTCCCCATGAATCTCTAGAAATCTCCTTACAGTACCTAAGAAAAACAACAGAAGAATTAATAAATAAAAAATTACTTCTGTGTAAAGAAAAATCAAATTCTTTAAGGTTTTATTTTTGTAATGGATTGTTCCCTCATTTCATTAAGTTCTCTGCTTAGCTGTGAAGCCTGCCCAGACCACTATAAAGACCCTTCCTCTATTTGCTCTCCTCCAGAGCACCTGTAACAGACATTTTATGGAGTTTCTAGTTTATTGTCTGTTCTCCTTGCCCTTCTCTACCCCACGCACTAGAATGAAAGCCCCACAATAGTAAAAACTTTATTTACTGCTATATTTCTAGCATCTAGAATAGTGCCAGGCCATAGTTCTCCCTTATCCAGCATATTAATCTTTTTTCCTAGGGCCTCTCTCTTTGGTCAGAATTATCTAGTACAACAGTCTTTCCAATGATTCAGTTACAGTATCAGGAGTCCTATTCAGCTCTTCATTACTCTCCACAAAACCCCACCAAATCAAAGCTTAATTGTTATTTTTAATTTCTACGTTATCCTGATTTTTGCCCCATAAACTTCCTAATAATAAGTCCCAATGTCCTTTTCTCAGTCTTTAACTTTATGGAGATCGCCCTAGCTTTAGTCCATAACCCCCGTGCTCCTACCTTTTTAAAATGTCCTCCACATCTTCTTAAATATGTTTCAACATTTTTTATTTTCTTGATATACATACTCTCTTTAGTTTGCTAATTTCCTGATCAGGTATTACATGAAACGCTGATGGCTCTCAAATCTTTATACTGTTTCCTGAAAAAAAGACCTGTATTTCCTACTGCCTACTAGGCATATCTGCCCAGATAACCTACACAGACCTCAAACTCAATGTGTCCAATCTGACTCCAATAGGCCCAAACTTGAGCCCCATCTTCTCTCCTGAAAACCTGCTCCTTTACCTTATTCTTTAACTCACATACACAGCAACATCCAAATAGTCACCTAGGTTAGAATCCTGAATTTTCTTTGATACTTCCTTCACCTCTTCCTTCAGCCTGCATTTTGAATTGATTACCATGTCCTGCTAATTCTACTGCTAATATTTCTAACATCTATTCCTTTTCTATTCCAGTTGCCTTGGTTCAGCATCTCAATACTCACACGGACTTTGACAATAAGGTCTACCTGTTTCTTTCTTTTCCAAGTCTACATATTCACTGTTGCCTGAGTTACTCCCTTATGTTGCTCTTCTTACTAAACACTTCTGATGACTCTGCTCTGCTTACAGGCTAAGATTCAAAGTCCCTAGCATGGCTCTCTGCCCTCTGACTTCAACCAACCTCCCCCTCCCACCCCTTGGTCCTGTTTCCAATCACTACTCTCATATACCTTATGCTTTAGTCGTATTAGCTTCTTTGCTATACTCAGAACGTGCCATTAACTTTTATGTTGCTCTGCCTCTGCTTATATGGTTACCTTTGACTAAAATACCACTCACCCCTCTGAGCCCCATTCTTCTCTCTTAGTGAATGCCTACTCATTTTTCAAGACCCATTCAAAAGTCATCTCCTTTGGGCAGAATGCCATCTTTCCTTGTGTGCCCCTATAACCTTTTGAACATTCTTCTGTTAGTGAACTTTTCACTATATTTTATAGGTAGACTGAACTTTTTGAAGGCCAAGTATATTTTAGACTAATATCACCAGGGCCTAGCACACATAGGAATATGTCAACTAATCATTCAAAAGTAACTGGTAACTGAATTGACATTTTATGGCTCTGGTTATCTACATATTGCTGGCCTTGTTCACCACTGTATCTTGAGAAGCTAATAGAATAGAACCATTTGCCAAAAGACTAAACATTCATGACTCTTGCGCTGTTAGATAAATTCATTTTTCATTTCTCCCTCTATTCTGCTTTAATAATTTTTTTTAAAAACAAGCTTTCAAAATTGGATTTTTTTAATGCTATTTACTTCGATGCCACACATAACAGTTTTAATGTTCACACATAAGAGTTGGTTTCCCAGTGTAGAATTGTGGCATTTCCTTTGGAAGAGAAAATATAATGTTAAATAGTAACCAAACTGAATATCCTTGGTAGAGCTCATTTAGAAAAGTAATCTTGCACAAGGCGAAAAAAAGGATGATGGAATGACTAAAAAGTTTTAGTTCTGTTAGTCTAAACTGCTGCTCTAAGGAGTCCAAAATTTCATCCGTGCACGAGTCTCTGCAATCAACAAGAATGCCACGTACCTAACATTTAGTGGATACTCTTTAAATGGTGAGAATGACATTTGGGACATTAAAATGCTCAATCTGAAAACTCAACAAGAACAAACACTGTCATCTTTTTTCCCTTACTACTGTATCTTCTTATATACAGGACAGGGCCTAGCACATACTAATCACTCAAACTTTTGTTGAGTAAGTAAATGACCTGATAATTTTATTTTAATGCAGGTGTTTCTTTAGACTTCTTCCGGAGAATACATGTACATGAACTAAGAAAAAAAAAAATCTTCATACGATGAAATAAATTTCTGTTAACAGTTTAATAAGAAAGCTTTTGATACTAAAACTTAAGAGCTACATCATTAGATTTGTTCTTGACCCATGTATGCTACGAAAGTGTATGTGCCATTTGTTTTCCAAATGCTTCAGAGTATATGAGCGAAGGGCAAAATTGTCTAGGGGTGTGTGTGCATTTGTGTGTATGTATTTTTTAATGAGATGCTGTAGTTGTGCTACTAGATGTAAGGTGTAATAAGTCAAATGGGCCTTATAAATTACAAGTTAACTTGCTCACCTTAAGAGCTCCACATTTCCTTTTGTCTAAGTCAATTTCTAGAAATTGCTTCATCAAAGTCCCTTATACCCACTATTGTTCTTTATCTGCTGTTTCCAATTATTGCTCAAGTTTACACCTCTTATGGTACTCTATTATGTGACTGAGCTACAGTGGACTGGTAGATCTGGGACTAAAACCCAATCTTCTTGACTCCCTATTAGAGCTGTGTCTACAATATGATGCTGCTTCTTTAAATTCTAATCCATATGATTATTTTAAAAAGAAATGGAAACATAAAGGCAGTTTAACTCAAGCTATGAGATGATAGGGCAAGGACTAACTATTACTAAGACTATTGAGATGTGCTGAAGCCTGCCATGAGAAATGACATAAAGGCAGGAAGCTTGCTTTGGTAAGTCATTGTTTAAAATATATATAGGCCCTGGTGGCTCAGTGGTTAAAGTGCGTGGCTGCTAACCAAAAGGTCGGCAGTTCGAACCCACCAGCCACTCTGCAGGAGAAAGATGTGGCCGTTTGCTTCCGTAAAGATTTACAGCCTTAGAAACCCTATGGGGCAGTTCTACTCTTGTCCTAAAGGGTCGCTGAGAGTTGGAATCAACTCGATGGCAGTGGGTTTGGTTTTGGTTTTTATAACATAGCAGTCTACCACTGAAGTAGTTTTAACTCAAAAATAATGAATTATCTAGTATAATACACAAGTTACTGGACTTGGGAGTCAGAAGGCCTGGATGTCTGTCTCAAGTCTGCATAACCTGTGGAACACGAGAAACTGCTAAGCCTCTGTAAAGTGGATAACCTGTCACCTAAAAGGATCCCTGGTGAGTTGTTAAGAAAATTAACTGTTATTTGCCCCTTTATTTAATACATATTTCTTGAGCATGTACCATATGTCAAGCATTCTTGGCATACAGAATCAACGGCAATACAAAGACGAAAAGATAAGCTTCCTGCCTCCAAGAAGCTCACGGTCTACGTAATGTGCGTGCAAGAAAACTATAACTATAAAAGCAAAATATAAACTTACTAAAAAATCTTTGAGCAGAAAGGATCTTAGTTTTAAAAATAGGTATGTAAGACTGAACAATACCTCACCCTAAATTGTAAGTTATATAATAATAATAATTTTATATGTTCAAATATCTTTGTAATTTTGGGTTGATATAAGACTTTCAGATCCTCATCTTTAATTCTAGAGACAGAAAGGATTCTTAAGGATTTTAAAGATCGTCCAGTACAGTTTCCCTCCCAAATAAGGAATGTTTTCTATAATACCTGCAGTAGATGGTCATTTTAGCCTCTGTGTGAATGCTCCCAGGAACAAGAAGTTCACTAAAAGAATACCTTTGTATTACAGATAGTCCTATCTCAAATAGGACCAAATTCTCCTCTTTGTAACTTGGTCTTAGATCTGCTTCTAAAGCTGGAGTTCTTATCCACAGTCCTTACAAGGATCTGTGAACTTCCTGAAATAACATGCGCATTCTGTACACATGTATAGGGAAATGGTTTGTAGCTCTTCTTCCATCAGATTCTCAACGTAGTTAGGAACTGTTGCTCTAAAAGGCCAGCAGAGAATAAATCCATAATGAGAATCCTTCAGATGTTCGAAGATGGGCATCATATTTGCTGAAAGCATGCTTTCCTTTAGGAGAAACAGTACTAATGTTTCAAATGGCTTGCCCTCCAGTCTGTCAGTTATCTCATGAGATATGATACCCAGAACTATATACAAAACTCCAGATGTGGTCTGAACTTACATATAATACAGTAGGAATTATGGCCCCTCTTGAGCTACACACCATATTTTTATATCACATATTTTATATCACATGTGGGTTCATAATGACTGAGCCAAGATGTTTTTTAAACTTAAATGTAGGGTTTTATACTTAAATACCAGTTATGAAAGCTATTGTTTAAACTGCAAAGTGCTATACAAATATGATATTATGAAATTTGTTCTGACTTCATTAATTTAGTCTTGCTAAGATTATTCTGAATTTTGACTCAACTATTCAATGCATTGAACCTAATTCCCAGCTTGGTATTATTTTCAAAGCTAGTAAGTAAGTCTTCTAAGCCTTCATTCAAGTGGACAAAAATGTCACCCCAAGAAAATAAATTGAAAGCCCCGCCTCCTATCAACAGAAACTTCCCTCCAGGGTGCCATGATTAGTTAATCTACTTTGGCTATAACTATACAGCTATTGTTGTTAGTTGTCACCAAGCCGATTCCAACTCATGGCAACCCTATGTGTGCAGAGTAGAACTACTCCATAGCATTTTCAAGGCCGTGACCTTTCAGAAGCAGATCACCAGTCCCGTCTTATGAGGCACCTCAGGGTGGGTTCAAACTGCCGACCTTTTGGCTAACAGTTGAGCACTTAACTATCTGAGCCACCTGGGGACTCCTAACTATGCAACTAGTGATAAATAAAATTTTAAGACTCATATTATGCACAGCATCTCTAATATTACTTACGAAGTGCTATGTGTGTTGCATCCTCTAGAGGATAACCTCGTTTTGCAGAATTTATGACACAGAATCCAACAGAAGACATTGACTGTTCTCTGCAATCAAACAGAAAACACAAAAATTGTACCAAAAACATTCATAATACATACATACTACATACATAATAAGTAACTAATTTCAAAATACAATTCAACCTCTCCTTCCTTACACCTTCAACCCCACCCCCAAAAACCAAACCCGTTGCCATTGAGTCAATTTCAACTCACAACAACCCCTTCAACAAATCTACTATAACAGTTAACCTAATTACACTATTTAATAATTATATCAACATATAATTTAACTGTACCACTTTGGGGATATATATACATATTCCAATTAAAGACTATGTAAAATGGAAATAGGTTAAGATGTCAAGCCACCCAGTGCTATTCTACTCAGCCTGCTATGTTTGAAAAGATAATTTTACCTATAGGGTCCCTCTAAATTATCTAAGTCCCTAAAAATTCAACTTCTGTAGTTAGGTTTCATCTTTAAAGCCAGGGCCTTTAACTATGTATGGCATGAGATGTCCGGGAAATGAGGAAGCCTTACTTTGCCAACTGAAGCACATTTCTGTAGCAGCTGTACAGGGAACTCTCTGCTGCTGTTCGGTAGCGGCTCTTGTACTTAGGTCCCACTGTGTGAATGATGAACCGGGCAGCTAGATTAAATCCTTTTGTCAATTTTGCTTCACCTGTCCGGCAACCTGGGCACAATGGAAGCATAAATAAGTCATGGAGATGTTAGAAGAAACAACAAAACAAAGTATAAACTAGACAAAGTATTTAAGAACTTAAGAGAAATTCCAGTTGAAAACATGGATTGAACACAAGTATCAACCTCTGTACCTTCAGTTCCCAAAATGACAGTGAAAAAATACAATAGGTATAAACACAGAGACAAACAGGAGAAAAAAATATGAAGCAGAAAAGCATGGACTAACAGTAACTGAGTTAGCAGAGAAGAGAAATGTAATGGCTTCTAGGAATGGGGTAACTAATATAAAGCAAGCTGGACTATACTGAAAGGCAGTGCAAGATTCAAGAAAGGCTAATTTTTTTCAAATCCTGAGTCCACCACGTTCCTGCTAGAACACTTTGGGTAGGTGCTTGCCTCAATTTCCTATTTAACGAGGATAGTAGTACTTACTTGGCAGGATTAAATGAGTTACTATATTAGCTATTATTATTGTTGTTGTTGTTATTATCACAGAACACCAGGAAGGTTCAGATATCAGAGGTCCTAAATATCTCTAAAGGTCATATGTGAAACGGGTGTAAAAAGAGTCTGCTGGGTTAGAAGTATGTATAAGAACAGTCAAATCAACAACAACTACTTGCTCAGCCAGCATAGCAAGGTGATGATTTCTTCACAACCATAGCAGCAGGAAGTTTACTCTCTGGATGCTAAAATAGAATTTCTAGACTCCAGAATCCTAGATGCAACTGAAAAGAGGGGATTTAGTTAAAGTGTCACACGCAACAGTGAAAGCTCTAGCCCTCTGCCATTAATTGGCTTCCAAAACACAGACACCCAAGCTTATACCCCTGGAGGATTCCTGTCCAGGAAAATAAGAGGTCCAAACCAAAGGAGGTACAGATTCTGATAACTGAGGGAGGTTTCCCAAAAAAATAACTGGGCTCCTGCTCTACCACCTACTTCAAAATCTATCTATAGCAGGCCACTATTCTATCACCTGCTCCAAGATCTGCTAAGCAGTAAGCCTTGCTCATGCACACAAAGTTTCCCATTAGCTTTTCAGTTCCTCTCTTGTAAATACAGCTGGACAGCTAAAGACCACCAGGAAGTGAGGAACGACTCTAATGAAGACAAAAAAGGGGCAAAACAAATAAATGCTCAAGAAATAGACAATGCAGGAAACAGAAGGAAATATTAAACTTAAACAAAAAAGAAAATCCCAACACAATTACTACTCTCAGAGAAGAGAAGTTATAAACAACAACAACAACAAAAAAAACCAAACTTGTTGCCATCCAGTCAATTCCAACTCACAGCAACACTACAGGACAGAGTAGAACTGCCCCATAGGGTTTCCAAGGAGCAGGTAGTGGATTCGAACTGCCAACTTTTTGGTTAGCAGCCACAGCTCTTAACCACTGCACCACCAGGGCTCCAGAGAAGAGATGGTACCTCTGAAACAAAAACAGAATGCTATAAAAAGGAATATTCAGAGAACAGGAAATAGTACTTACATAACTGTTACATCCAAATGAAAAATATGACAGTAGAAACAGAAAGTTCAAAAGAAGGGTTAGAAAATTGAGGAAATCTTCCAGAAAATAAAACAAAAAGATCAAAAATAAGAGAGAAAAAAATAAGAAACTTGGAGGATTAAACAAGGAGGTACAACATCCAAAAGGAGTTCCTAAAAGAGAGAACAGAGAATACAGAGGGAGAACTTATTAAAGAAATAATACAAGATATTTTCCAGAACTGAGAGACATGAATTTCTAGACTCAACGACCCCATGGAATACCCAAACCACAGCAAGGCACATCACTGTAAAGTTTCAGAACACCAGGAATAAAGAAGAGATCATAAGCCTTCCAGAGAAGAAACAAGTAACATACTATGAATAACATCATACTTCTCAACAGCAATAATGAAAACAGAAAGCAGTGGAGCAATGCCTTCAAATTCTGGAGAACGATTTCCAAACTAAAATTCTGATTCTAACCAGGCTACCAATTAAATGTGAAGGTAAAAGTAAGATCTCAGTAATTTTGCCTCTTTGCACCCTTCCTCAGAAATCTTCTGGTAGATATACTCACAAAATGAAGGAGTATGCCAAGGAATAGAGAGGCAGGAGATATAGGAAATGGGGGATCCAATCTGTGAAACACAAAAAGGATTTCCCTAATAATGGTTAATAAAAGTCCTAGGATAATAACTGGAGCAGGCACATCTAGAGAGGAAGGAGAGGATGGAGAGTTCCGGAAGGGATCTTATAAAGAAAAAATGGAACTGAAAAGATAATCTTTAGTGTTTGCCTTTATTGAGAGGAGGTTTGCAGTTGTATTTAAGTTTGGGATTGAGTTAGTGATTTAAAAAAAACAAAAAACCCATTGCTAGCAAGTCGATTCTGACTCTAGCAACCCTACAGGACAGAGTAGAACTGCCCCATACAGTCTCCAAGGCTGTAATCTTTAAGAAAGCATACTGCCACATCTTTCTCCTGTGGAGTAGCTGGTGGGTTTCAACTGCCGACCTTTCAGTTACCAGCTGAGCGTTTTAACCACTGCACCGCCAGGGCGCCTGAGTTAATGATAGGTACATAGAATATTAAATAAATAAAAAAAATCAAATTAACTAACAACGCAGAGGGGAAAAAAAGTGGTACAAAAAGATAACTGATCAGTTTTCTAATCAGCTGTGAGCAGTTCAGCAAGAATAACACTAACACTGCATATTAATTTAATCAAAATTGTGACAGAACCATTTGGGAAGGCAATGAAGAGGGAAGGAAATGTGAGAATGTTGTACATATGCAAAAGAGAAGATGAAAGAGCGTAATCTTCAGCTTCCACAATACATAGTCAACAGATAATAAATAAAATGGAAAAACATGAGACATAACAGCATAATAATTTGAAACAGAAAGTAAATACCTTAAGTAGCTTAAAGGTTCGAAAATATTTTTCCTGGAAAACAGGAATCAAGATAGGGAGGGGAGAGTAAGAGAATTGCTACTTTACTTCATAAACTTTGGCATAAAACTCTTTGACTTTCAAAACTATATACACTGAATCAATGAAAAGCTGTAAGTAGAAAATGATACTAAAAAAACAAAGTAAAACAAAGCAACAAAAACAAAAAACCTCTGTCACAACTTCAGGCAGCTATTAAATCCTTATTTTGAAAATGGGCAACTTTAAGAATTAAGTATTTATCTAGTCTCTCCAATAGAAACTAAAATTCAGAGTAAACAAATAATCCCAGTTAATATGTAAAAGCTCTACTTCACAGAAGAATGCAAGCTAGTAAATACAGAACAAAAGATTCAGAAAAACAGAACTTCATAATTTTAATGAAATTATAAGTTCAGACAAAGATTATCAATTGGCGTTAAAACTATTAGATAAATGCATGATGGGGTGCTGGACATTCATACAGCCAAAACAGCACATAGATTACTTTTTAATCACAAAGGGTACAACATAACTGTACAAACGCAGGGATCAAATTGTCATCACCCAAATCCAGGGAGACATCTTAATATCAGTAATGGTCCACTAATAGGTCAATCAGATTTTACAGATCTTGTAAAATGATGCAACATGAAGTTTACAATACAACATCGCCTATGAAATGTTTTACCCAAAACTTGATTTCATTAGCTATAAACTTCCAGTTTACATGAACTAAAAGGGATAAAGCAACAAACTAAATGGCACCTCAACTAAGCCAGAAAAACTGAGAAGACGGGACATCTTGGAAAATAATTGGCCTGGTTTGCTCAACAAGTGAGTATCATAAAAAAGCGACAGTGCCAGATTAAAAAAAAAAAAAAAAAAAAGATGATGATTAAAGGGATATAACAACTAGGTACAACATGTGGTCCTGGACTGGACACTGGTTTGGATAAAGTAGCTGCAAACAGCATTTTGGGTCAACTGGAAATTTTAAATATGGTTTAGGTATTAGATGAGCTAATGTCCTGAAACTGAGTAGATAATATTGGGCTTCATAAAAATTAGTAACTTTTGTGATTAAAGGAAACCATTAAAAAAGTGAAAAGACGTATTATGAAAAACTATTCTCAGGCAAACTTGAAAACCTAGAGGAAATGGATAAGTTTCTAGAAACACATGCCTACCCAAACTAACACAAAGTGATGTTGAAAATCTGAATACACCCATAACAAGAGAAGAGATTGAAAAGGTAATTAAAAAACTCCCAATAAAAAAAAGCCCTGGACCAGATGGCTTCACTGGAAAATTCTACCAAATATTCAGAGAAGAGCTTCTACTAGTACTACTCAAACTATTTCAGAACATAAAAAAGGAAGCAACACTTCCGAATTCATTCTATGAAGCTAGCATAACCCTGATACCAAAACCAGTCAACGACGCCACAAAAAAAGAAAATTACAGACAAATATCTTTCATGAATATAGATGCAAAACTTCTCAACAGAATTCTAGCCAACAGAAGTCAGCACCATATCAAAAAAATTATACACCATGACCAAGTAGGATTCATACCAGCTATGCAACGATGGGTCAACATTAGAAAATCAATCAACGTAATCCACCACATAAATAAAGGAAAAGAAAAGAATCACATGATCATCTCAATTGATGCAGAAAAGGCATTCGACAGAGTACAAAACCCATTCCTGATAAAAACTCTCAATAAAACAGGTATAGAAGGGAAATTTCTCAACATAATAAAAGGGCATCTATGCAAAACCAACGGCCAACATCATTCTTAATGGAGAGAGGCTGAAAACATTCCCCTTGAGAACAGGAACAAGACAAAGATGCCCTTTATCACCACTCCTATTTAACATTGTGCTGCAAGTTCTAGCTAGAGCAATAAGGCAAGAAAAAGAAATAAGGGGCATCCAAATTGGTAACGAAGAAGTTAAACTGTCCCTGTTTGCAGATGATATGATACTATACATAGAAAACTCTAAAGACTCCACGAGAAAACTACTGGAGCTACCAGAAAGATTCAGCAGAGTAGCAGGACACAAGATAAACATACAAAAATCAGTTGGATTCCTATACACCAATAAAGAGAATGATGAAAAGGAAATCAGGAAAACAATACCATTTATAACAGCCTCTAAAAAAATAAAATACTTAAGAGTAAATCTAACCAGGGATGTAAAAGACCTAAACAAAGAAAACTACAAAACACAAAGAAAACTACAAAACACTACTGCAAGAAACCCAAAGGGATCTGCATAAATGGAAAAACATACCATGCTGATGGATAAGCAGACTCAACATTGTGAAAATGACAATTCTACCCAAAGAAATGCGCAAATACAATGCAATCCTGATCCAAATACCAACAACATTCTTTAAACAGACAGAAAAACTAATCATTAAGTTTCTATGGAAAGGGAAGAAGCCCCGGATAAGTAAAGCTCTACTGAAGAAGGAGAATAAAGTAGGAGGACTCACACTACCTGACCTCAGAACCTAGTATACAGCTACGGTAGTCAAAGCAGCCTAGTACTGGTACAACGACACATACATTGACCAATGGAACAGAACTGAGAACCCAGAGGTAAATCCATCCACCTAAGGTCACGTGATCTTTGACAAGGGCCCAAGGTCCATCAAATGGGGAACAGTATTTTTGGCAAACGGTGCCGGCAAAACTGGATATCCATCTGCAAAAAAATGAAACAGGACTCATACTTCACATCATACATGAAAACTAATTCAAAATGGATCAAAGACCTAAATATAAAGCCCAAAACTATAAAGTTTGTAGAAGAAAAAATAGGATAAATGCTACAGGCCCTAGAACACGGCATTAACAGGATAGAAACCATAATCAACATCACACAAACTCCAGAAGATAAGCTAGATAACTGGGATCTTTTAAAACTCAAACACTTATGCTCATCAAAAGAATTCACCAAAAGAGGAAAAAGAGATCCTACATATTGGGAAAAAATTTTTGGACATTACAAGTCAGACAAAAAGTCTAATCTCTAAGATCTATGAGAAAATCCAACACCTCTACAACAAAAAGATAAATAATCCAATTAAAAAAAATGGGCAAAGAAAATGAAAAGACACTTCACCAAAGAAGACATTCAAGCAGCCAACAGACACAGGAGGAAATGCTTGCGTTCACTAGCCATTAGAGAAATGCAAATTAAAACCACAGTGAGATACCATCTCATGCTGGCATTACTGGCACAAATCAAAAACGCTGGAACTAACAAATGCTGGAGAGGCTGTGGGGGGAGATTGGAACTCTTACGCACTGCTGGCAGGAATGCATAACGACAGAACCATTTTGGAAAATGATATGGCGTTTCCTTAGAAAGCTAGAAACAGAAATACCATACAATCCAGCAATCCCACTCCTAGGAATATATCCTAAAGAAATAAGAGACGTCACAGGAATAGACATATGCACATCGACATTCACTGTAGCACTGTTCACAATTGCAAAAAGATGGAAACAACCTAGATGCCCATCAACAGATGAATGGATAAACAAACTATGGTATACACACACAATGGAGTATTATGCAACAATAAAGAACAATGATGAATCTGTGAACCATCTCATAACATAGATGAAACTGGAGGACATTACGCTGAGTAAAATACATCAATCACAAAAGGACAAATATTGTATGAGACCTCTACTGTAGAAACTCATGAAAAAGTTTACATATAAAAAGAAACAATCTTTGTTGGTTACGAGGGATGGGAGGGGTGGGGGGAATACTGAACAGATAAGTGATAACTTTGGTGAAGGGTAAGACAGTACACAGTATTGCAGAAGCCAGCACAACTTGGACAAGGAAAGGTCATGGAAGCTCCACAGACACAGCCAAACTCCCTGAGGGACTGAATTGCTGAGTGGAGGGCTGTGGGTACCATGGTCTCAGGGAACATCTAGCTCAACTGGCATAATACAGTTTATAAAGAAAATGTTCTACATTCTAACTTAGTGAGTAGCATATAGGGTCTTAAAAGTCTGTGAGCAGCCATCTAAGATACTCCACTGGTCTCACCCCTTCGGGAGTAAGGGAGAAGAAAACAAGACACAAGAAAAAGATCAGTCCAAAGGACTAATGGACCACAACTACCACGGCCTCCACCAGACTGAGTCCAGACTGGTGCCCGGCTACCACCACTGACTGCTCTGACTGGGATCACAACAGAGTGTCTGGGACACAGCAGGAGAAAAGTGCAAAACAAATTCTAACTCACAAAAAGGGGCCAGACTTACTAGCCTGACAGAGACTGGAGAAACCCCAAGAGTGTGGTCCCCAGACACCCTTTTGGCTCAGTAATGAAGTCACTCCCGAGGTTCACCATTTAGCCAAAGATTAGACAGCTCCATAAAACAAAATGAGACTAATGGGGCACAACAGTCCAGGGACAGGGACTAGAAGCCAGGAGGGGACAGGAACGCTGGTAATAGCGAACTCAAGGTTGAGAAAGGATAGTGTTGACATGTCGTGGAGTTGTTAACCATTGTCATAAAACAATATGGGCACTAACCGTTTAATGAGAAACTATTTGTTCTGTAAACCATCTGAAGTACAATTTTTAAAAAAAACTGAAAAGACAACTCACAAATGGGAGAAAGCATCTGCAAATCATATATGTGATATGGAACTTGTACCTAGAAATGTATAAAGAACTTTTACAGCTCAATCATAAAAAGACAAGTAACTTAATTAAAAAATGGAAAAAGGATCTGAGTAGACATTTTTTCAAAAATATATACTTTTTTTTCTATTTTTTCTTTTGTTGCTTGTGCTTTGGTGTCAAATTAACAAACAACTGCCTAATTCAAGGTCATGAAAATTTATCCCTATGCTTCAAGAGTTTTATAGTTTCAGCTCTTACATTTAGGTCTTTGATCCATTTTGGGAGCCCTGGTGGCACAGTGGTTAAGAGCTTGGCTGCTAACCAAAAGGTTGGCAGCTCGAATCCATCAGTCACTCCTTGGAAACCTATGGGGCAGTTCTACTGTCCTGCAGGGTTGCAATGAGTTGGAATCGACTCAATGGCAACAGGTTTGGTTTGGTTTGGTTTTTGATCCATTTTGAGTTAATTTTTGTATAAGGTGCGAGGTGAGGATTCAATTTCATTCTTTTGAATGTGACTGTCCAGTTGTCCCAGCATCATTTGCTGAAAAGACTATTTTTTCTCTATTGAATGGTCTTGGCATCCTTGTCAAAAATCAGCTGACCACAGATGTATGGATTTCTAGACTCCTCTATTCCACTGTTTTATAGGTCTGTACTTTTCTCAGTATCACACTGTCTTTATTACTGTTGCTTTGTGGTAATTTTTGAAACTGGGATGTATGAGTGCTCCTCTTTAGTTCTTTTTCAAGACTGTTTTGGCTATTCTGGGTCCCTTGCAATCCATATGAATTTTACAATCAGCTTGTCATTTTTATAAAGAGGTCGGGGGTGATTCTGATAGGGACTGCACTGAATCTGTTGATATTTTAATAATGTTAAGCCATCCAATTCATGAACGTGGAATGTTTTTCCCTTAATTAATTTCAACAATGTTTTATAGTTTTCAGAGTGTAAGTTCTGTACTTCTTTGTTAAATTTATTTGTAAGTATTTTATTCTTTTTGATGCTACTGTAAATGGGACTGCATTCTTAAGTTCATTTTGCATTGTTCATTGCTAGTGTATAGAAATACAATTTATTTTCATATACTGTCACGGATTGAACTGTGTCCTGCAAAAATATGTGTCAAGTTGGCTAGACCATGATTCCCAGTACTGTGTGATTATCCACCATTTTGTCATCTGATGTGATTTTCTATGTGTTGTAAATCCTAACCTCTATGATGTTAATGAGGCAGGATTAGAGGCAGTTACGTTAATGAGGCAGGACTCAATCTACAAGTTCAGGTTGTGTCTGAAGTCATTCTCTTTTGAGATATAAAAGAGATAAGTGAGCAGAGAGACAGGGGGACCTCATGCCACAAAGAAACAGGAGCCAGGAGAACAGTTTGTCCCTGCACTGAGAAGCTCCTAGACCAGGGAAGACTGATGACAAGGACCTTCTCCCAGAGCGGACAGAGAGATAGCCTTCCCCTATAGCTGGCACCCTGAATTCACACGTCTAGCCTTCTAGACTGTGAGAGAATAAATTTCTCTTTGTTAAAGCCATCCACTTGTATTTCTGTTAGAGCAGCACTAGATAACTAAGACATTGATCTTATATCCTGCAATCTTCTTGAATCCAGTTGTCTAATGCTTTTTAGTGGATTCCTTAGGATTTTCTACATAAAAGATCATGTCATTTGTGACTAGAGATCGTTTTACTTCTTCATTTCCAATCTGAATGCCTTTTCATGTCTTTTCTTGCCTAACTGCCCTGGCTAGAACCAGTGCAATGTAGAAAAGAAGTGGTGAAAGCAGACATCCTTGTTTTGTTCCTGATCTGAGGGGGAAAGCATCTAGTATTCCACTATTAAATGTGATGCTAGCTCTGGGTTTTTCATAGATCCCTTAACTGGGTTAAGAAAGTTCTCTTCTATTCCTAGTTTGTTGAGTATTTTTATTATGAGAGGGCGTTGGATTTTATCAAATGCTTTTTCTATGTCTTGTGAGGTGATTATGTGATTTTTGCTTTTTATTCTATTGCTGTATTACATTAATGAAATTTTGAATTAGTTAAACCAACCTTGCATTCCTAGGATAAATCCCACTTGGTCACTATGCTAGACTGAATTGTGTCCCCCAAAAATGTGTTGTAAATCCTAACCTCTATGCCTGTGGTTATAATCCCATTTATAATGGGCTGTCTTTGGTATATTAATGAGACAGGATTAGTATAGGATATTTCTTGAGTCAATCTTTTCTGAGATATTAAAGAGATTAAACAAACATGTAAGGAACAGAGATCGGGAAAGTGAGATCCCAAGTCACACAAAGATCACCCAGGAACAGAAGCTCAAAAGAGACGAGGACCTTCCTTCAGAGCCAACAGAAAGAAAGGCTTCCCCCCTAGAGATGGCACCCTAAATTCAGACTTTTTAGCCTCCCAAACTATGGGAAATAAATTTCTGTTTGTTAAAACCATATACTTGTGGTATTTCTGTTATAGTAGCACTAGATAATTAAGACAGTCATGGTGTATAATTCTTTTTATATACTGCTGCTATTCACTTTGCTAGTATTTTGTTAAGGGTTTTCATTCATATTTCTAAGATATACTGGTTTGTAGTTTTCTGTTCTTGTGATGTGTTTGTTTGGTTTTGGGATCGCAGTAATACTGGCCTCATAAAATGAGTTGGGAAGTGGTGTTCCTTTCTGTTTTTTGGAAGAGTTTGTGAATAATTGGTATTAATTCTTTAAATATCTGATAGAATTCAGCAGTGAATTTATCTGGATCTGGGCTTTTCTTTGTGGGTTTTTTTTTTAAATCGCTAATTCAATCTCTTTACTTCTTAAAGGTCTATTCAGATTTTTTATTTCCCCAAGTCAGCTGCAATAGTTAGTCTCTTTCTAGGAATTTGACCATTTCATTTAAGCTAATTTGTTGGTGTACAATTGTTTACAGAATTCCTTTATAATCTTTATTTTCTGTAAGGTGGTGTGATGGTTAAGGTCGTCAACTTGGCTGGGCCATGATTCTCAGTGGTTTGGCAGTTATGATGTAGTTTGGCAGCTATGTAATGATGTAATCATCTCAACAATGAGATCTAATATAACCACCTCCATGATGAGATC
Organism: Trichechus manatus latirostris; assembly: GCF_000243295.1. NCBI lineage: Eukaryota > Metazoa > Chordata > Mammalia > Sirenia > Trichechidae > Trichechus > Trichechus manatus. Next base: position 4,868,261 of record NW_004444009.1, on the reverse strand, counting down.
TGCTATGAGCAGCCAATCACTTGAAAGGGAGCTTCCTTGGGGGTGTGGCCTGCATCCAATATATATGGACTTTCTGGCAAAGCTCGCTGGCTTTTGTTCACTCTGGATCCTACAGCTGGCTCCTCATATGACCTCCGGTTCTTGGACTTGAGCTAGCAGCTTATCTGCTGATCTTGGGATCTGTGGGCCTCCGCAGCCTGTGAGCCAGAGGTCTGCTGTCTCACTTGCTGATCTTAGGTCCACCTGCTCCTGCAGTTACGTGTGTCGGGAGAAGCCTCGAGCCCATGGAATTGGGACTTTCCAGCCTCTACAACTGTGTGAGCCATTTCCTTGATATAAAATTACTCTCTCTATATATGTATATATGCGCTTCACTGATTTTGCTTCTCTATAGAATCTAGTCTAAAACGTGGTAATAATGTCCCCCCATTTCATGTCTGGTTCTAGTAATTTCAGTCTTTTTTTTCCTTGATCAATTTAGCTAAAGGTTTGCCAATTTTATTGATCTTTTCAAGGAACCACCTTTTGGTTTCATTGATTTTCTATTTGTCTATCCTCTAATTAATTTCTGCTCTACTCTTTATTACTTCTTTCCTTCTGCCTGTTTTTTATTTTTAGTTTGCTCTTCTTTTTTTATTGTCTTAAGGTAGATAGTTAGGTTATTGATTTCAGATTTTTCTTAATGTAGGCATTTATAGCTGTAAGTTTCCCTCTAAATCCTGCTTTAGTGCATCCCATTAGTTTTCGTATGTTGTGTCTTGATTTCCAGTCACCTCAAACTATTTTCTGATTTTCCATTTTTATTGTTTTCCTTGACTCATTGGTTATTTAGGAACGTAATTTTTGATTTCCACTTTTTCTGAGAATTCCAAACATTTCCTGCTATCAATTTCTAATCTCTGAGAACATACTTTGTATTATTTTTATCCTTTTAAATTTACTGAGGTTTGTTTTATGGCCTAGCATATCCTGGAGACTATTCTACGTGCATTTGAGAAGATGGGTATCCTGTCATTGTTGGGTAGTGTTCTGTAGTTGTCTGTTTGGTCTAGTTAGTGTATACTGTTGTTCAAGTCTTATATTTCGTAACTGATCTTCTGTCTAGCTGTCCTATCCATTACTGAAACTATCTCCAACTATTATTGTTGAATCGCATGTAATTTTCTATAATTCACATTTAGTGCTTCTGTAACTAAAAAATAATTATTTAAAAGCAACCATATAAATATATTACTTAGATTTAAGAAAAAAAAAAGCAAGAAAACACACATGGATTTGAGAAATCAGTTTGCAGAATCAGTCCTGAAGGTCTCAGGTCAGAGTCCAGAAACAAAAAGAAGTTTCAGTGTTCTGGATATTTTGGTTTTGGATTACATCTTTCCTCTAATAATTGTTAACGAAAACTCTGGACCCTAGACTAGAGAACCACAGTCATGATAAGTGCTCTTGTATTGCTTCCCAATCTTTCACTTGTTCTTTCTAGCCCAAATTTCTTCTTATCCTAAAGCCTGAATCATTACAAACATTTAAAATATATTCCTTTTAGTATTTTTAATTCTTGTAAAATAAATATGAATTCATCGAATAAAATCATCCCTGGTCATAACTCAGTATCTAGCATGACTTTTATACCTGGATAATCCTTTACTTTAATCCTTTTACCTTTAACTCTTTCCTAAGAAGCACTGTTGCAATGATAATTTGAGTATGTGAGTATTAAAGACTAGTTAGAACTTCTGGGCGTCACTTACTATTCTCTTCAAATCCTACCATCCACATTAAAAAACCCAACGGCAATTAATAATTTACCAAAAAGAATGCTACCTGTACAAGAATCAAGTCACATATTTAAACACTGTGTAACATAGAATATGTAACCAGTAAAACTGTCTGGTGACTCTATTGAAATAAAAAATATTTTTCTCCTAACTTTGCACATGCAGATACTCCAGCCCATGTTAATGTGGGTCTGCAATACACATACTCTTACCTGGAAGCAAGCAGAGAGGTGGGTTATGTCTTTCAGGCTGAAAAGCATCTGTCAATTTAATCCTCTTACCATACATTCTTACCCAAAACAGCAATAATGACAACAACAACAAAAACCCCTTGTATCTTTAGTTTCATAAAATTCCTAAATTCAAAGAGTGAATGTAGGACTGATCTTTTTTTTTTTTTAATTTGGATACAATAAGCCAACTCTGCCTGTTTCATTTTTAGGAGGCTCTATTGCTGAGAAACGTCTCCCTAACTGAATTGAAATGAACACTTATGTGTCTTCCTGTCAATGATCCTAGGAATATAACAAAATTATCTCTTTCTTCATTGTGATGCTTTTATCAAGCATTTCAGGAAAACTGTTTCCCCAACTGTTCTCTTCTCTATGCTAACCCTAGTTCTTTAAGCTATTCCTTCAAATAATATTGTTTCCACACTACCTACCATACTAATCATTTTCTTTCAGGTGTACCCCAGTTTATCACTCTTAAAAAGTAGTAATAAAAAAATGAACACAGTACACCATGGGTTCCTAGCAGGACAAAATAAACCAAGTCCTCTTTTGACTTTGATGCTATACTTTTAATGATGTAGTCTGATATCATTAGTTTTCTTCACTAGAAACAATGCATTATCAACTCTAAGTCTATTTAATTAAAATCCCAAGGAATTTCCATTCATTCATTATCAGCTACTTCAAGGATGCCTTAACTGTTTTTGGTACTGGACACAAAAGGCCAATAAAAGGTACACAGTTCCCGTCCTCATGGAGTTTACAGTTTAACAGAGGACACAGCAGACATCGCATACTACACAATTTACTAAATTACAATTGTGATAAAGGTATGTAAAAGCATATACCACGGGGATATTAATCTATTCTGAAGTAAAAGGAAATAGGACTTTGAGGAAGAGATTTAAGCCAAGACTTAAGAGTGAGTAAGGGCTGACAAATGAAAGAAAGAACAGCAAATGCAAAATTGAAAAGAAGCTTGGTTGACAAGGCACTAAGAGAAGATCAGCTGGGCTCCAGTGCTGTCAGGAAGGAAAAGAGGGGCATGGGTAAGCCTAGAGATAAATGAATGAGCTCTTCCAAGGCTTTGAAGACCAGATGAAGAAGTTAGGATTGTATTCCAAACTGAACAGGAGGCCACTGAAGGGTATGAAGCAGGAGAGCAATAAGATGGAATCTACAACTTAAAAAGCAAAACACCACAAAAAGAAACAATCTTTGATGGTTACAAGGGAGGGAAGGGGTGGGGATGGAAAAACACTGAATAGATAATAGATAAGCGGTAACTTTGGTGAAAGGTAAGACAGTATATGATACTGGGGAAGCCAGTACAACTTGTACAAGGAAAGGTCATGGAAGCTTCATAGACACATCCAAACTCCCTATGGGACCAAATTACTGGGCTGAGGGGACCATGGTCTCAGGGAACATCTAGCTCAACTGGCATAACATAGTTTATAGAGAAAATGTACATTCTACTTTGGTGAGTAGTATCTGGGGTCTTAAAAGCCTGTGAGTGGCCATCTAAGATACTCCATTGGTCTCAACCCTTCAGGAGCAAGGGAAAATGAAGAAAACTAAAGACACAAGGAAAAGATTAGTCCAAAGGACTAATGGACCACAACTACCACAGCCTCCACCAGACTGCGTCTAGTACAACTTGATGGCACCTGACTACCACCATTGACTGCTCTGACAGGGATCACAATAGAAGGTGTCCTGGACAGAGCTGGAGAAGAACGCAGAAAGAAATTCTAATGCACAAAAAAAGACCAGACTTACTGGCCTGACAGAGACTGGAGAAACCCCAAGAGTATGGCCCTCAGACACCCTTTTAGCTCAGTAATGAAGTCACTCCTGAGGTTCACCCTTCAGCCAAAGATTAGACAGGCCCATAAAACAAAACTAGACTAAAGGGGCACATCAGTCCAAGGGCAAGGATTAGAAGGCAGGAGGGGACAGGAAAGCTGATAATAGGGAACCCAAGGTCGAGAAGGGAGACTACTGACATGTTGTGGGATTGTTAACCAGTGTCATAATATGTGTATTAACTGTTTAACGAGAAGCTAGTCTGTTCTGTAAACCTTCATCTAAGTTTAAAAAAAAAAAAAACCTAAAATAAAATAAAAAGCAAAACACTTACTGCTTAATGTGTTGGCATGGTTTTAAGGGAAAAAAAGTGGCTGTAGGGAGATCAGCTGGCAAGCTATACCTATAGTCTGGGCAGATGATGGTAGCATTGACTAGGAAGAAGGCAGTAGACACGGAAAGAAATAGATTCAAGATATATTTAGGACTTGATGACGAACTTTATGTGGGGGATAATGAAGAGGAAGTGTTACCACTAAGGCTTCTTGCGTGAACAACGGAATGGATGACAATGCCATTTTACTGAGATGGCAAATCTTTACTTACATAAGAAGGGTTGTCAAACTGGGCTCCCTCATCCTGAGCTTGGGTAATTAATGTTTCGAAAGCTCTGGAAGACTTTTATATTCATCCCTGTAAACTTTTTCATTTTTTGGCTCAGACTACTAGTCTGTTCAGATATTTAAAAAACTTTAGTCTATCATCTGATGTCTTCTCTTGCCCCTCTCAGCTTTCTATCATCTACAAATTTGATTAAGTCATATTTCGTAATCACTATTAAGTTATTAACAAAAACATAGAAAGGGGACAGGATGAAGTACTCAGCTCTTCAGTGCATCACTAATAAACTCTCTTCAAGTTGGCACTGATTCATTGAAAAGGACAAGCAATGCCTAATAGTTAACACTAACATCATTTGTTCAACATTTAGGACGTACCAAGCACTTAATGTCCATTTTATGTTTAGTCCTTACAAATTCATTTTTCCATCTCTCAGATACTTATTGAGCTCTTGCTATGTGTCAGGAATTGAGGTAGGTACTATTATTATCATCATCATCTCAGAAATCAGCAATTTCAGGCTCAGAGACAAACTAATTGGCCTTAAGTCACACAGTTAGTAAAAGATTTAAAATATGATCCCCATTTTGGAGTCTCTCAAACACATGTTGTTACTCCTGAGGTTTTATTGTACCAAAAACCTAAACCAAACATGTTGCCGTCGAGTCAATTCCGACTCATAACGATCCTACGGGACAGAATAGAACTGCCCCACAGGGTTTCCAAGGCTGTAATCTTTACAGAAGCAGATCGCCACATCTTTCTCCTGTGGAGCAGCTAGTGGGTCGAACCCCTAACCTTGTGGCTAACAGTTGAGCACTTTAACCACTGTGCCACTAGGGCTTGTCTTTTATTTGTACACTTGTGTTAAATTTTTTTTATTTTTATTATTATCAGTAAGTATATCATTAAGGTATATGTGAAAATGTTGTGTGTGCTGTAGAGTTGATTCTGACTCACACTGACCCAACAGGACAGAGTAGCTCCCCCTCATAGGGTTTCCTAGGCCATAATCCTTACGGGAGCAGATCACCAGCTCTTTTTTCCTATGGACTGGTTGGTGGGATCAAACCATCATCCTTTCAGTTAGCAGCTGAACTCTTAACTGCTGTGCCACCAGAGCTCCTTGTATGTGAAAATACTTGTAAACAAACACAAAGCTAGTACAACTTTTTCCAGACCAGTGTTTCTATTACTTTTACTGAAAAACTTCCCAGTACTCTCTCTAATAGCCTTTCTAATTTCTGCCACGTTCCTCATAGCAGCTTTCTTTGTAGCTGAATTGAGGGCTTTTATTTTTCCTCTGGAGTCCCCAGGTGGTGCAAACAGTTAATGCGTTCGGCTGCTAACTGAAAGGTTGGTGGTTTGCGTCCACTGAGAGGCAACTCTGAAGAAATGCTTGGCGATCTACTTCCGAAAAATCAGCAGTTGAAAAGCCTACGGAGCACAGTTCTACTCTGACACACATGGGATCACCACGAGTCAGAGTTAACTCCTGCCAACTGGTCATTTTGACTGCCCTTGTGGTCAAAGTTCAGTTTATGAAATTCTTCTCTCCCTATCCCTTCTTTCATGTAGCCAGTGCAGGAAGTATTCCTGTTCAAATTCTAATATCTTTATTAGATTAGAAACCCGTTATCAGTACTAAATGGAGAAAGTCAAGGAAAGCAAGATTTTATACAGGTAGGATTTGCTGTTTACATTTTAAGAAACACTAATTTCATACATACTTTTTATAAAATGGGACGACTAAATTTCATAATATTCCACTTGGGCTCAAATAACCATAACAAGGGTTTTTAAGTTGGTGATTAACAAAAAAGGAATGCAAATAAGGGCAAACAAGATTCTGAACCAACAGGACTCTTCCTATTCCCATTTCCTAAGGAATATTCCCAGAAGAATGTTCTGGTAAAAATATGCAAGTAGAAAACTGAGAACATATTTGCTCTTACTATGCACTCTGGTTTTAAAAGACATTTTAACTTCAAAAGGGCAACAGTCCATGTCCAGAAGTATATAAAACATTCTCTATCAATATCATATCACAATGAAAGCTTTTTAGTTTAGATGGAGATGAAGGATATAAGGTTTATGAGTGTAAGAAAGCATATAGCTGGGAATATGCTACCTAAGATCCAACTGGCTACAATGATTGCCACTTCAAAACGTAGGAACATGACAGGAGTTTAATGGACAGCAAAGTCTTGGAGCTCAGCTTTTAACACGTTGTGGAGTTTTCAAATGCTGTTTTTCTTTAACTTGAACAAAAGAACAACAGCTACATCTACAGCAGTTTCTCTTTAAACTCAAAACATGCTTTTTCAAGGTGGAGGACATCAAAATAAACATTTCCTAAGCAATAATATGCTTAAGAAGACTTACCTTTAAGCTTCTGGAGGTCCTCCTTCAAATCAGGCCCCGCGAGCATGAAGATACTTTCTGACACAGGATTCTTATCAGTGAGACTCTCATTGCTAGTATTCACAATGGCTGTACAGTTTAGTATTGCCACATCTCCTTTCCTGAAAGAAACACAATAAATAAGTAAAGAGCAGGTGTGGGGAAAAGGAGGGGGATAAGAAAGTTTCTGCTTCTCCCGAAACATCTTATCTGCATGCCCTTCATCACCTCGGTTTTGCTAATTCACAAGCTAACCAACAGTAGAAGAAAAAGTCCTAACTCAGAGATATTTATCTGGCATTTTAGATCTTTAATGCAATCGCTACAACCACAAACTTGACAAAACTGTCCGTATTCTTTTGGGTCTTACCTATTATCTCTTTCATTGTAACACTGCCTATTTATAGAGCTGAAAGTAGTCGGTTTAAACAGAATTTAGACATAGCAGCATTATTCATAAAAATTAAAAAGGAGAAACAACCCAAATGCTCAACTAATAAAATATGGTATACTCATACAGTGGAATACTATTCAGCCATAAAAAGGAGTGAAGCACTAATACATACTACAACATGAATGAATCTTAAAAACATTATGCTAAATAAATAGACTAGTCACAAAAAACCACATATTGTACGATTATATTCATAGGAAATTTCCAGAATAGGCAAACATAATAGAGACAGAAAGTAGATTAGTGGTTGCCTAGGGCTGGGGATATTCGGGAAAATGGAAAGTAACTGCCAATGGGTATACAGTTTCTCTTTGGGGTGATAAAATGTTTTAACACTGATTGTGATGACGGTTGCACAGCTCTGTGACTATACTAAAAAACAATGAATCATACAATTAAAATTGGTGAATTGTATGGTATATGAATTATAGCTCAATAAAGCTGTTAAAAAATGATGAACTACTGATATATGCAACATGATGAACTACTGATATATGAATATTAAAGTAAGCCAGACCTCCCCCCGCCACACACACAAAAAGCACATGATTTCATCTATATAAAACTCTAGAAGATGCAAACTAATCTACAGTGATAGATAAGTGGTTGCTTGGGGATGCGGGCGCAGGAGGGAGGATTATAAAAGGACATGAGAAAACTTCTGGAGGTGATTATGGATATGTTTGTTAGCTTGATTGTGGTGATGATTTCATAGTATGTGTGTGTATATTTATCAAATTGTATATTTTAAATATGTGCAGTTCATTATATGTTAATTATACCTCAGTGAAGCTGTTAGGAATATATGCAAAGTAGTATTTCAACAATTCTAGGGCTTATAAGAAAAACGTTTAGAAGAAATTATATGAAAGTGTTACCACATTATGCCAGAATTTAATCAAAGAATTACCAAAGAACCACTTTTCCATTGATATCCTTATTATAAGGAAAAGGTGATCTAATAGCATCTTCCTGTAATTTTTCAGCTTCAGCGTCAGAAGAATTTAATTCATCTTCACATGAGTCACTCCAACTTGGTAGTGTATCCACATCCACAAACTGGGAAGGTGCACCCAAGGGATCCATGGAATGGAAACTTCAGGTGTCTTTTCCCAAATTCCTCAGCAATTCAATATTCACTGGAGATGTTAGCTTAAGAGAAAAGGAAGGATTGTTTTAATAGAGAAGTATAGATACTAGTCTAATTCTATTAGAACAAAAAACACTCTAGTGTGAAATACTCTAATAGTACATTATGTGATTATAGTCACTTAAATAGTTCATAAAAAACAATGTAGAACAAAGAATTGTTAGTCTTTCTAATAAAGGAAGAAGGGGGCTTATTTAAGCATAAATTATTTTCGAAGAATTACAGTCATTAAAATAATCACATGGCCCACCAGTCCTACTTTCCAGAAATACAGGACTATTCATTCAACATTCACTGAGCGCCTGCCATTTAAAAAAAAAAAAAAAAAAAAGTACTGCAACAGATACAAAGGTAAATAATATCTACAAGAGTTCAATTTTATGATAACGTAGAGGATGCATTGAGTAAGACAAAAAGACAAGCAGGGACGTTATTACTGCAATCAAATAGTAAGAGATACTAAAGGTCTGAACTCAGTAGAGAAGGCATGGATTTGAGTCAATATACAATGGAAGGAGCCCTGGTGGCTTAGTGGTTAGGAGCCCAACTGCTAAACCCAAAGGTCAGCAGTTCGAATCCACCAGCCACTCCTTGAAAACCCCATGGGGCAGTTCTACTCTGTCCTATAGGGTCGTTATGAGTTGGAATAGACTTGATGGCAATGCTAATGGTTTATACAATGGAAGAATTAACATGAGTTGGCAACCTATAGGATATGGTCTATGAGATATCGATGTGGGAGTTGATTGATTGTACTGGAAAAGAGAAATCAGAAGAGGAGGGTAATGGCAAAATACATAGCGTCAAGTACTGTAGAAAGGTTATAGAAAATTTAACATGAGAAAAGGATACTCAATTTGTCAGTAAGTTAGCTGTTCTCATTAAAACAGTGCATTCATTCGTTCAATAAGTCTTGGTAAGTATCTATTACGTGTCAGATATTGTTCTAGGCAGTGTCCCTGGGTGGTGCAAATAGTTAACACACTTGGCTGCTAACCAAAAGACTGACAGTTCCAGTCCACCCACCCAAAGGCGTTTCTAGAAGCTTGGTGATCTACCTCCGAAAAATTAGCCATTGAAAACTCTATGGAGCACAGTTCTACTCTGACACACATGGGGTTGCCATAAGTCAAATCAACTCAAGGGCAACTGGTTTTGGTTATTGTTCTAGCCACTGGGGATTAAGACAGAACAAGTTCCTGCCCTTATGAAGCTTATGCTTCTATCTAGAGGAGACACGATAAACAACAAACCCGGAGATAGCTAAAAGAATGACTGAAGGCAGTATTATGCAAGAAAAGTATTATGACATCTCAGCTAACACCTAAATAAAGTGAAAGAGCACGCTATGTGATGCTCTAGGGAGTACTTCAGGCAGAGGGAATAGCAAAATGCAAAGGCCAAAAGGACAGCAAAGGAGCGTGGTGTATTCCAGGAAGAGCAAGGAGGTAGGTTTGGCTACAGTAGAATAAGCTAGGTAATGAGTGGTAGGTGATGAGGTTGGTGAGAGAGGGAAAGGGCAGATGATGCAGCTTGTAAGCCATGGTAAGGAGTTTGGATTTTATTGTAAATATGATGGGAAGTTATTGAAGGATCTTGAGCAAGATAATGACAATAGAATTAACATTTCAAAAGACTACCCTAGCTACAATAAAACTGAGTAGGTTCAAGAGTAGCAGCATAGACCAGCAAAAAACTATTGCAGTAGTCTGGGTGATGGTGGTGATGATGAAGGTGGTAAGAAATGGTTAGATTTGGAATGTAACAAAACTTGCTAAATGAATATGAAGGGTTAGGGAAAAGAGTAGAATCAAAGATAACACCTAGATTTCTTACCTGAGGGGAAGACTGTGGGGTAGGTTGTGGGGTGGAGTCTGGGGTGGATTAACCAGTAAGCAAGGTATGCACAGGCTTACAGTAAGCAAAGTATGCATGGGTTTAATTATGTTTACTTACTAATCTGGAGCATACAATTTCACATGGGTTTCACCACATCTTTGGGTAATCTGTCCCTGTGTGGAGTGATAATCAAGGTTTTTTCTCGTATCTTTTTGAGCATGCTAAGTATAAAATGCCATTATATAGTCAAGTGTTTATGTCAAACATCTAACTGGTTATATGAGGCTAGAGCTCAGAGAGGTGGGTCTAAAGAGATACATTTGGAAGTCTCAGCATATAGATGGTATTTAAAGGTATGGAAACTGGGTAAGATGGCCCACTGAATAAACTGTAAATAAAGAAAGGAGACCCAAGCACTGAGTCCTGAAGCACTACAAAATTTAGAGGGTGGAAAGAAGGTAAGTCAGATAATGAGACAGAGAAGTATTGGTAGGAAATCAGAAGGAAAATCAGGAAAGCATGGTAGCCTAAGAGCCAAACCAAAAAGGTATTTCAAGGAGTGCTCAAAAAGTATCTAAGAAGGATAAGCTAGGGTCTGATGAGGCTGAAGGGTTGAGTATGAGGATTGAGAACTCATTAGTGGGTTTGGTAAACTGAAGACCGCTGGTAACGCTGAACATATATGACAGCAGACATGATCAGGAAACGAACACTGGTGTATGAATTTCTCTTTTGAGAAGTTTTTCATTATGGTCTTAATGTTTATTGCCATCAAGGAGAGCAAGTATGCCCTTCCACAACTAATTCCTTGATGATTCCTGCTGAGACACGGGATATTAACTGGACTAAATCATGGATCTTGCATAATATGCTAATTCCTGCACTGTGAGGTAAGAAATGTGATCATTTATATAACAATTTTGGAAAAGCCTTGTAGATTACAACGATAAAATTGTAGATGATGATTATTCTTTTTTGATACTAAAAAAAATTGAACTTCATAGGGTTTTCAAGGCTGTGACCTTTTGGAAGTAGCTCATCAGGACTGTCTTCCGACTCCTTTGAAATTATTTTTAAATAAAGAAACTAATTCTATCTATTTAGAAGCTGGTGTTTAGTTCATCCAACAGGCCTTTAAAACTGTTAGCAAGCAACAGTTTTGTTGATTTCTTCACAAAGTATTCATATTGGACAAGATGACTGAAGAGAGGACAAATGGAGACTATATTCATCATGGCTGAACTGCCTCAAGCTCAATGAAATTATATTTTTCATAAATTTGTAATTTCAAAAAAGATTGCAATGTTTTGACCATGATTCATGCTGAAGTTCTTAAATTCCATTAAACATAAACTTAAGTTTTCAGTTTGCAAACCCTGAATGTCAATTTTCAGGAAAAAATTACTTCTTTAAAATAAATTCTCTTTCTGACTCTAAGTAATATCTTGAAAATACCAAAACATAAGGAAAAAAATTCACTTTTTTTAATGTAGTTCCCACGTTTTTTTTATGATAGGTAAAACCAAATAAAAATGAACAATGTTCAAAAATGTTCAATTTTGAATCCTCCTTCATTAGTATTCTAAGGTAAACACTTCCATATGCAATTACACTGTGAGGCAGAGGCAGTATGGTACAGTAAGAGCTTGGGCTTTGATATCAGAAAGTCTGAGCTTGGGTCTAGGACCTACCACCTAATAGTTGTGTTATCCTTGACTCTAAACCCAAGTTTTCTTATTTCTAAAAACAAAACAGAATACAAACCCATTGCCATCGGGTCAATTCCGACTCACAGCAAGCATATAAGACAGACTAAAACTGCCCCATAGGGCTTCCAAAAAGCGGCTGGTGGATTTAAACTGCCAGTCTTTTTGGTTAGCAGTCGTAGCTCTTAACCACTGCGCCACAAGGGGTTATAATCTCCTAGGGTTATTGTGAGGATTAAATGAGATAATCTGTGTCAAAACGGCATAGCAGAGCACCTGGCACAAGGCAAGGGCTCAATAAAAGTTTCCTGTTACAATTTTCTCAAAGTCAATGTGAAAGTCACCTGCATCAATGTCTGGAAGAACATACATTTCCACATGTAGCAAAGAGCAAAACACTGTCAAAGACCTTCTAAAGGGCAACAAACAAACCAAACACAAATTGCTAAGATACATTTTTTTTAATTGTTGCAGTTTAAATGAAGTTTACATTTCAAATTAGTCTCCCATACAAAAATTTATACATACATTGTTATGTGACTCGAATTGCTCTCCCCATACTGTGACAGCACATTCCTCCTTTCTACCCGTTTCCCCATGTTGATTCAACCACCTCCTAACCCTCTCTGCTTTCCCATCTCACCAATGGAAAGAAGCTGCCTGTTTAGTCTCTTGTATTCATGTGATCTAAGACACACACTCCTCACGAGCATCACTTCTATGTCCCAAAGTCCAGTCCAATCCCTGTCTGAAGAGTTGGCCTCGGAAATTGTTTTAGTTCTGGGCTGATAGAGAATCCAGGCGCCATGCTTTCCGGGGTTGCTTTAGTCTCAGTCAGACCATTAAGTTTGGTCTTCTTACTAGAATTTGAGTTCTGGACCACAACTTTCTCCTGCTCCATCAAGGACTCTCTGTTGTGTTCCCTGTCAGGGTGGTCATTGGTGGCAACTGGGCACCATCTAGTTCTTCCAGTCTCAGGTTGAGGAAGTCCCTGGTTTATGTGGGCCTTTCTGTCTCTTGGGCTAATATTTTCCTCGTGTCTTTGGTGTTCTTCATTCTCCTTTACTCCAGGTGCTTGGGACCAACTGATGCATCTTAGATGGTCGCTTGCAAGCTTTTAAGATCCCAGACACCACGAACTGAAGTAGGATGCAGAACATTTTTTTAGTAAGCTTTGTTATGCCAACTGACCTAGATGTCCCCTGAAAGCATGGTCCCTAGACCCCTACCTCTGCTTCTCTGTCCCTCAAAGAGTTTGACTGTATTCAGGAAACTTCTTAGCTTTGGTTTAGTCCAGTTGTGCTGACTTCCCTGGAGTATGTGCTGTCCTTCCATTCACCTAAGATAATTCTTATCTACTATCTACTTAGTAAATAACCCTCACCCTCCCTCCCCACCCTCATAACCATCAAAGATTGTTTTCTTCTGTGTTTAAACCTTTTCTTGAGTTCTTACAATACTGGTCTTATACAATATTTGTCCTTCTGTGACTCACTAAATTCACTCAGAAAAATGAGTTCCAGCTTCTTCCATGTTATGTGTCACGACTTCATCATTGTTCTTTATCGTTGCGTAGTATTCCATTCTGTGGATATACCATAATTTGTTTATCCATTCGTCCAATGAGAGGCATCTAGGTTGTTTCCATCTTTTTGCTATTGTTAACAGTGCTGCAGTGAATGTGGGTGTGCATGTATCTATTCGTGTGATGGCTCTTCTTCTCCAGGACATATTCCAAGGAGTGGGATAGCTGGATCACATGGTACTTCTATTTTTAGCTTTTTAAGGGAGCACCAAATCGATTTAGAAAGTGGCTGTACCATTTTACATTCCCACCAACAGTGTATAAGTGTTCCAGTCTCTCCACAACCTCCCCAGCATTTATTATTTTGTGTTTTCTGGATTAGTGCTAGCCTTGTGGGGATGAGATATGTCATTGTAGTTTTGATCTGCATTTCTCTAACGGCTAACGATCCTGAGCATTTCATGTGTTTGTTAGCTGCCTGATTATCTTCCTTGGTGAAGTGCCTGTTCACATCCTTTGCCCATTTTTCAACCGGGTTGTCTTTTTGTTGTTGAGGTTTTGCAGTATCTTCTAGATTTTAGAGGTTAGACGCTGATCAGATTTGTCATAGCCAAAAATTTTTTCCCAGTCTATAGATTCTCTTTTTACTCTTTTGGTGATGTCTTTTGATGAGCATGAGTGTTTGATTTTTAGGAGTTCCCAGTTACCTAGTCTCTCTTCTGGTGCTTGTGCATTGTTACTTATGGTTCATATTGTGTTTATGCCATGTATAAGGACTTCTAGCTTTCTCCCTACTTTTTCTTCCATGATCTTTATCATTTTCGATTTTATATTGAAGTCTTTAATCCATTTTGAGTTAGTTTTTGTGCATGGGGTGAGGTATGGGTCTTGTTTCATATTTTTGCAGATGGATATCCAGTTATGCCAGCACCATTTGTAAACGAGACTCTCTTTTTCTGAATTAACGAGCTTTTGTCAAACATCAGCTGCTCAGAGGTGGATGAATTTATGTCTGGATTCTCAATTTTCTTCCATTGGTCTACGTACCTGTTGTTGTACCAATAATAGGCTGTTTTGACTACTGGGGCGGTATAACAGGTTCTAAAATCAGGTGGCGTGAGGCCTCCCACTTTGCTCTTTCTCTTGAGTAATGCTTTATTCGGGGCCTGTTCCCTTTACATATGAAGTTGGTGATTTGTTTCTCCATCTCATTCAAAAATGCCAGTGGAATTTGGATCAGGATTGCATGGTATCTGTAGATCGCTTTGGGTAGAACTGACATTTTCACTATGTTGAGTCTACCTATCCATGAGCAAGGTATGTTTTTCCACTTATGCAGGCCTCTTTTGGTTTCCTGCAGTAGTGTCTTGTAGTTTCCATCGTACAGATCTTTAACATCTCTGGTTAGATTTATTCCTATGGATTTTAACTTCTTGGGGGCTACTGTAAACGGTATTGATTTGCTAATTTTCTCGCTGAGGTTCTCTTTGTTGGTGTAAAGGAATCCAACTGATTTTGTATGTTATCTTGTATCCTGAAACTTTGCTGAAATCTTCTATTAGTTCCAGTAGTTTTCTTGTGGATTCTTTGGGGTTTTCACTGTATAAGATCATATCATCTGCATATGGAGATACAGTGACTTCTTTCCTACCAATTTGGATGCCCTTTATTTCTTTTTCTAGCCTAACTGATCTGGCGAGGACCTCCAGCACAATGTTGAATAGGAGTGGTGATACAGGGCATCCTTGTCTGGTTCCCATTCTCAAGGGGAATGCTTTCAAAGTCTCTCCATTTAAGATGATGTTAGCTGTTGGCTTTGTATAAATGCCCTTAATTATACTGAGGAATTTCCCTTCTATTCATATTTTGTTGAGTTTTTATCATGAATGGATGGTGGACTTCTGTCGAATGCCTTTTCGACATCGACTGATAAGATCACGTGGTTCTTGCCTTTTGTTTTATTTATGTGATGGATTAAACATCTCGGCATACCTGGTATAAATTCGACTTGATCATGGTGAATTATTTTTTTGATATGTTGCTGAATTCTATTGGCTAGAATTTTGTTAATGATTTTTGTGTCAATGTTCATGAGAGATATTGGTTTGTAACTTTCTTTTTTTGTGGTGTCTTTCCCAGGTTTTGGTATCAGGGTTATGCTGGCTTCGTAGAATGAGTTTAGGAGTATTCCACCCTTTTCTATGCTCTGAAATACGTTTAGTAGAAGACGTGTTAACACTTCTCTGAAAGTTTGGTAGAATTCTCCAGTGAAGCAATCCAGGCCAGGGCTTTTTTTTGTTGGGAGTTTTTAAATTACCTTGAAATCTCTTCTTTTATTATGGGTGTATTTAGTTGTTCTACCTCTGTTTGTCTTAGTTCAGGTAGGTAGTGAGTTTCTAGAAATTTGTCCATTTCCTCTAGGTTTTCAAATTTATTACAGTACAATTTTTCATAGTATTTTGTTATGACTCTTTTAATTTAGGTTGGGTCTGTTGTGATAGCAACCATCTCATATCTTCTATGGGTTATCTGCATTCTCTCCTGTTTTTCTTTTTTCTAGATGTTTTAAAAAAAAAATTTTTTTTTTTACTCTACTTTAGGTGAGGATTTACAGAACAAGTATTTTTTCATTAAACAGTCAGTACACGTATTGTTTTATAACACTGGTTACCAAGCCCATGACATGTTACCACACTCCCTTCTCAGCCTTGAAGACGCTTTTTCTTTTTTGGTGAAAACATACATAGCAAAAGATACACCATTTCAAAAATTTCTACATGTCCAATTCAGTTACGTCAATTATGTTCTTCCAGTTGAGCTGCTATTTTCACTTTAGATGATTTACAGAACAAAATAGTTTCTCATTAAACAGTTAGTACACATACTGCCCTTCGAGAATGGTTAAGAACCCCACTACCTATAACAACGTCCTTACTCACCCTTGGGTTCCCTATCACCAGCTCTCCTGTCCCCTTCTGCCTTCTAGCCCTTGTCCCTGGACTGCTGTGCCTCATTAGTTGCATTTTGTCTTATGGGGATGTCCAGTCCCCGGCTGAACGGTGAACCTTGGGAGTGACTTCACCTCTGAGCTAAAAGAGTGTACAGGGGCCATACTCTCAGGGTTTCCTAGTCTCTGTCAGGCCAGTAAATCTGGTCTTTTTTTGTGTGTTACAATTTTGTCCCACATCCTTCTCCACCTCTGTCCAGAACCCTCTATTGTGATCCTGGTCAGAGCAGTCAGTGGCAGTAGCCGGGCACCATCTAGCTGTATTGGACTCAGTCTGGTGGCGGCCTTGGTAGCTGTGGTCCATTAGTCCTTTGCACTAATTTTTTCCTTGTATCCTGTTCTCTTCATTCTCCGTTGCTCCCGAAGGAGTCAGACCAGTGGAGTATCTTACATGGCTACTCACAGGCTTTAAAGACCCCAGATGCTACTTACCAAGGCAGAAGGTACGACAATGTCTTTATAAACTGTGTTATGCCAATTGCACTAGATGCTCCCCAAGACCATCGTCCCCACAGCCTTCCGTCCAGCAATTAAGTTCCTAAGGGAGTTTGGATGTATCTATGCAGCCTCCATGACCTTCTCTTGTACAAGTTGTGCTGACTTCCCCAATATTGTGTACCGTCTTACCCTTCACCAAAGTTACCACTTGTCTATTGTCTGTTTAGTATCCCCCCTACCCCTCATAACCAACAAAGATTGTTACTTTTTCTGTGTAAACTTTTTCATGAGTTTTTACAATAGAGGTCTCATTCAATAACACTCTTTTTGTGATTGACTTATTTCACTCAGCATAACGTCCTTCAGTTTCATCCATGTTGTGTGATACTTCAGATTCATCATCGTTGTTTACCGTTACATAATACTCCATTGTGTGCATGTACCACAGTTTATCCATTCATCTGTTGATGGGCATCTAGGTTGTTTCTATTTTTTGCTACTGTGAACAATGCTGCCATGAATGTGAATGTACATATGTCTATTCGAGAGATGGCTCTTATTTCTCTAGGATATATTCCTAGGAGAGCAATTGTGGATTATACGGGATTTCTATTTCTAGCTTTCTAAGCAAGTGCTATATCATGTTCCAAAATGGTTGTATCATTTTACATTCCCACCAGCAGTGCATAAGAGTTCCAATCTCCCTGCAGCCTCTCCAACATTTGTTATTTCCAGTGTTTTTGATTCGTACCAGTAATGCCAGGGTGAAATAGTATCTCATGTGGTTTTAATTTGCGTTTCTCTAATGGCTAGTGTTCACGAGTATTTCCTCATGTGTCTGTTGGCCGCTTGAATGTCTTCTTTGGTGAAGTGTCTGTTCATTTCCTTTCACCATTTTTAAATACAATTATTTGTCTTTTTGTTGTAGAGGTGCTGGATTTTCTTGTAGATTATGGAGATTAGACCTTTGTCTGACTTGTAGTGTTCAAAAATTTTTTCCCAGTCTGTAAGTTCTCTTTTCACTCTTTTGGTGAAGTCTTTGGAAGAGCACAGTTGTTTGATTTTTCAGAAGATCCCAGTTATCTAGCTTATCTTCTGGGGTCTGTGCATTGATTGTTATGGTTTGTATCCTGTTAATGCCATGTATTAGGGCTTGTAGCGTTGGTCTTATTTTTTTTTTCTATGAACTGCAGTTTTCGGCTTTGTATTTAGGTCTTTGATCCATTTTGAATTAGTTTTGTATATGGTGTGAGGTATGGGTCCTGTTTCGTTTTTATGCAGATGGATATCCAGTTCTGCCAGCACAATTTGTTAAAAAGACTGTCTTTTCCTCATTTGATGGACTTGGCCCCTTGTCAAAGATCAGGTGACTGTAGGTGGATGTATTTACATCTGGGTTCTCAATTCTGTTCCATTGGTCAATGTATCTGTTGTTGTACCAGTACCAGGCTGTTTTGACTACTGTAGCTGTACAGTAGGTTCTGAGGTCAGGTAGTGTGAGTCCTCCTCCTTTCTTCCTTTTCTTCACTGGTGCTTTATTTATTCGTGGCTTCTTTCCTTTCTATATAAAGTTAATGATTAGTTTTTCCATCTGTTTGAAGAATGTTGTTGGTATGTGGATTGGGATTGCACTTTTTTTGTAAATTGCTTTGGGTAGAATTGTCATTTTCACAATGTTGAGTCTACCCATACATAAGCATGGTGTATCTTTCCATTTATGCAGATCCCTTTCTTGCAATAATGTTTTGTAGTTTTTTAGTACAGGTCTTATACATCCCTGGTTAGATTTACTCTTAAGTATTTTATTTTTTTAGGGGCTACTATAAATGGTATTGTTTTCCCGATCTCCTTTTCATCATTCTCTTTATTGGCGTATAGGAATCCAACTGAGCTTTATATGTTTATCTTGTATCCTGCTACCCTGTTAAATCTTTCTATTAGTTCTAGTAGATTTCTTGTGGAGTCTTTATAGTTTTCTATATGTAGTATCATATCATCCACAAACAGGGACAGCTAACTTCTTAATTACCAATTTGGATGCCCCTTATTTCTTTTTCTTACCTTACTGCTCTAGCTAGAACTTCCAGCACAATGTTAAATAGGAGTGGTGATAAAGGGCATCCTTCTCTTGTTCCTGTTCTCAAGGGGAATGTTTTTAGCCTCTCTCCATTAAGAATGATGTTGGCTGTTGGTTTTGCGTAGATGCCCTTTATTAAGTTGAGAAATTTCTCTTCTATACCTATTTTATTGAGAATTTTGATCACGAATGGGTGTCAGACATTGTCGAATGCCCTTTCTGCGTCAATGGAGATGATCATGTGATTCTTTTCTTTCCTTTTATTTATGTGGTGGATTATGCTGATTGATTTTCTAATGTTGAACCATCCTTCCATACCCGATATGAATCCTACATGGTTGTGGCGTATTCTTTTTTTTTTTTATATATATATAATGCTGAATTCTACTGTCTAGAATTTTGTTGAGAATTTTTGCATCTATATTCATGAGAGATACTGGTCTGTAATTTTCTTTTTTTGTGGTGTCTTTGCCTGGTTTCAGTATCAGGGTTATGCTGGCTTCATAGCATGAATTCGGAAGTGTCCGTTCCTTTTCTATGTTCTGAAATAGTTTGAGTAGTACTGGTAGAAGCTCTTCTTTGAATGCTTGGTAGAATTCTCTAGTGAAATCATCTGGGCCAGGGCTTTTTTTCTTAGAAATTTTGTAAATTACCTTTTCAATCTGTTCTCTTGTTATGGGTCTGTTCAGATTTTCAACATCCCTTTGTTGTAGTTTGGGTAGGTAGTGTGTTTCTAGAAATTTATCCATTTCCTCTAGGTTTTCAAATTTGTTGGGAGTATAGTTTTTCATAATACGCTTATGATCCTTTTTATTTCAGTTTGGTCTGTTGTAATGTCACCCATTTCATTTCTTATTTGGGTTATTTGTGTCCTCTGCTGTTTTTGTCAGTCTGGCCAGTGGTCTATTGATTTTGTTGATTCTTTCAAAGAACCAACTTTTGGTTTTGTTGATTCTTTCTATTGTTTTTCTATTGTCTATTTCATTTATTTCTGCTCTAATCTTTACTATTTCCTTTCTTCTAGTGGCTGTGGGTTTTTTCCCTGTTCTCCATTTGTCTGAGTTGCGTATTTAATGTTTTGATTTTGTCCCTTTCTTGTTTTTTTGATGTGTGCATCTATTGCTATAAATTCTCCTCTGAGGACTGCCTTTCCTGTTTCCCAGAGGTTTAGATATGATGTTTTTTCATTGCTGTCTGATTCTAGGAATTTTTTGATTACATCTCTGATTTTTTCTATTACCCAGTGGTTTGTAAGCAGGGTGTTATCCAGTTTCCATGTTACTGATATTTTTTTTCCCTTGCTCTTTCTTTGTTAATTTTTACCTTGATGTCACTGTGATCAAAGAACATACTTTGTATTATCTCAACGTTTTGGATCTTGTTGAGGATTGCTCTGTGGCCTAAGATGTGGTCTATTCTGTACGTTCCACGTGCATTGGAAAAGAATGTGTACTTTGCAGCTGTTGGTGGAGTGTTCTATATACATCTCTGAGGTCAAGTTGGCTAATTGTGCCCTTTAGGTCTTCTGTATCTTTGCTGAGTTTCTTTTTAGATGTTCTGTCCTTTACTGATAGTGGTGTGTTGAAGTCTCCTACTATTATAGTGGAACTGTCAATTTCTCTTTTCAGTGCTGTCAGAGTTTCTTTTATATAGTTTGGAGTTCTGTCATTGGGTATGTAAATGTTTATTATGGTTATGTCTTTATGATGGATCGTCCCTTTAAGCATTATACAGTGTCCTTCTTTGTCTTCTGTGGTGGAGTTTGTTTTAAAGTTTATTTTATCTGAGATTAGTACTGCCACTCCTGCTCTTTTTTGGTACTTGGTTTCCTTGATATATTTTATTTCCAACCTTTGATTTTTAATAAATTTACATCTTTGTTTCTAAGGTGTGTCTCTTGTGGACAGCATAACGATGGATCCTGTTTTTTAATCCATTCTGTCACTTTCCAAGTCGTTATGGGTCCATTGAGAACATTTCCATTCAGTGTAATTATTGATAGACGTGAGTTTATTACTGTCATTTTGTAATACTTTTTTTTGTGGTGCCAACGTTTTCTTTGCTCTTCTTACTCTCCTCTGCTGAATTCCTTTTGTTTGTGGATTTTTTTTTTTTTGCATTTCTTTTGTTTTTGTAGGTTTTGTTTTTACTGAGACTTTACGTTTTTGCTCTTGATTTATATGAGTGAGTCTGTTAACTTTCTTTGTGGTTACCATGAAATTTACCCTTATCTTTCTAAGTTTGAAGCAGTCTATTATTACTTGGTATTGCCTTGCCTTCCTCTCCATTAGAAGGTTCTATAGGTAAACCATTTATTCCCTCTTTTATTTTTCTGATGTTGTTGCCACTTACAGATGAAATGCTCTGATTCCCTGTCGTACTTCATTTGGTTTTCAATAGCCTTTGAGAGTTTATTTCCTAGATTGGTATCTGGCTGGTATGATCTTGGGTCCTAGATTCAGCCTGTGAGCTGAAGTTGTTTGTTCTCAGATCAAAGGACTCCCGTTAATAATTCTTGTAAGTTTGGTTTGGCTTTAACATATTCCTTTAACTTCTGTTTATCTGGAAATGTCCTCATTTCACCATCATATCTGAACGAGAGTTTTGGAGAATGCATTCTTCCTAGCTGGTAATTTTTTTCTTTCAAGGTTTTATATATGTCATCCCATTGCCTTCTTGCCTGCAGGTTTTCTGCTGAATTATCTGAACTTAAGTCTTATTGTTTCTCCTCTGTATGTGACCTTTTGTTTTTTTCAAGCTGCTCTCAGGATCCTTTGTTTGTCTTTGGTTTTAGCGAGTGTGATTATGATATGCCTTGGTGATTTTCTCTTGGGGTCTATCCTATACGGAGTTCGTTGAGCTTCTTAGATGGCCAGCTTTTCATCTTCCATGATATTGGAGAAGTTTTCTGTCAGCAGTTCTTCAATGATCTCTGTGTTTTCTGTTTTTCCCCGTTCTGGAACTCCGATCAGTCGCAAAATTTTGCTTTTGATTGTATCCCACGTAAGTCTCACGATCCCTTCATTTTTCTTCTTTCTTTTTTGTGTGTTTTTCTCAAACAGAGTTGTATCCAAGTGTTGAACTTCCGTTTTACTGATCCTGTTGTCTACCATTTCAGATCTGCTCTTCGGCCTTTCTATGACACAATCCATTTCTGAAATCTTGTTTAGCTTTTGGATTTCTAATTGTTTTTGTATGATTTCCAGTTGTGAATTTATTTTGGCATTTTGTTCCTGCATTATTTTCCTGAATTCTTACTTTTTTGCCTGTATTTTCCATAAATTTGTCTGCTTTTTCCATGAATTTGCCTATTTTTTTCCTCATTTTTGTCTGCTTTTTGCTTCAACTGTTGGATAATTCTGAGTATTAGAGATTTGAATTCCCTATTGAGTAGTTCTAGTGCCTTTTCTTCTACTGGAAAATTACCTGGTGTTTTATTTTGGACAACCACTAGAACCAGCCTGTCTTATTTTTGTAAATATTTTGATATTGTCTACTGTCTTCAGGGAATTCAGTAGTTATTTTTCTCATTTACTGATTTTAGATTTGTTTGTTTCATCCTGTTTTTTTGTTTTGTCTATGAGCAGGCGGGCTGTGTGTTCTTTGTTGTTTGCTCGTCTGTGGGCATGATACTTTTTGCCTCCTTCTAAAATTGGCAGGATCAGTTGCTTACATATGGTACAGCAGGGCAGGTCTAGCTGAAGAGGAGTTGCTGGGATGAGTTGTTTGTAGCACTTACTACAGCCACCAGGGTGGGCAGTAATCAGTGCAGGGCAGGTTCTGGTAGGCCAGGGCTGTGCTGCTTGACGGTGTGATGTTAAGTGCATGGTGCAGGTAGGCAGGATGGAGGAGGGAGATTGTGATGTGTGGAGATAAGATGGGTATGGGAGAGAGGAGAGAGGAACAGGAGCCAAAAACATGCAAACAAAAAAGCGTGCTGGGGAGTTGCTGATGGAGTGGAAAGATGAGAGACTATGAAATGGAGAAAAACAAAAAGAAAATGAAAAAAAAGAAAAGAAAAAAATGAATAGAAGATGAAAAAAAAGAAAAGAAAAAAATGAATAAATAAAAATTAGAAATAAAAAAGTACAGCAAAGCTCCTAGGGATCACACCGGCGTGCCTACGAGGTCTGGGGAAGTTGCTCCCACGCATTGAAGTACAGGTGTCACTCAGCACTAGGTACTCAGGGGAAGGGAAGAGAAGGAATGTATAGGGAGACAAGAAACTGAATAATGAAGAAAGACAAAAAGGGAAAAAGAGGGAAAAGAGAACAAAACGAATTAAAAAAAAACAAAAACAAGAAAAACCCTCAAAAAAAAACAAGGAGAAAACCCACGAAAAACGAAATGCTCTCAGGGATCCGTGTGCACGTCTGTGCAAACTGAAGAGGTAGTTCCCAAGGCTCACAGTACGGCCTGGCTAGAACGGGCTCCCAATTAAAGAAAAAAAAAAGAAAATTTAAAACAAAGAAACAAAAAAGCCCAGGATCCCACCAGTGTGGCAGCACGGACCGGGAAGCAGTTCCACTGTTGCAGAGTTTCACAGCCTTTCAGGAAAAAGCAAAGATGGCGCACGGAGCCAGGTATTTGAGAGAAAGGAGGGGGAGGTGGTGAGAGATAAGGAAGACATGAAAACAAGCAGAAAAAAGCAACGCCAGCAGCCAACAAATGCCACTCAGGGAGTTGGCCGGGGCGGGTAGGGGGAATCCTAGCAGC
The DNA here is from genome assembly GCF_000243295.1 of Trichechus manatus latirostris. Classification (NCBI taxonomy): domain Eukaryota; kingdom Metazoa; phylum Chordata; class Mammalia; order Sirenia; family Trichechidae; genus Trichechus; species Trichechus manatus. Next base: position 4,844,505 of record NW_004444009.1, on the reverse strand, counting down.
CAGTGCTTCCCGGCCAAGAGAATGTGGCTGCGGGAAGCAGAGGAGGCTGAGTGGGGGTGAAGAAGGGTGGGGGGTAGGAAAGCTTATATTGCTGGTTACCGGTTGTTCTGTCTCCTGCTGGAAGCTCCGTGAATCTGGTTTCTCGTAACCCGTTCTCTGGTCTGCGACAGGAGTCCAAGATAGCAGATCCGTGCTGTGTTAGGTGATGGGCAGCTCTGCATGATTCTCTCCTCGCTCTCTGTTTTCTGTCAGTTTCTTATTCCCTTTGGTCCTTGGCTGAGCTCTTTATCTCTTCACTTGGTACTTAGCGTTTCAGGATTGCTGTTTTCTCTGTTTTGCTTAGTTTTTTGGATCTTTGCTGTGGAGGGATGGCGTGGTCCTTCTGTCTAGAGCGCCATGTTGCCTCAAAGTGTCTCCTGTTTTTCTTTTGTCAGTTTGGCCAAAGGTTTCTCAATTTTGTTGATCTTTTCAAAGAACGAGCTTTTGGTCTTGTTAACTCTTTCAACTGTTTTCCTACTCTCTATTTCATTTAATTCTGCTCTAGTTCTTACTATTTCCTTTCTCCTGGTGCCTGAGGGCTTCTTTTGCTGCTCTCTTTCTACTTGTTCCAGCTGTAGGGTTAATGTTTTGATTATGGCCCTTTCTTGTTTTCGAATGTGTGCATTTATTGCTATAAGCTGACCTCTGAGCACTGCTTTTGCTGTGTCCCAAAGGTTCTTGAAGAATATGTTTTCATTCTCATTTGATTCCATGAATTTCTTTATTCCACCCTTAATTTCTTCTATAACCCAGTAGTTTTTGAGCAAGGTGTTGTTCAATTTCCATGTGTTTGATTTTTTTTCCTTGCTTTTTGTGTTGCTGGTTTCTACTTTTATGGCTTTATGGTCAGAAAAGATCCTTTATAATATTCTGATGCTTGGGATTTTGTTAAGGCTTGCTTTATGGCCCAATACGTGGTCTATTCTGGAGAAGTTTCCATGTGCGTTGGAAAAGAAAGTATACTTGGCAGCTGTTGGGTGCAGTGTTCGGTATATATCTATGAGATCAAGTTGGTTGATTGTAGCATTTAGCTGTTGCATGTCTTCGTTGAGCTTCTTTCTGGATATTCTGCCCTGCACCGGAAGCGATGTGTTGAAGTCTCCTAGTGCTATTGTGGAGATGCCTATCTCTCTTTTCAGTGCTGTTAGTTTGTTTTATGTATTTTGGAGCCCTGTCGTTGGGTGTGTAAATGTTTATTACAGTTATGTCCTCCTAGTGTATTGACCCTTTAATCATTATACAGTATCCTTCGTTGTCCTTTCTAATGGATTTTTAAGTCTATTTTGTCAGGGATTAATATTGCCACTCCTGCTCTTTTTTGAGTGTTGTCTGCTTGATATATTTTTTTCCATCCTATGAGTTTTAGCTTTTTTGTGTTTTTAAGTCTAAGGTGTGTCTCTTGTAGGCAGCATATAGACAGATCATACTTTTTTATCCAATCTGCCACTCTGTCTCTTTATTACTGCATTTAATCCGTTTATATTCAGCATAATTATTCACAGGTATGAGTTTAGTGCTGTCATTTTTATGTCTTGTTTTGTGTGTTGTTCAGTTTCTTTGTTCCCCTTAATTTTCTGTACTGAGTCGTTTTTCTTTATGTATTTTCTTTTCATGTTTTTCACTGTCGTTAATTTTGTGTTTGCTGAGTCTTTATATTTTTCTAGTTTTTAATTTTGATTTGTAGGATTGTTAGTTTCCTTTGTGGTTATCTTAATATTTACCCCCGTTTTTCTAAGTTTATACCAGTCTTTAGTTTCTTTATATTGCCTTGGCTTCCCTTCCATATGAAAAATCTATGTCTACATGTTTTAAATCCCCTTTTTTTGTTTTAATGTTGTCATTTTTTACATATTGATATCTGTTTCCCTATTTTCAATGTTTTAATTTTGATGTATTTTTGTGACTTCTCTATCTGAGTCAGTATCTGGTTACTCTGTCCTGTGTTCTACTCTTGCGTTGTTATCTGATTTTATTGATTTTCTAACCGGAGGACTCCCTTTAGTATTTCTCGTAATTTTGGTGTGGTTTTTGCAAATTCCCTTAACTTCCGATTATCTGGAAATGCCCTAATTTTGCCATCATATTTAAGAGACAGTTTTGCTGGATATAGAATTCTTGGCTGACAATTTTTTTCCTTCAAAGCTTTATATGTCATCCCATTGCCTTCTTGCCTGCATGGTTTCTGCTGAGTAGTCCGAGCTTATTTTTATTAACTCTCCTTTGTAGATGACTTTTCTTTTATCCATAGGCCCTTTTAAAATTGTTTTATCTTTGGTTTTTGCAAGTTTGATTATAATCTGTCTTGGTGACTTTCTTTTGAGATCTACCTTATGTGGGGATCGATGAGCATCTTGGATAGATATTTCATCTTTCATGATATCAGGGAAGTTTTCTGTCAACAAATCTTCAACAATTCTCTCTGTATTTTCTGTTATCCCCTCCTGTTCTGGTACTCCAATCACTCATAGGTTATTTCTCTTGAAAGAGTCCCACATAACTCTTAGAGTTTCTTCGTCTTTTTAATTCTTTTATCTGATTTTTCCTCAAGTAAGTTGTTGTCAAGTGCTTTATCTTCAATGCAATTCTGACTTCTACGGCCTCAATTCTGCTCCTATGACTTTCTATTGAGTTGTACAATTCTGAAATTTTATTTTTAATCTTTTGGATTTTTGACTGCTGTCTCTCTATGCCTTCTTGCAGCATATTAGATTTGCCATTATGCTCTTGAATAAGTTTTTTAAGCTCCACTATTGCTTTTTCTGTGTGTTCTTTGGCTTTCTCTGCGTTTTGAGAAATCTCCTTTGTTATTTCTTGAAGAGTTCTGTATATTAACCTTTCGTAGTATGCCTCTGTTAATTCCAAGAAATTCTCTTCCTCCAGAGAATTTATTGATTCTTTATTCTGGGAGCTTGCTGAAGCCATCGTGGACTGCCTGTTTATGTGATCTGGTATTAAGTGTTGTCTCTGAGCCATCAATAAGTTATTATAATTTTATCTTATATTTGTTTAGTGTGTCCTAGCTTCTTGTTTTGTTGTTTTGAGATGCCCAAATAGGGTGCTTGTGTGTGCTAGTTTGATTATCGGTGCCTTTGAAGCTCTAACTTCCTGTCACCAGGTAGTTAGGTCTGTAACTAAGCATGTGCCCCCAGGAGTCTGTTAAATTTACCTGTATGGGTTCAGCTCAGGTGTCCAGGCAGTCGATCACCAAGTGTGTGGTGCAGGCTCTCATCTACAGTGTTAGAGAGGCATGGGTGATTGGCGTAGGCACCAGGTATCTGGCTGCAGTAGCGGGTCACGCGCTGAGCAAGGCAGGGGGCTGATGGCTGCCCCTGACTGTCTGAAAGAAAAGCGTGTCCCTGCTCCCTAGAGTGAGTAGGTAGGTGAGTTTTGCAGCCAGACTATGAATAACCTACTCCGTTGACTGTAAGGACTGGGGGCAGCACTTATTCTTGGACTCCTGTAGCAGGTGGCTAGTTGGCGTGGGTGGATCCACCAGTCCTCAAGCCCCTGATGTGGACAGGTAAGGTGCCTACTTAAAGGGCAGAGCAGTGTCAAGCATCACAAATCTGCCACTTCACAGCTAACCAGTTGAAGCTAGACTGTTGTACTGTGGTAGTGAGGGCTTACACTGTTGAGATGGGTCCACACAAATCTATACATGGATGGAAGGCGCTCAAAGTCTGTGGACCCCTTATGCCTGTGCCTAGGCAAAAGAGCTGTGCCAACCCTGAGTTCCTGACTTAGGGGAGTCAATAACTTATTTTTTCCCAGTTTGTTAATTTGTTCCCTCTCCAAGGCCAGGAGAATAGTCTAAGGCGCCTTATGGGATCTACTTCCAGGCCAGGGAACTCAGAGATCACTGAAGCCGGGAAGACCCGGTGCAGAGCGGGGAGGGAGAAAGTAAATGGGAGAGAGGTATTTCCCAAATGGGAAAGGCCACATGCATGTACTTATCTTTAGCCACTTGGGTGCTGCTTTTCACTGGTTCAGAGTGTCCAAGCAGAATCTCTGCTGCTGGATCTCTCTCAATGTTGAAACTGCCTCCCAAGCGAGTGAGCGGAGCTGTATGCCCACCTCTCTGTGCAACCCAAGCTGATGTGGGCTGTAGGGCTGCAGCTCCCGCCAGGTCAGGTCAGGCAACTCCTCGCTGCTTCTGAACCATCTCTCCTTCCCCACACCGCTCTGTCCGGTTCCTCAACTTTACCTTGTTCAGGGCTCCTAGATATTCATACACAATTAAATCACTTGTCTTTCCAGGTCTTTGTTGTAAGAAGGACATAAGAAGCCGTCTGAGTACTCCACCATCTTGGCCCTGCCTCCTCCTAAAGATACACTCTTACCCATCTCAATATTATGACTTCACTTTTCATAATCTTAGTAATCCCTAACACCTCCATCAACTAAACATCCGTTTTCCCTGATTTTCCTCCTGTGACACCAAGGGAAAAAAAAAAAATCACATAATTGTCCTGCCTGTTGCCCAGACAAATTATGTTTTTATCAGCTGGGCTCACTCTCAGCACTGTTCAGAAATTCTTTTAATCATTCTTGGTTGACTCTTTAAGCTATTCTATACAGCATCTGGGGTAGGCAGTCTTCAAAATCTCCTTCAGTGATACCCACCTCCTGGAATTCAGATCCTGCATAGTTGTCTGCCATGATGAATAGGGCTGGCCTATGTAACCAAAATGGATATTGCAGAAATGACAGGGTGTGACTTCCAAGGCTAGATCATAAAAGACATTGTGGCCTCTGCCTTGATCTCTCCTGAGCTGCTTGCTCTGGGGAAAGCTAGGCACCTGATGAAACTCAAGAAGCTTATGGAAAGGCTCCCAAGGGGAAAAACTGAGGCTTCTTGGCAATGACCACCATCAGCTGCGAGGCATGTGAGTGAGCACCCTGAAAGCGATCCTCCAGCCCTAGCTGGGCTTCAAATGATGTCAGCCCTGGCAGACATCTTGACGGCAACCTCATGAGAAACTCTGAGTCAGAACCACTGGTTAAGCTGCTTCTGAATTCCTGACCCATAGAAACTGTGAGATAATGTTTACTTTTGTTTTAAGGCTTTAAATTTTGGGATCATTTGTTATATACAACAGGACTATATGGCATCTTTTCTAAAAAGTTCATATTCCCCAAGCTCTTAAACACATTCAACTTACTTTCTGGAGATGATAATAATGACTATTTGCCATGTCCAGGCATTTATGCATTCAAGCACCATTAGGTGCTTAGTCCCTGCTAGTGGAAGAAATAAACCCACAAAAAATATAATCACAAAAATATATAGTTAAAATCAGTAAGTGTGCCATACAGAATAACAAGGGAATTTAATTTAGATTGATGAGTCAGAGAATGTCTCCTCCAGAAAGTGACATTTAAGACAAAAGTAGCAGAACAGTTTCACAGGCAGAGCTAAGAGTAAATCTGGGAGCATTAAGGTGGGAAAGAGTTTAGGATACTAAAGGAAACGAAACAAGGCCACTGTAGTAGCTACAGTGAGCCATGCGGTATTAGGTACATCACAAATATGATTTGTAATTCTTCCAATAATCCCATAAAGTAAAACTTTTATTTTATAACGAGGGCATCAAGACTCAGAGGTTCAGTAACCAGCCGAAGGTAACACACCAGTAAGTGGCCTCCCTGAGATCCAAATCCAGGACCAAAACCAAACCCATTGCTGTCGAGCTGATTCCAACTCATGGGAACACTTTATGTAGAAGAACTGCCCTACAGGTTTCCAAGGAGCGGCTGGTGGATTTGAACTGCCGACCTTTTGGTTAGCAGCCAAGCTCTTAACCACTGTGCCACCAAGGCTCCTAATCGAGGACTAGCTGGCACTAAAACCCATGCACATCATATCACATTGCCTCCCTTCTCTTCCTGCTGCTCTAAGAAAGCAGAAGTCATAGTTCAAGTTAACTTCCTTCTAACTCAAAATCTATTTTCATTTGCTCTTTTCAGCTTCCAAGTGACTTAGAAGAGTGGACTCCACACTTTTAAGCCTGCCAAAACATTCTCCTCCATCTAAGCACATTACTTCACTTTACCAGATCTCTAAAAGAGTGGAAGAATACCAACTATTCCTTCCCAACATTTGATCTCGCTAACCCCACTGGTTCTTTCCCTGCAGTCCTATTCTCAAAAATGTTTCCTACCACATTTTTTCTTCAGAATACCAACCAAACTCCTCTTTTTCACTATTTAACTTTTTTAATCTGTTTTGCAGCTCTACTTCTTCATTTATTCAACCTATTGCAGTTTTGCTTGTCTCTATAACAATGCTAAAACTGGTCTTTCACGGTCAACAATAATTTTCCAACTGTCAAATCCAAGAGCTAATGAAATTCTTAGCTGCATTTACCATTGATTGTTCCCTTCTTCAAACTCTATTATATTTCTTTAACAGGACACTATGGTGGTTCTCCTGTATCTCTGATCACATCTTCTCAGTGTACTTTGTTGGATCGTCTTCCTAGATCTCAAGTCACTGCAACCCACAAGATATTGGGTGTTAATAGATTATGAAGTAATGCTTATAATTCTTACCGTATGGCAAAGTTTAACGGCATTATATGGAAAACATTATACCAATTAGCAAAAGCTGAATTCTTTTTCAGTTCCATCTCTAAACAGAAATTGCTTTTTTCGCTACAAAGAGATTTAATTAACCTCTTCTCCTCTCCTCTAAGACGAAGACCCTGACAATAAAGCAAATGGAGCAGCAGCAAAGCCAAGCTAGCCAGAAAACCTGATCCCGATCTCTAAGGTGGTTTTTAAAAATCTTTGGAGCCACAGATACCTTTGCAAATCATACGAAAACAAAGACTTTCTTGTATTAGGGATATGTGCGTACATAAGCTCATACAAACGCAGGTTTGCAAATACCATATTTTCCCCTAAAGAATGCTCCCATGTAAATAACGCGCACAAACATACAACACTCGGAAATAATGAAATTAAGTAAAACAGTTCTGGCGTAGCACACCCGTATGTATACCACGCATATCTTGTGATATTTCCAGAAGCGAATTTCAGCCTCATTCATCTGTCGTTCTGTATTACAGGTGAATCATATCATTCAGTTCATTTTATTTCATTCTGTTCATTTTGTTTAATCTCCTGCTTAAGGATATAAAAATAGTTCAAAAATGTTACTTTTGATCATAAGTGTATTATGAAGTACAAGCTATGGTAAAGAAGTCATTGACTTGAGTTTGGTAGTCCCCCAGTAACTGGGAAACAAACTATGCATTCATTTCTATTAATTTAAGTTGATAATTATAGCACATTAGCTCAACAGTTAAATGTGAAAATCTTATCAGGTTGTCTTAAGTGAAACCATTAGGTTATGTTAGGCCTGCTTATTTCACAGTTTAATTATGTCTTCTTAGCATCAATTGAAATCAACAACATGTAAAAAAAAATTGACAGCGTGCTTATGAAAATAATGCATGCGGTGGTTGCGTGGTTGGCCAAAAAATGTATAATGCACACGTTACTTGAGAAAAAAACACTTTAAACTTGACAGGATTACCAGACTCAGATTAACAATCTCAGTCATAGAAATAATGTAAACAAATTGCTGGGGAGACCTGCAGTAATCTATAAACCAAAACCAAACCCTTTGCCATGACATCCATTCTGACTCATAGTGACCCTATAGGACAGAGCAGAATTGCTCCATAGGATTTCCGAGGCTGTAATCTTTAAGGAAGCAGACTGCCACATCTTTCTCCCACGGAGTGGCTGGTAGATTCAAACCGCCGACCTTTCAGTCAGCAGCTGAGGGCTTAACCACGGTGCTACCAGGGCTCCTTAATCTATAGCTATAGCCACAATTTTGTATAACATTAAAGGGGTTTCAAGACTTTACACTGAAAATCAATTGAAAAGATTCAGTTCTGTACTTTGAATAGGTGCATAAGCAAACAGTCCGCACCTAAATGCTAAAGCACCCAGAGATAAAAAGAACTCACTATGTATGCATAATGAATGTAAGCAGTTCTCATTACAGTGTAGCTTCTGTCATTTTTAACAAATCTTGATATCTCTTAGTTTAAGAAGTCTTCTAAGTATTCCTTTATAAAAACAATTGGATTGCTTAGAGAAATCAGATTTTACTGCTCAAGATTGGGAAGAATCACGCAGTATGCCTTGGATCACTGTCTTAAAATAAAACCTAATTTTTGTCTGGATGAAAAGACAATGGTACCATTTAAAAGAGAAAAACAGGAACTTTTAACCTTCTTATACTGTTTTCGAAACACTTATACTGACTACTCAGGCCTGGATAAAAGGAAGTTGGTCCATGCATTTGAGCTCTATTAATTAATAGTTCTATATCATTGTTTTTGAATAAATAACAGGTTTACCGTTCTTTGTCTTTGTTCAATGTGCATCAGGATACTACCCTCACCTTCCAGACTAAGATGGATTAGGAAGAATGGCCAGAGATCTACTTCTGAAAATCAGCCAGTGAAAACCCTATGGATCACAATGGTCCAGATCTGTAATTGATCATGGGAATGACGTAGAACTAGGTGGCATTTTATTCTGTTGTGCATGGGGTTGCTGTGAGTTGGGGGCTGACTCAAAGGCAGCTAACAACGTTCACCTTAACACCAAACCTATTAAATTTAAGAATCATGTTATGCAATCGCCTGCATAAAGAATGGCTTTTTTTTTTTTAAGTTGATTAGCAGTCAACTATGTCAACAATAAATACAGTTATAACAAAAACATTTGTAAGCCCCATCATCAGCCCAGGTCAAATTTAAAATCATTGTTCAAAAACATACAACGTGACTTCCGGCAAGATGGCGCTCTAGGCAGAAAGACCACGCCGTCCCTCCACAACAAAGATCCGAAAAACTAAGCCAAACAGAGAATCAACAATCCTGAAACCCTAGAACATCAAATGAAGAGAT
>NW_004444009.1:4786992-4826705 GCF_000243295.1 Trichechus manatus latirostris | reverse complement strand
GTTGTTAACCAATGTCATAAAACAGCATGTGTGTTACTGTTACATGAGAAACTATCTGTTCTGTAAGCCTTCACCTGAAGTACAATAAAATATTAAAAAACAAAAAAAAAACAAAAAAAAAAACATACAACGCATATGCTCTAATGGTGGGTTTATAGTGCCACTTTCACATTAAAAAAAAAAAAACTAAAAAGACTAGTTGCCATTGAGCCAATTACAGCTCATGGCAAACTCATGTGTGTGAGAGTAGAACTGCGTTCCATAAGGTTTTCAATGGCTAATTTGTTTCAGAAGTAGACTGTCAGGCCTTTCTTCACCTCTGGGTAGAGTTGAATCTCCTACCTTTCCCCATTTGTACCATCCAAAGACTCCAAGAGAACTGTACTATGCTTCAATTATAAGTATTAATATGTGGAGCAATTTAAAACTTAACTAAGAAACTAGGGTTATACCTTGAAATACTGCATGTGGACTGTTACAAAGTGCAGAGCCTTAACACTCAATCATTGTTGCTCTGATTCCAATTCTCAAAATTCTTTCTTCCATCTGCAGTTTGTCACTTCTCATGTTTAATAACATTAAAAGAAAATTTTTTTTAAGAAGGTAAAATCATGTTTCGTACAAATATAAAAATAAGCACATTAAAAATTTAATTTAACTCAGAAAGGGATTATGCTCTGACACGATAAAGAGAACCTCAGAAACAGACACACTAACAGATGAGGAATATTGAGATCAAATGTGCAAAAGGAGACAAAACTGGGTTTCTACAGGTGTAAAGAAAAGTCAATTGAATCTGTGATTGAACTTCTGTGTGACAGGATGGAATTTGCATGTCTATAGACAAGAATGATTTAGCAATCTATCAGTTATCCACAGTTGTAAAGTTGCTTTCATAGAATGAGAGGTGTCATCTAGATAGAATCTAGACTACTAAGTTTTCCAGTAAAGCACACATTTTTTTTCCCTACAATAATACAATCCACATCACCAAGAAGAGATATTAACCATACACGTCCAAATGCTCCCTTCCCCGCAAAACACCTTGAAAGAATAGTCTGCTACCTCACAATTTCCTCCTCTTTCATTCATCCAACTCACCGTGATCTTGTTTCAAAACACCTATACCACTACAGCTATCCACGGTCTCATCATATCCATTCTCTATTACAATTCTCTTGAATTTGGAATACTAGCTGAACATGTCAACTCAAAAAACATCGGAAGAAAATCAACAAATGTAAAGACATGTTCTTTAAGGCTAATTTCTAGGCTGGCTGATAGTCTTGTTCCATAAGCGAAGGCAGGGACTTATTTCTTTCGTATAGTTGTAACTTCCCACAACCATAGACAACAGAACTCATTTCTAAACACTTTTATGCAGTCCAAGAATAAAAGCGGGCAGAACTGCAAGGGAAAAAAACTAATTCCCTCCTGGTGGTAGAGCACCTGAGCCTTAGTCACCAGCCAAGGAGAAAGCAGCCTTGGTCACATCCCCCTCAAGTGGCCAGGGAGTGGAAACACAAAGCCAGGCCAATGTCACTCCAGGGACTGCGGCGACACAGACAACTCAGCAGCCCGGGCTCAGCGCCTACCCAGCCCTGATCCGAGCTGCTCTCGGTTCGTGGGGCGCCCAGTCCACGGGGGGGGGGGGTGCAGCATGGACTCTACCTTGATAAACTTGCTCGCTACAACTGGCAGGGCCCCAGGCCGTCGTATTGCACCTGCACCCGAGGGCGCGCGCCTCCTCGGCTACCGCACCATTGCCCCTTGTGCCCAGGTCTGCACACCCTCTTCTCGTCGACACGTCGTTCCCCACAGCACTTCGGGAGAGAGGGAACCAGACAACAGCCAGAGGAGAAGTGCTAGGCTCATTCTCCCAGAGAATAGCCAGAACTAAGCCTGTTTGCCCCCCACCTGTGTCCGGGCCGTGTCCCGTACGCCTCCCGCCGCACCCCCGGCCCGCTCGGCCCCTTCCCTCTTAGCCACGGTCCCATCTCTCACAGCACTCTTGCGTTCCCATTCGGGCGGCAGGCGGAGCAGGTTAAGCTCCCTGTAGAAGGCGACCGAGCGGCATCCCCGGACAAGAAAGTAGAGGGAAGATGGAATAACCAGCAGCAAAAGCTCTGGCCTGCGAAAAACCGGCTTCCGCTCTCCACCAGCGCTAACTAGTCAGAACCCGGCTTTTTCCGTCATTTCCTTCTAGAAAGAAAAGGCAACGCCGGGCGGAAGCGGGTCTTGAAAACGGACCCGGAAGGGGCGGGTCCCGTGGGCAGGGCCATTTGGGAGCCTCGTGGAGGCCTAGGTGAGTACGGGGGTTTTGCTGCGCCTGAGCGTAATTGTTACGCCGATCGGGTTTGGCTGGTCCTTGTTGAGGTCTTCGTGGTGAGAGCAACAGTTAAGGCTGGGATATTTAGGGCTGGTCGCTAGAAGGAGAAATCCCAGGCTACTGTGGACGTCCCCATCGTAGTACCCAGAGGCCACTCGGTGGACTATCCTGGGACTGGCGCGTGCCAGATAGAGCTGCCCGAGCTTGCGCTGCGGCTTCTTGTCTGTACACGGCCTTTCTTGAGGATGCTCCAGAGGTGTGCTTGGTGTGCGGAACTTCTCTCATTCTTTCCTAACTGAAGACTCGGTTTAGGGAAGGTCTGACAGGTCTGTTAAAACGGCCCAGCCCTTCAGCGCACGGAAGCAATGTGTTTTGGGGGATTGTGGGTTAGGAGCGGAAGCCTTGGTGGCGCAGTGTTTAAGCGCTCGGCTGCTGACCCACCAACCGCTCTACGGGAGAAAGATGTGGTAGTCTGTTTTCGTAAAGTTTACAGCCTTGGAGACCCCATGGGGCAGTTCTGCTCTACTCCTATAGGGTCGCTTTCAGTCGAAATCCGCGGCAACAGATTGGGATTTTTTTTGGGGGGGAGGGGCGGGGGTTAGGAAGCCCGGATGGCGTGGGCTCTCTAAAAGGCGTCAAGATCAGCACACGTGAAGCAAAAATGACAGTGCCTTGTAAAATACTGCAAAAGAGACGGTGAATGGCGAAAGGCTAATGTGAAGAACAACTGCGTTAAGGAACTAGAAGAGTAAGAGGAATTGGGGCAGAATTGACCAGCTTAGCCTAGGAAGATTATCACCATGTTAATGTTTTCTTTTCTTGATTTTTAACTGGCTTTACGTTTGTTTCTGTGAAAAGAAAAATAAGGTCAGTAAGTAATTGTTAAAATATTAGCAGAGAGAATTTTTTTTTCTGTTAGATTAAAACTTAAGGTTATGTAGAAAGAGACCCTGTAGAGTTATATCAACCAAACAAAGATAGCAAGAAACAACCATTAACTTCAGTTTAATATACTATAGTGCTTTTTTTAACTTGCGTGGGTTTTGAGGGGATACTTTTCATTCTTCCATGTCAAGAGCAGACAGGCTTGACTGATCTCGACCTTGTTGTCCCTTTTATCCATAGCCAGTGTTTTCAGTCACTTTGAAGTAGTGCGGGAACTATGACATCTTTCAAAAATAGTGTGCTGAATTGCCCTACCATTTTTCTGTGCCAAGGAGAGGTGACTGCTCTGATTTTGAAATCAGGGACAGACCTGCGTGTATTAGAACAGTGGTTCTTAAAGTGTAGTCTGGACACCACACTTGGGAACTTGTTAGAATGGAAAATCTTGAGCCCTACCCCAGACTTACCAGGTCAGAAATGCGGTAGGGAGAGGCAGCAGTCTGTGTTTTCATAAGCCCTCCAAGTGATTTGGACACACATTAGGGGTTGAGAATCACTATACTAGTAAGCTCCATGAGATTTGGGGTTTTGTCTAAATACCATATTTTTAGTGCTTGTGATATTGGTAGGTTTATAATAAATACTAACTGGTAAATATTTTCAGTCACGGGCTGCCAATCTCAGTGTAAAAACTATGATGATGATTGAGTAGGCAGGAGTGAGTTGTTCAGTTGCATTGAGGCAGTAATATCAGATATTGGTGAGGTAGGCATGACGGTGTAACCAATTTGAAGCTTGGCGAATGAGAGATTACATGTTGAGTCAGTAATGCGTGGAAAAATGAAGATGCCTATGTGTTTTCTGCCAGTGATTTATTCACAGTGAGTGAAGGTTGAGAAGCGATGAGTTAATACAATTTTAACCACATGATAAACAGTTGGTGTTCTCTGGCCTAATAGAACTAAGGTACCCAAAGAATTGAGTTTTCTTTGTTTGCATGCACAGATTGCCTCACCTGTGGTATCAGACATCATAACATGGGGCTTACCAAGCAATACCTACGCTATGTTGCCAGTGCAGTCTTTGGCCTGATTGGTAGCCAAAAAGGTAATGTTGTTTTTGTGACGCTTCGTGGTGAGAAAGGACGCTATGTGGCTGTACCAGCTTGTGAACATGTTTTCATCTGGGACTTAAGGAAAGGAGAAAAGGTGAGCCAGAAATCTACTAGGTTGTTATTGATTTATGGGTATTTGAGCATGGAAGGGCAGAAGTGGGAGAGCTGTGATTTCTCATGCACATGTTTTTTTGTATGCCGCTGGAAGAGAAATCTTTTTCCTTTGGGTCTAAATATTCAATCATCAGGTTCTGTTGTGTTTTTCTATACTAAATTCTGAAAACCACAACCAAATAGGAGGTTACCTCTTAGATATCAAGAAGGTAATCATTTATTTTATTAATGATTAAAAATCATTATTTTATTCCTGACACTTTTTCCCCCCTCTTCTTTATCGGTTCTCCCTATTTTTCAAGTTCTACATGCCTGATGGCTAGTTATAATAGGAGCCCTGGTGGCACAATGGTTAAGTGCCCACCTGCTGAGTGAAAGGTTGACAGTTTGAATGCACCAGCGGCTCCTTGGGAGAAAAGACCTGACAATCTGCTCCCATAAAGATTACAGCCTAAGAAACCCTATGGGGCAGTTCTACCCTGTCCTGTAAGGTTGCTGTGAGTCAGAGTTGACTTGATGATATCTTACAGTCATTTAAAAAGAATATTACTCTGCTTTGTTAAGTAAATCTTTTTGGCTTATACAGATGAGGCAAACAAATCTAAATCTACTAAGCTTTGATGCTTTGTATGACTCTGAATTCCCTAAACCCACCACTTCCGCCAAACCAAGTAAGGCATTTTGATCTTGTCCACTCCTCGTGATTTCCAAGAGATTAATACTTGGATACTTGCTGCCTCCCAAAGTCCTTTGGTGATAAAACCACTATAGCACTCTGATGCCAAACAAGTTGGTTTCTCATAAAATAGGACTCAGTTAAAGCAAGGATGGTTTTATAACACTTTATTGAAAATTATTTGGTGTTACCATATGCCTGGGAAATTTTTATGAGGATTAGGCCATTGTAGACCTTGTGTTGAGTGTTTCAGTGGCCAGTACAAATATTTCTTATATTAAAGAACTTTAGATGGATTGTGGAATTTCATTATTATTTCTCAGAGTCATCTGGAATTATTAATGCTCTCATTTTACTGTGCTCACACTTTTCCTTTGATGACATGTTTAACTTCTCCTTTGCTTCTTACCATTTCAGATCCTCATCCTTCAGGGGATTAAACAAGAAGTCACTTGCTTATGCCCCTCCCCAGATGGGCTGCACTTAGCAGTTGGTTATGAGGATGGGTCTATCCGAATCTTCAGTCTCCTGAGTGGGGAAGGAAACGTGACCTTCAATGGACACAAAGCAGCTATCACTACCTTAAAGTATGATCAGCTAGGAGGCAGGCTGGCATCTGGGTCCAAGGTGAGACCTGGAATCAGGTGACCAAACTTTGATATATTAAAACAGCATAAGGCTTATGCTGATGCTGGTTGTTCACAAAAAATTGTTGGGTGAAACAGTGGGCTCTCAATGGCCAAACTAGTATAGATGCTGGAACAGAATGAAGAGGATGGGTATGAATTGGGAAGTACATTTTGTTTCCTGTCAGTCTCTGAAAAGGTTATTAAAATATAGGAACAGGAGGACACCCTTGAGAATTATTATGTAACATGTTGGAAGTGCTACTCAGACAAAGGAAAAGAAAAAGACTAGAAGAGATAAAATGATATTTTCCACTGATTTTGGTAAAATCAATAGCTTTCCTATATCTGAAAAGTTTTCAGTTTAAAAGATTCCATTCATGATAGAATCTTAAGTAACAGACATGAAAATACCATGAATATTTCCTGAAGAATGTAATAGAAAACTTGAACAGAGACACAAACTATATTCTTGAATGGAAAGACAAAGTATTAAAAAGATGCTAGTATTTTCTAATTAATTTACATAGTTGGAACAATTTAAATGAACATTCCAGTGATTTTTTTATTTTTTAGAACTTGACCAAGTGATTAGAAACATGGAAAAAGAAATGTATCACGAAAACCAAAATTTTGGAAAAGAATAATAATAAAAGAGGATTTCAGAGATTAGAGTGCATTATGAAGTTGTAATTTAAAAAGTGTTGTATTGATGTGGTACCAATTCAAAATAGATTATCGCAAACAAGTAGAATCCCAGAAACGAATCTACTTTAATATTCCTAATTAGCATGTTTTAGAAAGATATTTTTGATGAATAGAAGAATGATGCAGTATTTATAAAATGGCACTTAGACAATGTTTTACATCCTAGCTTGGTGAGTAGTCTCTGGGGTCTTAAAAGCTTGCAGGAGGCCATCTAAGATACAACTATTGGTCTCTACTCATCTGGAGCTGAAGAGAAGGAAACCAGTGACTCAAAGAATAGTCTACAGAGCCAATAGTCTACATGAGCAATGACATCACCTACCTGGAGACCAGAAAAACTAAATGGTGCCCAGCTACCACTACTGACTGTTCTGACTAGGGACCCAGTAGATGGTCCCAAATAGAATGGGAGAGAAGTATAGAACAAAACTCAAAAATTCCTCAAAAAAAGGCCAGACTTACTGGACCGGTAGAGTCTAAATGAACCCAAGACTATCGCGCTAATATACTCTTTAAACTTGCAACTCAAACCACCCCCAGAGATCACCTTTCAGCCAAATGACAGATTGGCCTATAAAATGAATAATATCCATGAGTACTGTGCTCCCCAAAATAATCATCTAGATGAAACCAAATGGCTAACATTTACCCTAGACCAAAAACGAGAAGGCTAGAGGGGACAAGGAGGCTAGATTAATGGAAATAGAACAACAAATGAAATTTACGAGAATGCTGATAAATTGTGAAGAATGTAACCAGTGTCACTGAACAATGAGTATAAAAACCAAACCAAACCCGTTGCTGTTGAGTTGATTCCAACTCATACAGCAACTCTATAGGACTGAGTAGAACTGCCCTATAGGGATTCCAAGGAGCGGTTGTTGGATTCAAACTGCTGACTTTTTGTTAGCAGCTGAGTTCTTAACCACTGCACCACCAGGGCTCCTAAACAGTATGTATGGAAATTGTTAAATGAGGACCTAATTTCCTGTTTAACTTTCACCAAAAACAAAATAAAATGGCAGTTAGACACTCGGCTAACTATGTGGGGGAACATTTTAAGTTAGAACTTTACCTTATACCATATACAAAAATGAGTTATAAAAACTTAAATATTAAAAAGTGACATTTTAAATATAGTAGAAGATAATTATTTGATATCATGGAAAAGGACTTCAAATGTATTAGCAAAGAGAAATTATAAAGAAAAAGATTGGTAGCTTTTAATACTTAAAATTTAAAACATGTACATTGAAAAAAACAAGCTGAAGGATAATGGAAAAGGGATAGTATTTAATGTTTTCAAAATATGAAGGACTAACATTCATCTATTAATAACTTAAACAGTGAAGTAAAAGATGACACCTAGAGAAGGATAGACAAAAGACATGAACTGGCAGCTCAAGACATAAACGTAAAAAATTTCTCATTGGAATCAAAAGTGCAAATTCAAATAAATATTGGAACTTCATTTTTTTACTCATGAAAGTAGCAATAGTTATTGATAAAACTGATAATACCCAGTGTTGAGGGGATGGGGAATCTGGCATTGTCATACATATCTCTGGTGAACCTGTAGATCGGTGCATTGTTTTTGGAAATTATTTTGATGATATAAATCAGAAACTTTATTAACATTAGACATAATCTTTTAATCCAAGAATTTTCTCTTTTTAATATTCTTATCAGAGGTGCATACAAAGATTTACGTACAAGAATGTTCATTTCAGCATATTTATAATAGCAGGAGTCCCTGGGCGATACAAACGGTTATCACTCTTGGCTGCTAACCAAAAGGTTGGAAGTTCAAGCCCACCCAGAAGAAATGGCTGGTGATCTACTTCCAAAAAGTCAGCCACTGAAAACTGTGGGGCACAGTTCGACTCTGACACATATGGGGTCACTACGGGTTGGCATTGTCTTGACAGCAATTTTATAATAGAAGATTGGAATCTATCTAAATGTCTAAAATAGAAAATTATTTACATACATACATACATGGTGTATATTTAGGATTGACTGTGATCATTAAAATTGAGCACTGGAGTGACATGGAGAATGGAAATGCATTAAATGGGAAAAAGGATTATAAAATAGTGGGGATGACATGATCATAGTTTTCTAATAGGAAAACAACAACATGGATAATGTATATAAAGAAGATTGGAATAATAAAAAACAATATCTGTGATGATTATTCTTGTATGGTGAGATTAAGGATCCTTTTTATTTTTTTCTGTGCTTTTCTATAGGCTTTCCAAATTTACCACAAGGACTATGTTTTGCCTTATAATAAAAATATTATATCCCATTATTAATCAGAATGGGCTTTATATGATAGAAAAATTATTTTTATTCTGTATTATTTGATCCCTGTAGGACACAGATATTATTGTGTGGGATGTGATCAATGAGAGTGGCCTCTACCGTCTGAAGGGGCACAAGGATGCCATCACACAAGCATTGTTTCTACGAGAAAAGAATCTGCTAGTTACTAGGTAAAGAAATAATGGTTCCATTTCCAGTTCTTTTCTAGGATAATTCATTGGAGATGTTTTAGTAGAGGGAATTTACATCATTCCTTACTCGTTTCTCCACACTATACTTCTGTGCTAGTTTTCTCTCTTTTCTTATCCCCCCATACAGTATCATAGGAGCTGTCCAGGGTTATTTGTAGCATTTTTGTTCTCTTTTCTGCTCTGTCATTCCTTTTCCCTGGTACCAGCTTTCCTACGCTCCTTAACCTTTTGATACACCTTTTATAGAGTGATTTGTGTCTACCTTGTAGATTCCCAGAGTCAGGAGAACAGAATGTGGAGTATGGGCAGATGTGAATATCAAGCGTTTATTTGATTTAGCCTACTTTCTGAGAAGAGATGTACTCCATATTTGGGCTCTCTGAACATCCATTAGGTTGAACCATTTGAAATTTCCATTTGTGTATGTCAGAAGTGGTTAAATGCCAGCAGTTTAATATGGCTAAACCTAATATAAGCCCTTGACTAATAGCTGAGAGCTTGGTGGTTTGAACCCACACAGAGGTGCCTCAGAAGATAGCCTGGCGATCTGCTTCCGAAAGGTCACAGCCTTGAAACCTGTATGGAGCAGTTCCACTCGGCACATATGGGGTTGCCATGAATCGAAATCAATGGCAATTAGCAACGACAATTAATTGGCTACCCAGGAAAGGCTAGGATCATAAGCTTTGCCAGGCATTAATTGAAGGAACGATAGTAATGACTTAAAAGAAGTTGTGAAGGAGCATTAAATGCTGGTACCAGTGGTGGATTTGTTTCTGTGGGCTAGGATGCAGGTACATTTGTGTGTCTTATTCAAATACATGGATTCTGAAAGAGAATGATTCTACAATTCTAATAGAAGATTACACATTACAGCTTAGGGAACCTAAAGGAAAGGAAACAGCATCGTGAGGTGGGATTTATGGGAAAGACTGTAAATCAGGTTTTTTTTTTCCTCTCATTTTGGTCATGAAGGAGGATTATATTAAATTTATGTTAGTGAAGAGGTGGGAAAGAGGCATTTGAGCTAGGAGGAGAAGAGCCCATTGTATTCGGAGACGAAGGGCCAGTTAATGGGAGGTTTTGAAAGTAGTGCTGACGAGCCAGGTTTTGACTTTACGGAGAACTTTGAGCCAGTGTAAATTTAAAAAAAAAAAAAAAAAGAACAGGAATAGACGAGGAGACCAAGTAAGAAACTCTTTAAATAATTCGGACAGGGGGCCTTAAACTCAGGTTTGTGTACAAAAATGGGTTGGAAGGATTCGAGGCTTAAAACTTCGCAGAGGAATCATTTTCAGGACATAGAGGCTATCTGTCTGGACATGGAGATAAGGAGCGGGAGAAGTCTTAGATATTTCCACATTAGGCAGCCTGAGGGAATTGTGAGGCTGGAAATGGTAGGAAGAAGGGGTGGTGAATCAAGTTCTCTGTTTTTTGGTACTCTGAATGCTAAGTCATTTTTGTGATTATAGGTGAAATATTTTATTTTCTAAATAAAAATGCACCACACAGAGAGTTAAGAGTTTTACATTTCAGAAAAGTCTGGTAGAATAGTAAGTTTAGACGTTACTGCTGTATATTATCTTTTTAAAGCAACAAATGAGTCCTTGATCTTCCTGGTAGTTTAATGATTCTTTCTAAATGTCACATTTTGTCCCTTATTTCTTTTCTTAGCGGGAAAGATACCTTGGTGAAATGGTGGGACCTTGATACCCAGCACTGCTTCAAAACAATGGTTGGCCACCGAACTGAGGTAAATGTAGGGTCATGAGTACAGGGAAAGGATGAGCACAAAGGGAGAAGATGCTTTCCTTCTGTATGTTCTTTGTTTTAACTGCTTACAGTAATCATATGTTGTCTTGAGAGACAATGAGTTTGGTGTATGGTTGAAGAAGTGCCAACCATTGGAACAGACAAAACTGCTCTAGCGTTTAGTAAAAATTGGCCTTGGATAAGCTTTTACTGTCTGAGTTCCATCATGTTTAAATGATAAATGTCCACCTTTGTGATTGTAAAGAAGTTTAGTGATACTGTGTGTACAGTGCTTGGCCTGGTGACACATAAACAAATTGTAGCTGTTGATACTAATGGTTACCTGAACATAGGCCTATTGAGTGGATTTCAGGGAATATTTTACACATCTTGGCATCCTAAGTTCCTATCAGGCTTTCAAAACATACCTGGAATTAATGAGGAGGAAAAGCAGAGTAGATTCTTTGTTGATTTGCAACAGTATTTTCATTTTCATTGTTTAATTCTTAGAAATTTGAGGCTGAAAATTATGCAATAGACATTTATTGGGCACTTTTTATTTGCTAGGCACTGCTGAAAGCAAAGAAGTGT
This sequence comes from Trichechus manatus latirostris, assembly GCF_000243295.1. NCBI lineage: Eukaryota > Metazoa > Chordata > Mammalia > Sirenia > Trichechidae > Trichechus > Trichechus manatus. The sequence goes on along the minus strand of NW_004444009.1, from coordinate 4,815,391 downwards.
ATACTTCTTAAGATCTTCATTTGAGTGAATCCTGGAGTTAGGATTTATGCTGAGTAGCCATTATCTGAATTTAAAAATGAGAAATTAGAGACCGTTAGTATCTCATAAACAATTTTACCATTTTTCTCTCTAAAAGTGAGATTTCTCTTAGTGTATTTTTAAAGGATTGTCTTCATACGCCTTCTCTTAAGACTTTGAAAATGCCTTGGGGATATTACTACAGTTTAACTCAGGCTTTTGGAATGTCACATCATACAGCCTGGAATCTCTTCTGATGGTATCTATCTTTTGTGCTCTAGGTGTGGGGTTTGGTTCTGGTGTCAGAAGAAAAGAGACTCATCACAGGGGCCTCAGACAGTGAACTGAGGGCTTGGGACATCACCTATCTGCAAGAGGTATTCCTTCTTTCTGATCATAGGCAGTGTCCTGTTATTAGCAGTTTCAAAGGCTCATTGAATTTAGAATCAGATGTAATCATCAAGTACTTCATACAGCACTAGAATGAATTCTGTCACACTGATAACCAGAAAATCCTAAACAAACTTTTTCTTCCTTATATACTCCATTGTACTGTTTTGAGTTCAGAAGAGTAGCTTTAGGCTTCTAGCTTCCAGTCATCCTAATATTTCAGTTTGTGGGGATGTTTGCCTGATATTCCTGGACCTTTGGGTGTCCGTGGATGGATTTAGAGTATCTGTTAACCTTTCCCCTCAAAAATCTGTGTTGAATTTTGTGTGTTTATAAATATATATATTCTGAAAAGAAGATCTATAGCTTTCTCAGATCCTTAAAGAAATTTGTATGGAAAAAAGGTTAAGGACCTACCTCCTATTTAGTTGGAGTTAGGTGTGTAGTGTTGTGTCCAGTAGCCATTTTGATGGGCTGTATGTTACTAGACTAAGGTTTATCTTTTCTTTGAGGACTAAGTGTTACCTCTCTTGCAATTCTTAATGCCAGTTTGAACTTTTCCTCTGGAATATGGTGGACCTTTAACTTAGGAGCAGAGAAGATTTTGAAGTTAATGAAGATTGGGCCATTTTTTTACTTTGTTACTAAACAATAGTTTTTATTTTCTGGAAAGTCATTGGAGATAGTATAATGAATAATGTTCTGTTTGGATCGATATGTAGCCAGTTTTTAGTATATTCTTATATGTGCCCTGCCATAGGTTTGGTTAGAGAGACCACTGATTGGAAACTGTTCGTTTCTCTAAGGAAAGGTTTCTAAGTCATCAGGGTTAAGAGTCACTTCCTAGAACACATTATTTCAGCTTTTTATTTCCCCATTTTTATCAAACAGATTGAAGATTTGGAAGAACCAGAGCCCAAGAAAATCAAAGGGCTTTCCCTGGGACTGCAGGACACACATGAGGCAAAGGATGGTACCCTCGAGCTGGACGAAGCTCCTGAGGATGTAAATCATTTTTATTTCTCATCTTCAATAGAATTGAATTCTAAGAAAAGGGAGGTTGCAGATTTTTAAACTTAAATTTCTTGGTGTCATTTTAGAGAATAGTTTATCTTTGTAACTTCCATTTCTTGGCAGCATGTCTTTTCAGGAGTTCAGTAGAACTTACATTTAACCTTCCTCCTCTCTGGGTTCTTCTGTAGCGCATCGTTTCGTGCAGAAAAGCTGGTTCCATAATGCGGGGAGGAAGGGACAGAGTTGTGAACCTTGCTGTTGACAAGACAGGCAGAATTCTCGCCTGCCATGTGAGTAAGCAGGCTTACTAGAAAATAGCAAGAACTAGGCTGTTCTTTCAGATACTCATTTTGCTTTCATATGCAGTGAAGCAATGATTTTTTTCTTTGTCCTGTTAATTCATTACATGGTGCTATGTGGACCTGTAATCCCAACCTTCTGTTGTCGTAACAACAACAGTAATAATAATAATTATTATTGTTCTCATTATTAGTGACCATTTATTGAATGCTTGCTTTTCTAAACAATTTAAAAACATTTAACTTCCTATGTAGTGTTCAGAGCAACACTGTAGTAGGCTGTGGCAGTCCTCACTTTACAGATGAGAAAACAAACTCAGATTGTTGTCCAAGGTAATACAGCTAGTAAGGGGAAAAAAAAAAACATTTTTGTTTAGTTCTTACAGAGAATAAGCTAAAATAAAATTGCCTATCATGGATTCACATCAGCCTTTTGCCTTTCTAGGGAACTGATTCTGCGCTAGAAGTATTTTGTATTCTTTCCAAGGAAGAAATTCAGAAGAAAGTGGATAAGAAGATGAAGAAAGCTAGAAAGAAAGCAAAGTGCGTTTTTTTAATAATGAAGTATCGTGGGTGGGTCACATTTTACTGGTAGGAAAACTGGCTTTTTTAAGGAAATACTTACTGTATTACCAGTTACCGTTCAAAGTCAGAAGGATTTGTGATGCACTGGTGATGCAAATTTTGAATTTCTGCCCTTTACTACATTTTCACAACTAACATATTTTTGAGTCATAATGTCAGAGCCACATGGAGCTAGCAAAACTATAGATTTAAAAAAAAAAAAAAAACTCTCAGACTGTGGTAGTTTTCAGTGGTAGCTGCCTAGAAGGAAGGAAGTTAAGCTGGGTTGCAAAACACTAACCTTTTGGACTGTGAGAAAAAAGACTGGTTGGACACATGAAACTGAAGTTCGGGACAGTATAAACTTCAAATAAGTCATTGTTCCCATAGAAATCCATTTCTCAATTGTTGAAATTTATCAAGTTTCAAAGAAATAAAAAAATCACCTGACTTGGCAAATCTTTTGAGACCTACTCTGATTTATTTCATAATCTGGTGACATGGTTGGATTTTTATATGCAGCTCACTGAATTTTCTAAAAAGTCTGGAAGTTAGAGAAGTTTACCAGAAACAGTTTAATGAAGTAATTGGAATTACAAAGACTTGTTGCAGGAAATTTTATGGTTTTTGAATTCAGGATCTGTTTATTGAGAGTACTCATTAAATGCAAAAATGCTTTGTATGTCACTGTAGTTTACATGGTGTTTCTACAGACACAGCGTTAATTCTCTTTGGTAATCCTTTGTGCTTAAGTTACTTTCCTAGGATCACACAGCTTGTTAGTCTCAGAGCTAAAACTTGAACTCAAGTAATATAACTGCTTCTAGAAAAGTGATAATCATGACACTCTCTATTTTCCCCCCTCTAGATTAAATTCTTGCAAAGGGGAGGAGAAAGACCTTGAAATCAATGTTGAAACAGGTCTGCAAGATGAAATCCAACGGGTGACTAACATCAAAACTTCTGCCAAAATCAAGTGAGTACAAATAAAAAACAGTGTCTGAAGTCATTATAGAGATAGTAAACTACAAAGTTTTATTGGCTTTTTCAGGATACTTGTAGCTGCCTGTATCAATTTTATATTTGGAGACAGTGATCTGGGACACCTGTGTCACACTCTTGTACCTGCTGCCCTCACTGTAGGCCCAGTTACTCATCATCCTCATATTTATTGTAATTCCCTTTTGGTTATTCATTTACTGTTTTTTTCCTGTTGCCAACGTGTATGTTCAAGTTCAAAAAGAATTTAAGGTCACTTACAAGAAATACATAGATAAGAACAGATATATGTCAGAACCAGGACCTCAGCCCACATTTCTTTGACTTAAAAGCCTATATATGACTACAGTACAATAGTCAGATCACTCCTTCATTTGTAAAATTCCTTATACTTGCTCAGACTTCATGTAGATGGAGGACATTGCAAAGCAGTCTTTCCCTAGAAATTAACCTTGTCAGCCAAGATGGTGGCTAGAACATTTGATGTGCATATTTTCCTATGCAGATCCTTTGACTTGATTCATTCACCTCAAGGAGACTTAAAGGCTGTCTTCCTGCTGCAAAACAATCTGGTGGAATTATATTCACTGAATCTATCTGCATCTACACCCCAGGCTGTCAGGACAAGCAGAATCACCATTGGGGGTCATCGCAGTGATGTGCGGACCTTGTCATTCAGCTCCGACAATATTGCTGTCCTGTCAGCAGCAGCTGATTCCATTAAGATATGGAACAGGTTTGTGAAATGATGTTTCCTGTAGTTTCATCCAATAGTATTTTCTTCCCTTTGAATTTGATGGTTAGTTTTTAGCTTTCTAAGGCCCCAAATATAATTCCCTCAGAATGTATCTTCAGTGCATTTTGGCCATATGCTTGTGGAGCTTTAGGGTAAGAAAAGTTGCCTTTTTAAAATTTCATGAAGAAAATGCCAGCTTATTCCATGTCTGGAAGTTGTAGCTGTACTTAGCTAGAAAAAAACACAGAACTGTACCGCCTGCTTTTTAAATTCAGATAGGCTGTTAGTGCTCTCCAGAAATTTTGCTGTATTTCTCAGTCACTCTTTTACTTTCCAAAATGACTGGTTTACATCTTCTCCTCTCTCCTCAAATCTCAGACACTTCCAGCACCTTTAAGAAGATGACCTTGCTTCCTAATTCACTGAAAAAAATAGAAACATTTAGAAGAGAAAATTGTACACTCCCATCACATCAGGTTGCTATGAGTCGGAATCGACTCAATGGCACCCAACAACAACAACAATCACATCTATACCCACGTGATATGCCTTTTCTCCTGTTACCAGGTCAATGATCTTACCCTAGGCTAATCACAACTTTATACATGAGCTGCTTTCTCCTCCCTTTCTGTTGGATCATTTCCAGCTCTTAGTTATCTAGTGCTGCTATAACAGAAGTACCACAAGTGGATGGCTTTAACAAAGAGAAATTTATTCTCTCACAGTCAGGAGGCTAGAAGTCCGAATTCAGGGCACCAACTCCAGGGGAAGGCTTTCTCTCTCTTTCGGCTCTGGGGGAAGGTCCTTGTCATCAGTCTTCCCTGGTGGAGGAACTTCTCAGCGCAGGGATCCTGGGTCCAAAGGATGCACTAGTCTCCTGGCTCTTGTTTCTTGGTGATATGAGGTCCCTGTCTCTCTACTTAATTCTCATTTTTTATATCTTGGAAGAGATTGACTTAAGACTAAATCTTGTAGATTGAGTCCTGGCCTCGTTAACATAACTGCCTCTAATCCTGCCACGTTAACATCGTAGAGGTTAGGATATACAACACATAGGAACATCACATCAGATGACAAAATGGTGGACGATTACACAATACTGGGAATCATGGCCTAGCCAAGTTGATACATTTTTGGGGGGCACAGTTCAATCCATGACACCATCATGATTGCTATAACATCTCTCATTTTAAGAGAAATAATAACCCTCCATCATCCCCACATCCTTCTCCAGTTACTTCCCCATTCTCACTTTCGCTGACTCCTTTTTTTCATTCTGTTTTCATCTGTCTCCCACTAGGCTTTTGACCCCACCATTTCATGGAAACAGCTCTTGTCATTTCAACAGTGATCTTCATGCTTCTAAATCCAATGACCTATCAGCTTTTATCATTCTCTCCTTGAATTGATAACTTTCTCCTTTTTGAAACACTTTATTTATTTGACTTTCATTACTTCCTCTTCCGCTACTGGCTCTTTCTTCCCAGTCTTAGCTGGAGCCTTCTTTTCCTGACCTCTAAATGTTGGCATGGTTCAGGGTGGATTCTTGGACCTTTTCTTCGTCTACACTCCATTTATGTGATATGTATACCGATGATGCATAAATTTATATTGCAAGCCTTAGTAACTCCTGTGAACATTGGACTTGTATTCAACTGCTTTGTATACTATTTGGATGTCTAATTAGGCATCTCAAACTGTCATATGTCCCAAACCAAACTTGCGATCCGTATTTCTCCAACACTCCCCCACCTGAGTAAATTATAACTGCTTCCTTCCAGTTGTTTAAGGCCAAAACCTTGTAGCCATCCTTGACTCCTCTTTCTCATATCCCACATCCAACCCATTAGCACATCCTCTGAGCTCTACCTTCAGATTGTATCCAGAATCCAACCACATTGTGCCACCTGCACTGCTGCCACCCTGATTCAAACCACCATCATCTTTCATCTGGAATATGGTAACAGCCTCCTAATTTGTCTCCCTGTTTCCTTGCTTGCCCCTCTGAAGTCTCTTATCAACACAGCAGTCAGTGTAATCTTTTTATTATGGTTTTTATAGACTTTATCTCTTACCACTTTTCGCTTCTGTTCTATAAGAGCCACACAGCCTTCTTGCTATCCCTTGAACACAACAAGCATGCACCTGCCTCACAGCTATTGTGCTCGCTATTCTTTTTGTTTGGAATGATCTTCCCCCATTTATCTACAGGCTTTTGATGTCTTTTATCAAGTGACAATATGCTATACTCCCATTTCCTTACACCAGCATTGTTTCTTCCTAGCACTTACTGTCATTCCAGATACCAGATGTTTACATATTTATTTGTTTATTGTTCATGTCCATTCCTCCTTCAAAGGAATATTAAGCTTTTTGAGGTTAGGCACGTCTGCTGTAATATTCCCAGTACCTAGAAGAAAGAGTTCCTGGCCTGAAGTGGACATTTAGTAAATGTTTGTTGAATGAAGTGGGCACTTAATATATATTTCTGGAATGGATGAATGTTTATGGTTCTTTAAAATGAACTTTGCTTGTAGGGATATGCTAATTTGACTTGGAATCCCATGGGCTTGTTTGCTTCTTGGCAATGACAGATTGGGTCCTATTGAGCCTAGCAGATGCTGTTCTCTGCCCTGCCTGTGTATAATCCCCATTCCTTAGGATTAGGAGGCCCCCTACAAAGAAAACAAAGTACAGTTTAATGTTTTCTTCCTTCCTTGAGCCAAGGGTTATCAAGACTTTTGTCTTCTCTCATGTTGATCACTGTGTGGCTAAGTGTGTATTGAAATGTAAATGCTCACTTCTAAGATGGGGAAGCATGTTCTCTTAGCATATGAGTTCTTCATGCTTCTTTCTCACAGGTCTACACTGCAGTGTATTCGCACAATGACCTGTGAATATGCGCTTTGCTCATTTTTTGTACCTGGTGATAGACAGGTAGTCATCGGAACAAAGGTAAACTAAAACTTGTTCTTGGATTTCTGGGACTTTTCTACCTGATATTTAACGTTTTGTTTTAAAAAATATCAAGACATATGTAAAGTTAAACCCTCCCCAAAAAAATGCGTTGCCATCGAGTCAATTCCAACTCATAACGACCCTATAGGACAGAGTAGAACTACCCCATAGGGTTTCCAAGGAGCAGCTGGTGGATTCGAACTACTGACCTTTTGGTTAGCAGCCTGAACTCTTAACCACTGTGCCACCAGGGCTCCATGTAAAGTTAAGAGGAAGGAAATTAAAGTTACGACCAAGAGATAACTACCATTAACATTTTTGATGATCATTCTTTCATATATCTTTTTATGTGCTTTGGGCAGATTAATGATAAAGTATATATGTACCTTGCATCTTGCTTGGCAGATAGAAATAGTTGATTAAAGGCAAACTGACCAAGTCCTTATCCCCAGCTGTTAATCAGATTGAGAGACAGCTGTGTGGAAATAGGCAGCTTAGAATTTAGAGCACGAAGACATGAATTTGATTCAGATTCTCCACCTTACAAAATGGATCATTTGAAGCAAGTCACTAACTTCTCTTAGTGTGTTTCTTCATCTATATAATGGGATGATGATGCTTGCTTTCTGATAGTGGCTTTGGCACCAGACTGGCCTAGGTGTAGATCAGGCTCCACCACTCACTTTCTGTGTGACCTTTGGGCAAGTTACTAACCCTGTTGTCCTTGGTTTTCCCATATAAAATGATAATAGCCTATGTCACCAAGGTGAAGTATGCAAAGCACTTAGCAAAGAGACTGGCACTCAGCAAATACCCAACAAGTATGAGCTGATAGAAGACATTAAAGTCCCTGAGTGGCACAAGCAGTTCAGTGCTCGACTGCTAATGGAAAGGCTGGCGGTTCAAACCTACCCAGAGGCACCCCAGAAGATAGGCCTGACAATCTGCTTTCAAAAGGTCACAGCCTTGAAAACCCTATGGACTTACTCTACTTTGCACATGTGGGGTTGCCATGAGTTGGAATTGAGTTAATGACAACAACAAAAGCAGAGGTGGTAGTAGTAGTAGTTGTAGTAGCAGTGGTAGTGAGAATAAAATGAAATACTGATATATGGAATATTTTGAAAAGTGCTTTGTAAGTATTCAGCATCATTATCCCCACAAACCAATGTTATATGTGGGTGATTTTATTAGAAAACCTGTGAATCACAGTGAATAGGTCTTACCTAGCAAAAAGTGTAAAATAGGCCGGAGAGATTTTAGGGTCATTGTCAGGGTAATAGTATTAACTTTTCAATCAAAAATTTCCCTTGTTTTTCATTCATTCTTTCAACAAATGTCCACTGAATATTTGCTGTTGGGAAAGCATTTTGTTAATTGTTTCGAAGACTACCTGTACGACTAAAACAGAATCCCTAGCCTATTCCCTGTGCTAGACAGTTAATGCACATTATCTTAGAATGCTCCTTAGAAGTGAGAATGGCGAGACTGTATCTCATTTACTTTGGACATGTTATCAGGGACGAGTCCCTGGAGAAGGACATCATGCTTGGTAAAGTAGAGGGTCAGTGAAAAAGAGGAAGACCCTCAATGAGATGGATTGACACAGTGGCTGCAACAGCGGGCTCAAACATAGCAGTGATTGTGAGGATGGCACAAGACTGGGGAACGTTTCGTTCTATTATACATAGGATCGCTATGAGTCAGAGCCGACTCAACAGTACCTAACATAACATAACGTTTCAGTTAATCCCCATAACAGCTAGAGAGGTTGGTGATAGAAGCCCCATTTTACAGGTTCATGGAGAATGAATTCACCAATGGTCATAGGGTTGGAAAGAGGCAGACCTGGGATTCACGTCTTCAGGTTTACACTGTTTCCACCGCATTGTGCAGAAACTCATCATAGATCAGTCTTTGCCTCTATGTGTGTGTTACACGCTGACACCATGATCATGTCATCCACAAAGCTCTCAACCGGAGCTGTGCAACGATGGTTTTCTAAGCTACTGTGATTTTTAGTTTTTAGTTCATTGTCCTCCCTAGCATTGTAGATGGATTTCTATTTGTCTGTCATTGGCAATGTATTATAGAGGAAGCAATCAAAACTAAACGGAGAAGAGCTGGTTATGCCAGTAACTAGAAGATAACCCACTTAAAACCAAACAAACCAGTTGCTGTGGAGTCAGTTCTGAATCATGGTGACCCCATGTGTCAGAGTAGAACTGTGCTCCATACAGTTTTCAGTGGCTTATTTTTCCGAAGTAGATTGCCAGGCCTTTCTTCCCAGGCACTTCTGGGTGGACTTAAACCACCAACGTTTCATTTAGAAGCCAAGTGTTTACCTATGCACACCACCCAGGGACTGCTAGCCCACGTAAAGGATTGGTTAAACTTTAAAGGTTTTCATGTTTGTCATTTGCTGTTCTGTGTATATTTGCCTGTGGCCATGATATTTCCCTTTCAGAGTTTCCCTTCCAGAGTCCAGTATACTAAGGTTATACGTACACTATGTAGTTACACGGCGTGGCGGCCCTGCCAGAGTTAATGCAGCACGTCAGGAAGGGAGTTAATGGCATTGATTGACATAAGGAATACAGAGCACAGAACTTGGTGTCCATTTCCTAAGAAACTGGCCATATTTTTTGCTGCCTGGTTATGCAATCTTTTCTAAATTGTGTAGGCATTAATCGAAGAGGTTGTAGGTGTGCTCACGAGAGGTGTATTCATTTTGTGTTTTGTTAGACAGGGAAGCTGCAGCTTTATGACTTGGCCTCTGGAAATCTGCTGGAGACGGTAGATGCACATGATGGAGCTTTGTGGTCCATGTCCCTCTCTCCAGATCAGGTACCCAAACTACATGTTAAAGATCTGGACTTCAGCACTCTCGCTGCATTTCCCAATTCTTACATCAAAGTTCTACTGCTGCTAAAGAAAGATTTCACTCAGGATTTCTTTTTTAAAAAACTCTGCTTTTTGTGTAATCCTTAGACTTCAGATATACCATCTCATTTACCTGGGAATGTAAATAGCTGTCACTATGAAATGAATTCTTGCTCAGCTGCTCTTGATCATCAACTACATGACATCAAATTGCTTACCCTTATGAATTTTTTTCCACTGGTTCGTAATACTTCTTAAGAAGTATTCTCTTGGGCAACACAAAGCAGAGAATAGAGTAGACTTTTCTGTTCTCCTCTTAAGCTTAAACATCTATGGCAATATAAGATTGGTATTTTTAGCAAATATGCCAGCCCTTACAAATCAGTAAAAGTGTGGTCCCCTTCAAAGGAGTCACCCTGGGGAACCATGTACCTGTTAGAGTGATGGTGCTGTTGCTCAGAACATTTTGAGTTTTTTGTTGTTGTTGTTTTTCTTTTATTTTAAGACTATGGCCCAATTTGTTTGAATATTCTCAATGGTGGCGTACCATTGGTGGCAGAATTCATTGAGAGTAGATACTATTTTTGGGAAAAATACATCTGGAATTTAGAGTCGGTAGTAAATGCCATTTGGGGTCCAAACAACTGAATTTAAAATAGTAATGATGTCTTGCATTTATGTAGTGTTCTATCTTTTCCAAAGTATTTTCACATCCATGTCATTTATTGTTTTCACAGTGGTTTTGTAAACTAGCTAATTTTTCTCTATTTGTTTCATATGTTATATATCCATAAAATGAGTGAATAGATATCTGAAGTCCAGTTTTCTAACTCCATGTTTTTATTAACTTTCCACTAACACTGCAATGTATTGAGACTAATTTTCTTGTGATTTGAATACAGTTTCAAATGTGTTTTAAGCAGGAGCAACATTGTAGGAATAAATTTGTACTTTCTGAGGTGAATACTTTGAGCAAATTTATTTAAATTATCAAATCTGATACGGAACAAACTATAACTAGGGCTTTTCATTAGTTATCATCTATCTACATTAGTCTCTGCTGGGAATTCTCATGTAAGGTCTGGGGTAACAGCCCCAAATAGCAATGAAAGGAGTTAAGGACAAGCCACAATTTTAATTCTTACCCCATGCCATTAAAATCTTTTCTTTTTTTTCTAAAGAATATTTCGTTGTGTGTTCTTAGAGTTTCTGTGCTACCTAAAATAGTTTTTAACTGAAATGTCATTTGATTTCCAGCGTGGCTTTGTGACAGGTAGTGCAGATAAATCTGTCAAGTTCTGGGATTTTGAATTGGTGAAAGATGAAAATAGTACCCAAAAGAGGTAAGTGTACATTTTGTTATTTCTGTCCATTTTTTGGAGGAAAAATGGGAAGCCACTGAATGGCTTTTTGACATATGTATCTCATAGGGACCCTTTTGTAATAAGTTGAACTCAGAAGTTTTTTTCAGGGTGGGGGGGATGTGTATGTGTGAAAATATACACAGCAAAACATACACCAACGATTTCTACATGTACAATTCAGTTACATTGATTACATTCTTCAAGTTGCGCAGCCATTCTCACTATCCTTTTCAAGAGTATTTCACCACCATTAACATAAACTCACTGCTCCCTGAGCTTCTCATCTGACCTTTTCGGTTGCTGTTGTCAGTTTGATCCCGTATAGATAATTCTTTAAAAGAGCACAATGCTCAAGGCAGACATTCTTTACTAATTAAGCTAAACTATTGTTTGGTTTAAAGATGGTTTCAGGGGATAGTTTCGGTTTAAACTTTAAAGATTATCTCGGCAATAGTTTTGAGGGGTCATCCAGCCTCAGTGGCTCCATCAAGTCTGCATTTCATGAGAATTTGAAATTCTTTCTACATTTTCCCCCTTTTGATCAGGATTCTTCTATAGAATCTTTGATCAGAACTAAACTCAGGAGTGTTTTTAGAATTATCTGTTTGTAGAGTACTCATTTATTTTTTCTTGGTGCTTTCTATGATGCTAGACTTTCTGTGCAGCAGACCCGGACCTTGCAACTAGATGAGGATGTCCTGTGTGTCAGTTACTCTCCCAACCAAAAGCTGTTGGCTGTGTCTTTGCTGGACTGTACTGTGAAAATTTTCTATGTTGACACTCTGAAGGTACAGTCGTTATGCCTGAGAATGTTTTCTTTCTTTCTGACTGACCCTTAGGAATTTGGGTTGAGACTATAAGGAAGGGGCCTTGACTGTACCCAGCAGTACTATGTTCCTGAAAATTTACACGTGAATAAAACCAGTTTATATGCACTAGGGAAGCTCAAAATTTGAAAGAATTCTATAGGTCATAAATTTTCTTTAAAACAAGTCATATTTTATATATTCAGAATCTTGTGGCTAGAAAGTCCAGTAGTAGCCACTAGTTTTAAGAGGACTGATAGTTGTCCTGGCTGTGATTTCACACATCAGGGTCATTTAGGTTGCTTTTAGAAGTCTAGATTACTGGGGCCTACAGCAAGAGCATCTGTACTGGGACCCAGAGAGTAGGACTGGGTTGGACCTGGGAATATTTTTGTTCAAAAAGTACCCCAGCATCTTTTCAGCTAAGAGATCCAGAGAACATCTCTCTGCCACAGTCTGACTGAGGCAGTAGCTTCCAGGGGCATCCTTAGTGCCACTATATTGCAGTATTCTTGGCAAGTGCGTATAGGATCTGTTTAGTGAACACAAGTACTCTTAACAAGCTGCCTTCAGTGGTTTTGTATTTGAAAATATCATATAAAGCAATCCAGAATAGTGTTTAAAGTTTTAAACTTATATTTTAGACCCACATGTAATAAATTATGCATGTATATTACAAACAAATATGAATTAATCAATTATGTTTATATTTTTTTTTTAATGTTTAGTTTTTTCTCTCACTGTATGGACACAAACTGCCTGTTCTGTGCATGGACATCTCTTATGTAAGTAAAGTTTAGATAGTATCTCAGTAACAGTGAGTTTTCTAAAGCAGACCCTGTCTCAGTTCTTGGCTTGATATCCTTCATTTAGAGTATTTCATTATTCGGTTATGTATCTGACTTCTCAAAAATTAGTCATAAAATAATAAATATTATTATCACACCTTAAATATATATACTACTTTAGTGTTTTCAGAATACTTTTATAAGTATCTCAGTTCTTATAACTAACTCCCTTTGGTGATTTCCCCAAACAATAGTTTGTTCTCGAAAATACTGTGATTGGTAGAGTGCCTTGAAATATGAATGACAGTCAAAAAGGCATCCGCCTCTGTTCTGAAGGATAATATTGTTGAGGAGGATGGAACTTTGCTTTGTATTCAGATATTTATGATATTTTGCACTGTATATACTTTGTTTTTTTTAGCAAAATCACACTTTTGTAAGATGTTTAGTTGTGATTAGGAGTGGCAATGTGTATTTTAGAAACCATTTGTGTTCTGTGTGAAAGTAACTGAACTCATGTTCTAGCTGTCTGTGATTAGTGGCACTTTAACAGCAAGTTGCAGAATTAAAAATATTTCCAATTTTCTCATTATGTTGATAACCATTTGAACTAGGCATCGAAATACGAAAGATAAGAGAAACAATGATGGAAATGTAGGATAATAGGCTAGATCATAAACATTCTAGTGGATTCTCCCCAGCCTCATTTTCTCCTCCTCTTTCCCTTTCTTCTCTGTTTTCTCCCCTTAAATCACAGAGACACTTGAGATTCTTTTTCCTGTCTGTTTAACAGATAGATAACCTACATCAAGGTGTATCACTGCCCTATGGCAATACAAAAATATTTCAGCCACAAAATTCTTGCTTTCACTTGACAAGTTTTTTAAGTAGCTCTATAGGAAAAGCAGATAATTAGATGCTCTTCGTAGAACGATGAAATTTTTTTTTTAAGCATTGATTTTAATGTTTTTGGAAGAAATGGGTTAAATGTTCTGGTTAGCTTTTCTTTATCTAACTTACAGTGTTCAGATAATTAAATAATGTTTCACTCCTGTCTGTTACAGGACGGGGCACTAATAGCAACCGGCTCTGCTGATAGGAATGTGAAAATCTGGGGCTTGGACTTTGGGGACTGCCACAAGTCTCTGTTTGCACATGATGACAGGTAAATGTTTTTTCAAAGATCTCCCTATGTGTCACTGTAACTATCATTTTTCTTGAGTATCTGTGTCTATTATTTACTATTCTAATGATAATTGAAAAGTTCTACAATGTAAATAGTCTGACACTGTAGAAGTAGCTATTTAAAAGCTATATCTGGAAACCTTTTGTGTCTGTAAAACTCTTTTTACTAACCTGGACTTCGATGACATTTGAATACTTCTCTCACTTTTCAGTGTGATGTACCTACAGTTTGTACCCAAGTCTCGCCTCTTCTTCACTGCTGGAAAAGACCGTAAGATTAAGCAGTGGGATGCAGACAAATTTGAACACATACAAACTCTGGAGGTAAACTCTTAGCTGGTTTGCTTGGTCAGAACTTAAAGAGTGAGTGTTTGATCTCCCACTAATGTAAACAAGTAATAGTCTGTGAAGTATTCTTAGTCAGGATTTTTTATTTTTGCTTTCTCTTTGTCTAGGGTCACCACCAGGAAATATGGTGCTTGGCTGTAAGCCCCAGTGGGGACTATGTTGTGTCAGCATCCCATGACAAATCTCTGAGACTCTGGGAGAGAACAAGGGAGCCACTTATTCTTGAGGAAGAAAGGGAGATGGTAAGAATTTAGGCTTGGCTACAGATATGCTAGTGGGTATCAGGTAGGCTGTCCAAGCTGAAATTTTCTGTCAGTCACACCACATTCATTGCAAGTTCAGCAACCTCCAAGAGATGTGCTTCCAAGACCAGTATCACCCATTTCAGAAGCCAAGCAGAGACAAAGATGTCATTAGTGGATTATATTTTGAAGGAAGCAGCTTCTCACTGCTTCATTTTCATTTTACCTAGCGAGCAAGTTTTTCTCTGATACTAACTTACATCTCTCTTGACAGCAAAGGGAAGCAGAATATGAGGAGAGTGTGGCCAAAGAAGACCAACCAGCAGTAAGTAGATCTTTAGGGGCCTGAGATTGTTCCTTGTTAGTTATCATATTGAAATTTACTACAGTTTCAAGAATTTCTAATGGAATTAGACTCGGGGCTAGATGCTAAAGCCATAATCAGCTGATATGGGAAAGAGTCTCTGTAGTGCTTTTTATTTAACTCTCCTGATTTTATGGGACAAGTGATTTTTTTTTTTTTTTGTATTGGATACTTGTCATTCTGGCTTTTTTTCTTTTTGAAAGAAGGTTCAGGCTTTATGGTGTTGGTTCATTTGCTGTAGAGCAGAAGAAGAAGAAAGAAATTTGAGGAATTGGGCATTCTCTTTCAGCATTTGTGGCAGCAGGATATGCTTATGATAATGCATATAATAAATACTTAACATAGTGTCTACAACTTATGGTAGCACTCAGCTAGTGGTAGCTGATAATACTGTTATTATTGTAAAATAATAATGCTGTTCTTTTATAGCGGTAGATTAATTCATTGGCTTTTTAACTCGTCAACAATATTATTCAGTGATCTCTTCGTTTCTGGCAGGTTCCAGGGGAGACTCAAGGCGAGAACTACTTTACTGGAAAGAAAACTATTGAAACAGTCAAAGCAGTAAGTTGATATATAGTGTGGTATCTCATTTCTTAATAGAATCCCGATGGGATCCCAAATTTTTAGTAAAAGGCCTACTCTTTATCAACCAAATACCCCTTCTGTGGCAAAAAGTTGATGAAATTTAAAGGTGGAGATCATAACCTCTGTGTTTCTCCCTTGTAGCCAGGGACAAGAATAGTCCTGAATCTGTTTGATTGATGCATGGTTTCTAGAAAGGAAAGCTGAGCCCCTCCTGAAAGTAGCATCTTGCAGGTGTTCCTGTGAGCTGTGCCCAGATATGGTTTCACCTGGGTCGATCACACTTAGTCTCTACCCTGTAAAGTAAAAAAAGAAAAACCAAAGACTCCTTTAAATGCTGTTTGACACTCTTGGCACATCTTTATTAAACTGAGTCAACCTACTGCTTTTAGAAGATTTCCAATCAAGTCTTCTAGTTGCAGTGTCCTAGGGTGATGGAGTGTGTTATGATGATTGCTGTCCTTTGTCATCATCTGAGTAGGCTGAGAGGATCATGGAGGCTATAGAGCTATACCGAGAAGAAACTGCAAAAATGAAAGAACACAAAGCCATTTGTAAAGCTGCAGGGAAAGAGGTAAATAGTCCCATTAAATTATGCTTTGGGCAAGAGTTATAAATAGAGACAGTTCCTGAGAAGGAGACCACCATTTAAGGATTTATTAACTCACATCCAGAAATAAGACAAATGTAATAGAATCTCTTGTAATTCAAATATTAGAAGAAAGGAATAGAAGAACTGTGGGAAGAAGGAAGCTTGGTCTTAATGAAAAGGAAAGGATAGGAAATTATAGATTGAAGTGATTATTGTACTGAGTAGAAAATCATGTTGGTTTAATTGTTGGGTTTGTGGGGGCAGGGTAACCATTTCAGGTGCCTAGTATTGCCCAGTATTTTGCCCAAACTCATTCATGAGTACTATAATAATTAAAGAGCCTGATAATTCTTTTATACTCTTGGTTTTTAGGGTCTCTTATTTTTCAAAATTGCAAAATACTGTTATCACTCTGCCTGTAATAAGCACTATCAAAGTCTTGTTTTTTAGTGATTTGGTTTAATGATTCTTCGTAGGTTCCTCGTCCCATCAACCCCATCTTGATGGCTTATGGCAATATCTCAGTGAGTAGAATGTCTAACGGTTTCCCCTTGGTTATTCACAGGTTATTTTCAGGGACAAGAGGAAGTGAGGCATTGTGATTTGAGGGATGGATATGTTGGGAAATATTTTGGCTTTCAAAATCTCTCTTGAATGGTGTTATCTTCTAGGGTGTTTTGTATTTCAAAAGGACCACTTTAGGATAACTTCCAAGTCAGCCTTTTTGGTGGTACTGTACTGGCATTCTCTGTTTTCTGGTGTTTATTTTTGCTCAGTGTCCAAAGCACTTTGAAGATTTTATTCATCTAAATGAACTTTGAAATTGAAGTTTTTGGAGGAGAAGTTGACATAAATCAGATAAATGAGGGGAGAGAGAGAGAGAGAGAAAGTAATGAGAAAGTGTATATTAACCTAGCAATTTTTAGTTGCTTGGTATTTGATTCCCATGTTTTGTTCATGTTCATGATAATCATGTAAATCAGTGTGTCTTCATCCTATACATATGGAAAGTGGACTGACTTATAGATACAAGGTAATATAGTTGGTAGGTGACAGAGCTGGAGTGTGAACCCAGATCTGGGTAACTCCAAAGCCCAGTCTCATCTTGCCATTTTAGAACACTGTTTCTCAAGTGAGAGAGAGGGGTCCCTGTTTTTTTAGGAGATAGAAATTAGAGAGCTTCAATAGAAACCAACCAAGAGTATCACTAATGGTGTCTTCCTTCCTTTGTAGCCTTCAGCTTATGTATTAGAGATTTTTAAAGGAATCAAGTCAAGGTGAGTCCTAGTGCACAACTAACATAATTTGTCAGCTAAAGACGTTTATCGAATGCTTATTTGAGTATATTTTGGAAAGAATACCGAAGGGGAGGGAAGAAAAGAAAGGTTATTTATAATTGACAGTTTTCTTTATAGATTTAACTGTGTCAAAATCTTGATGGAAAATAATTTCATTATAATATTGTTTTTGAAGTGCTAGAACATGGAGACTCCCAAAGTGTAAAGGGACAAATGAAGGGTGGTACTCCTTTACATCGTAGGTAATGAAGTTATAATTTGATCAGAAGTACCACCTGTTAACATTTTTTGTTATATATTTCTTTTGGCATATTTTCTATGTACTTACACAATTGGAATCATACTATATAGTTTTCTAATCCTCTTTTTCACATAATATTTCTTGCACAGTTACTCATTTTATTAATAGTCTTCAAAAACACATCATTGAATTAATTCCAAATATTCTGTTGCATGAATAATACTGTTGGATGTGTTGCATTCTTTAGTGCTATCATCAAAAATGCTTCAAGTGAAAACCTTTACACGTCTGTCTTTGTGTAGTGTTCTGATAACTGATGGGTATAGATTGCTGAATTGCTTCCCAAAGTGCTTCTACTAGTTTCTGCCAGGATTTTAAAAATTCTTCGCCAGTTTGAAAGGCAAAATGTAGTATTGTATTATTTTCATTTCTTTTGATTATTAGTGAAGTTAAAATTTTTATCTTATTTATTGGCCATTTCTATTGCTTTTTGTGAATTTTTAGTTAATGTTTTTGTGCTTTTTAGTAGTTTTTAAGAATTTACTGGTTTTTTAAGAATTCTTTGTATGCTTTGTCATATATTTTTAGAAATAATTTTTTCTTGTTTGTGATTTAAGGGACCTGGTGGCGCAGTGGCTAAAGCTCTGGGCTGCTAACCGAAAGGTCAGCGGTTTGAACCCCTCAGCCACTCCATGGGAGAAGGATGTGGCAGTCTGCTTCCATAAAGATTACAGCTTTAGAAACCCTATGGGGCAGTTCTACTCTGTCCTGCAGGGTTGTTGTGAGTCGGAATCGACTTGACAGCAATGAGTTTGGTTATTTATTTACCTTTTGATGTTTTTATGAGTTCTACCTACTGAAGGTTATCATTTTTCACAACAAACCATAGTATCTAAATGCATCCCTAACAAGAAATAAACAGGACCTGTGTGAGAAAAATGACGAAACTTTACTGGAGAAATATAAAAGAAACTTTAGATTAATGGAGACTTTATACATTACTAAATGGGAAGACTGTTGTAAATATTTAATTTTTCTTAAACTAATTTATAGGTTTGTATTCCAGTTGGAGTTTCTAATTGGAATTAGTGAAATACTAGAGTTAGTTCTAGGAAGTAAAATAGTCCAGAACCAGAATAACAGGAGGGAATTATTCTCCTAGATTAAAAAGCTACAGGATCAGCAGTAATTACAGTAGTGGAGGATTGGTACCAGAATTTATAGGTCATCAAAATAGACTCAACAGCTCTGAAACAGACTGTGTTATATATAAAGACTTGATATATGGTAAAACAAGTATATAGAGACAAGATGGAATGTTCAACAAAAGACTTTGGAGAAGTTTGTTATTTGGAGGGGAAAAAAGTTAGATTATCCCACCATGCCATGTACCAAAATGATATAAAATAGATATAAAAAGTAAATACTAAAAAAAATCTATAATATAGATGAATGTTTATGAATAGGCAAGATCTTTTCAAATATAAAAACAGTAGAAAAAATAGTAAAGGGAAAGATTTAAAAGTTGACCATGCTAAGAAATGTGGCGTTTTTAATGTTTATTTCTTTCCTCAGTGAGCTGGAAGAATCTCTGCTTGTGCTACCTTTCTCTTACGTCCCAGATGTTCTTAAGCTTTTCAATGAATTCATCCAGCAGGGCTTTGATGTTGAACTTCTGTGTAGGTGTCTCTTCTTTCTCCTCAGGTAACATCCTTTTCCAAAGAACACCATGTGTACTTAGCATAACTGATTCTGGTAGTAAGTTAATTGAAGCTACTGCCGAAGCTTTGAGATTGAGAAATCTTATGATTCAGTTTCAGAGACTGTTTTGCAGAATTTCGGTGCTGCCTGATATAAGTTATTTCTTATTTTTGGGAATCAGTCTTGCCCTTAAAATGAAAATAGTGATGACCCACCTCTTTGATTAATATGAGGTAATATAGGAATGCTTAATCATGGGCCTCAAGGTCACAGTCTAACATAGTAGCTCTGGTTCTATTCAGTTTGCTGAAAGCCAGTTTCCTGAATGGTCAAATTAAGTTGTTGTTTATTCTAAACTATTTAGTTTAAGCTAAATGGTTTTTGTTTCATTCTCACAACAGCATTTTAAGAAGTGCTGATTTATTTCTCCAGGTCTCTACAGGTGCAAAGGGAAAAGTAGGGGCATATATAGAGGAAAACTAAGGAACGTGAAGAGAATGTATCATGAGATTATATTCTTAAGTATGAAAGATTCTTGTTAGTGTGTAATTGAGAAGGATATATTTGCAAAGACCTAAGAATGTATTCATCTCATCTCCCATTCTTTTGCCCTTCTGTCTCAAGCTGTTGTAACAGGAAACAGGGATAGGGACAAATTGAACATCACTTAAAATGTTGTTAAGAAGACAAAAACTGGTTAGCCGAACTACATAGTTTAAAAAAACAGGTATATTTAGTGATTTAATATTCAGTGAATTGACTGAGTTGGCCTGTTTTGGTGATTCTTAATCCTCTATTCCTTATATTCTACCAGGTTAGTAGCAAAAGAAGAACAGTGATAGGTTTATATTATTCTGTTGCAGTTTTCATATTTTGTGCAAGTTGTAAGGACAAATTTATTTTCAACAATGTAAGTTCTTAATGCCATGGTGTATGTACTGTTGAATAGGGATCACTGATTCTAAAACACCAAGAATACTTCTAGCATATCAGAGAGTTGTAGATGGGTACTATCTGACAAATAGATATGGCAGGTCACAATTGAGAGTGAACATGGAGATTAAAGGAGCATGAATTTGGGAAGTGCACCTTGGTATTCTAGGTTAGAGTATCATCACTCTCCTTTTTGCTGTGGCTTCATTAGAAATATTAATATATCTTTGTTGATTTAGCATTTCTCAGAAGGCTCATTCTCTCACTGAGCTTTCCATAAAATAGCATTGTCAAAATCTTTGTCTAGCTGGTAGATAGCTAGGAAAAGAGCTTTGCAAATGAGTTGAGCATATTACAAAGTTTATTTTTAACATTGTCAGCAGATAGAAGTGAATGGTAGAGAAACAGACCTCTTTAGCTTTTTTTTTATTAGAAACATTTATTGCGCCCCCCCCCCATTTTGTTTGTTTTGATGTTGTTTGTAAGGATACACTTACTATTTCTAGAAGAATCAGATCCCTCTTTACAACATGGCTCTTGTTTATTTTTCTATAGAATTCACTTTGGGCAGATCACTAGCAACCAAATGCTTGTGCCAGTGATAGAAAAATTAAAGGAAACAACTATTTCAAAAGTCAGCCAAGTCCGGGTAAGTATCTTTGAGAGAAAAATATATGTGACTTAGTAGCGTAGAATGCTGTGCCTTGTCTTTGGCAATATTTCGTAGACATACAGGTGCATTTGAGAAGAGGTTTTTGTTGGAGCTTGTAGGAATAGAAGAACCCAGGAAAACATCTTAGAGAGGGAAGGTGAATAATAACACCAGCAGTGTTAGTTCCCCTGACCTAGACGTGCTACTGTATTGAACTGAGGTGGAAGAAAGTTTAACGTTTTTTGTATTCCTCTCCAGGATGTTATTGGCTTCAATATGGCCGGCCTTGATTATCTCAAGAGGGAATGCGAGGCAAAAAGTGAAGTTATGTTTTTTGCTGATGCCGCAAGCAACTTGGAAGAGAAGAAGAGAAAGAGGAAAAAGCGGGAGAAGCTAATTTTAACATTGACTTAGAAGTGAAATGTGGTGCCTTTTTCTGCTCTTTTCTTAAAAGGACTTCCAAACCTAGCAGCAGTAGAGTTGGCTTAAAAATACCAAATAAAAGAGGCTCATGTTGCAGAAGATTTTAGGATGTGATTCCCAGCTTTGCCTGAGGGAATTCCAACACAGGACTATGGGCTCCATTTCTTGGGCTCAAAGGCATGATTAGTGTAAAAGTCTTTCTGTGTTCTCAAACTCCTGTAGAAGTTGTTCCCTTTATGTTTCTAGCAGGAAGCAAAGACTTTTTAAAATTAGGTATTTATTTCACTAGAGTTGAAATTAGCATTTCAAAACTTCTTCTTTTATAGCAGATGATTTGTTGGATGACGTGTTACCTTGTTGTATTAGGTTTTACCTCCTATTGAAACACTCAAGTGCATAATTGATTGCCCTTTGCCCATAAATACAGTTATGGACTTTCAGAGCTGAAAGGGACTGTAAGAAGTATCTAGAAGAGCCTTCCTAAACATAATCTCTTGCAGATTGTTTTATATCTGTATAAAAAAAAAAGATTATAATTACTGTTTATACTTCTGTGAAAAGAAATAGTTGTTTCTAATTAAAGAATAGTCAAACTGAGATGTCTTTCTGGACTTGCATAATGAATATACTATATGCATATATATAATTATATATCTCCTAGGGATTTGGTGAGGTGGGAATGGTCTGGGAAAAGAGATTGACACAGATACCTTTGGTCCTAGGCATTTCTTTGTGGGAAGTTTTTAAATTACTAATTCAATCTTCTTACTTGTTGTAGGTCTATTCAGGTTTTCTTTATCTTCCTGAGTCAGTTTTGGTGGTTTGTGTTTTTCTATGAATTTGTCTGTTTCATCTAAGTAACTGTTGTAGGTGCTACCATTTTCATCCCAGGCTCAGAGTTTTTGTGGTTTGGCTATCTGTGTCCCAAATCATGCATCTGTTAATGTTCCCAAGCATAACACAGTCACTGAAGTGAGATAAGGAATATACAAAAACACAAAAACAAAAAACCAAACCTGGTGCCATAGGGTCGATTCCAACTCATAGCAACTCTAATAGGACAGAGCAGAACTGCCCCACAGGGTTTCCAAGGAGCAGCTGGTAGATTCAAACTGCTGGCCTTTTGGTTAGCAGTCAAGCTCTTAACCACTGTGCCACCAGGGCTCCAATTGTCAGGTAGAATAAAAGTGAAGAGAGAATTTTGGCATAGATTTCCTGAAGGCTTAACTGTGAAAAGTAAGAGAATAGATAATAAAATACATTCTAAGTGTTTTCCAGTCTGAGCAATCAACCTTTATTTAGGTGGCTGTTCCTGCCACTAGGGAGAGGAGTTACTTAATTCTCAAAATATGTCTCAATTATTGATGAAAGCAGAGGCTGAGTCCATATCCTGTTTGTGCGTCTTGTAGCTTTCCATTAGAACCTAAAAAAATTGCAGTGTTTCCCATAAACATTTTTACTGGTTTCCAGACCAAAACAAGTTCTAGGAGGCCACTCTAAATGTGTATGGCATCAATAATTGCTCTTACGTTTAAAGATTGCTTTTCCACTATTTAAGGCTCATTAGACTGACAGTACTAGGAAATTTAAAGAAAGTGTTACAGTAATCAAAGAGAAGGGGAACTTGTGTCATATGAAGTGATGTGTACAGTTAGTAACTGAGCTACCTACATCTTTTGGTCAAAATACATGAAACTCTTTACTCCTAAAGGTTTGAGGTTAACAGGAGAGCAGAAAAGCGTTTTAAAACAAACAGGCTTCTATTTAAGTCAGCATTTATTGGCTTAGCCAGCCATTGGCTGTGCACAATCCAAAGGATAGAAACCATTTAATGAATGCAGCAAGTTACCTATAACTCTTCAAATGTTGCAGTAAGTTATCTATAGAAGCCTGTAATGGAAAAAGAGAAGCCTCATAAATGGTTTATTAAGAGTATTACAACTAAGCTTTTTTAATTAAATACGTAATGTACATTTAAAGAAGATACACCTAATAATTTTGAAATTCTCTAGCTGGAAGTTAGGTGTTTGGAGTATTTAGTATTCAATGGTTTCTCAGTGAAATGTGTCATATTGTCCCATAAGAAATCTAGTAAATCTCTAGGAGAGAATAAGGACAGCCCAAGAAAGCAGTGGAGTCAATCCCTGTGCCTAGGACTGTATCTAGGCCTCCACTCACCTGTCAGCTGTAACTGATAAGCATGCCCAATGCAGCCTTTCCAGGCCAGATCTCACCTAGGAAGGAGAGGGAGGGCATGGACAGGGCCGTAGGAGGAAGCTATCTGGGCTATGTAGACCATCCATAAGCCACTCCCTTTCCTCTTAATTTAAGATCGTGAGTATTGAAGACTTGTACTCCAAGGCCTTTCACATTGTTTCTGAGGTCTTTTTAGGATCCCAAGCAGTCTGATACATGTTTAGTGCTAGTTGCCTTGTGTGTAATCACTTCCCCTTGAGTGTGGGCTGGACCTAGTGACTGGCTTCTAACGAGTAGAATACAGGTAGTCCCTAACTTACAATGGGGTTCCATTCCGACGACTCCATTGTAAGTCAGTTCTGATGTAAGACAAATACCTCAATTTTTTTTGGTTTTATTACTGCCTTTTTATCAGTGTCTATAAATCCAATGTTTATTTGTCTTTGGGCGTGGGAAACATTACATATAAACTTACAGATATATTTTAACATTGTATGTAGTACATACTACTAACAAGATGTACAAAAAAAAAAAACCAGACATAGTTGTAAGTGCTGTTTGTTGTAACTCTAATATGTTATAAGTCAGGGACTACCTGCCTACAGGAAAAATGAAGGGATATCACTTCCAGGATTTAGTTATAAAAGTCTGAGACCTCTGTCCCTTTATACTCTGGCCTTGCTTGGTTGCTTGTTGACTCTGATGAAGCAAGTTGCCATGCTGTGAGGTGCCTTGAAGAGAGGCCTATGAGACAAAGAACTGAGAGTGGCCTCCAGGCAACAGCCAGCAAGCCACTGAGGCCCTCAGTCTAACAGCCCGCAAGGAACTGAATTCTGCCAAAACCACTTGAGTGAACTTGGAAGCAGATCCACCCCCAGATGAGCCAGAAGACCCAGCTGACCTGTGCCTGGATTCTTTACCCACAGAAACTCAAATCATAACTGTTGCTTTTTGCCACCAAGTTTTGGGGTAATTAGTTAACACAGCAACAGATATCTAATACAGCTGATAGAGCGCAAATTACCTAACCTGTTTCCTCATCTACAAAATGGGTATAATAATGCCTACCCTTATAGAGGAGCCTTGGTGGTACAGTGGTTAAGAGCTTGGCTGCTAACCAAAAGGTTGGTATTTTGAATCCACCAGGTGCTCCTTGGAAAGCCTGTGGGGCAGTTCTCTGTCCTATAGGGTCACTGTGAGTTGGAATCGACTCCATGGCAATGGGGTTTTTTTTTGTTTGTTTTTGTTACCCTCATAGAGTTATTGTTAAGTGCTTACTGCTAGTGAAAGTGAAGATGAAATATGTTACCGTTATTAGTGTGAAAGACAAAAAAAAACAAAGGATGATTCTAATACACACATAAATATAGGAAATTGGATGGAAATAGACTAATATCTGTCATTAGCTCTGGGTGATACCACAAAAAATTTTTACAATAAATGTTTTAAGAATGAAAGAAGTACAATAACCTTTTAATCTCAACTATAATATGCACAAAAAAGGCAACATTACTGAAGACGTTTCTTAAGTAGATTCATGAAATTGCTTTTGATATATTGGTGCCAACAGAAATTAGGAATCTTTATTTGAAAGCTGTTCCATTATTTTCAGAATTGGCCAGCCAGAGATGCAAAGCTCCCCGCTTCTCGATTTTGGATAATTTCTGAAAGCCATGAATGAGAATAGAGATGAGCCTGTCTTAGTTCAGCAGTTCCCAAAGTATAGTCTGGGAACCCCCAAGACCTTTTTAGGGGTCTGCAAAGTCAAAAGTATTTTCAAAACAATACTAAGACATTATTTGCGTTTTTCTTATGAATGTACAGTAGGTTTTTGCAGAGGCTGCGTAATGTGTCGTATAAAGGTCGAATACAAAGCAGATGTGAGAATCCAGTTATGTACTATTAAGCTAGACATTAAAGAGGAAATGTAAAACGATGTCACTCTTCACATTAAATTTTTGTTCTGGAAGTTGTTTTTTTTTTTTATTTAAAACATGGTAATATATAATGGATTTATTATCTAAATAAAATTTAAAGTTTTCTCAGTTTTAATTCTATAATGGTAAATATTGATAGATATAACCTCACATACACAAAAGCTCTTTGGAGTTCTCAATAATTTTTAAGAATGTAAAAGGAGTTCTCAATGTAAAACATTTGAGAACCTTTGGCTTAATTGTAAACTGTCCAGCCTAAATGGGCATTCTAGTGTTTGTGCTTCTGCTTTTTGGAGAGTAAATCAGCTTTTATCTGCACGATGAAGATAGTGCTTAAAAGAAGGAACTTTAGAATCACTGATAGAGGTTAGATTTTTACTTCTGCCACTAAGATTCTCTGAGCCCGTTTTATTATTTATAAAATGGAAAAATATCTATTTCATAGGTAGTGTGAGGATTATATATTATAATGTATATAAAGAGGTAGCTATTGTAGTTAATGAAAGCAAATATTTTCATTCAACCAGGCCAAGTGTCTCACTGTTTTCTGGCTCTAAGAAGATGAGAACAAATCTGAGGTCTAAGGCCTCACATCTGAATGGTTGACATTCAAATTCCCGTTTATTACTTACTGGGCCTAATGTGGAGAAACTTCACGAGACATGAAGACCCCAAGTGTAGAAGAAGAAATTGTAGAAGTTCTCTGGACCATGGGATTTTCTTTTCCCTGAGGAAAATCTTTTGGTCTTTTATCATAATTGCTGCTTGTTAAAACTGGTAAAGTACTTGTTAAGGAAAATGATTTTCATGACTAAATGATCTGTACATACTAACCCAAATAACATTTTAGAATCATAAAATCTATTGTCTAGCATCATTAGCTCAATTTTAGTTACTCTTCTGTCCAATGCAAATTCTACAGTTTCTGGCTAGGGGTGAGAGGATGGACGTTGATCTTGTAGAATTTCTTTCCACTCCTACCTCCTCAGTGTATGTTTCTCTGCCATCTGTGACTGGTCCTTCTATAGAAGCCATCAGCACAACTGGGTCCCAAACCACATCAACATCCTGATTTTATGGTTTTTTGAGGGAGAAAGAGAGTAGGTCTTGGGAAATAGGCTATGGAAGTATATAAAAGATCTGATAAAACTTGTTCCCATCTATCTGTGCTTAACAGATAAACTCTAATCTATAAGCAAGGAAATAAAAAATTAGCATAAAGCAAAAGGATTGCTGTGATCAGCAGCAGGGATTCAGCTACTCTATATCAGTCTCTGATAACCTGTGTGAAAGAGTATAAGAGGGCTTGACTTAATTCCCACAGGCAAAATTGTGCTTTGGCTAATTTCCTTCTGTCACATTGGAAGAACCCTGCTCTTGTTACTATAAGGGGGAAAAAAATCACATTCCCAGTAAGTTCTTTCCTGATCATCCTATTTTAAATTGCAATTGTCTCTAACACTCCTTATACCCTCTTTTTGAAAACTACTTTTCTCCATTGCACTTATCATCATCAGTTCATATTTTACTTATTTGTTTATTGTCTGTCCCCACACCCTCCACTGGAATGTAAGCTAATAAGGCAGGGATTTTTGTCTTATTTTGTTCACTGTTGTATCCTCAGTGCCTAGAACAGTGCCTAGAGTACATTAGAGGTACTCATTAACTTTGAAAGAATAAATGAACAAATGA
This sequence comes from Trichechus manatus latirostris, assembly GCF_000243295.1. Classification (NCBI taxonomy): domain Eukaryota; kingdom Metazoa; phylum Chordata; class Mammalia; order Sirenia; family Trichechidae; genus Trichechus; species Trichechus manatus. The sequence goes on along the minus strand of NW_004444009.1, from coordinate 4,788,183 downwards.
ATGAATTTAACTCCATTTCTATTGAAATCAAGGTAATCTGACACAAGTTCTCCTAACTTTCTCCACCTTAGAATGTCTGGATTTGTGCTTATCTTCATCCTCTCTCTTGCCTAGATTAACTCTTCAACTGTTCTTAACATTCCCTCTTCTAGAAATTCCTGTTTCAATTACTTCCTGTCATTTATATTTTAAATGTCTCTTCTGATCCATTCTCTTCAGCCTACAAATATACTTAAATCCACACTAAACTGAAAACCCTCCTTTTACTTTATGGCCTATTTGAGGTATCCTATTCTCTTGCTCTTTCTTTTAATAATTTTTTTTGAAAGACTATCCAAACTTGATACTTTCTACTTCCTCAACACTCGGTCATTCTTTATCCTTTGGAATCTAGTTTTGCCTCAACCAAACCTAACAGTTTTATTTGAATCCAAGTTCTCTTTGACATCTCTATGATATCCGTTAACTGTGTCCATTCTTCACTTGAAATTCTCTCTAGGGCTTAGGAGATACTAAATGGTTTTCTAACTCCTTATTCTGTCTCCATTGGCTTCTTTTCCTCCTGCTCCTTAAACAAATCCCAAATTTCTGCTCTTTTCCCATATCTTCAACCATTACCTCTATGTAGATGATGCTTAAAATTATTTTTCTCTTAGTTCTGGCAAAAAGGCGCTCTAGGCAGAAGCACCACGCCGTCCCTCCACAGCAAAGATCTGAAAAACTAAGCTGAACAGAGAATACAACAATCCTGAAACCCTAAAACATCAAATGAAGAGATAAAGAACTCAGCCAAGCACCAAATGGAGTGAGAAAACTGACAGAGAACGGACAGCGAGGAGAGATTCATGCAGAGGTCCCCTACCAGCTAACATAGCGTGGATCCACCATCATGGACTCCTATCGGAGACCAGCAAACGGGGGTACGAGAAAGCAGCCTCACAGAATGTCCAGCAGGAGACAAAACAACCGGTAATTAGTGGTGTGCGCTTCCCCCCCCCCCGACCCGTCTTCGCCCCAGCTCGGCCTCCTCTGCTTCCCGCGGCCACGGTCTCTTGACTGGGAAGCGCCGGCCTCTTGGATTCCACACACCCAAGCGGGCGGCTCTCTGGGTGCCATTTGTTGGCTGCTAGTGTTGCTTTTTTTTTCTGCTTCTTTTGATTTCTCACTTGCCTCTCGCCACCTCCCCCTCCT
>NW_004444009.1:4749624-4779462 GCF_000243295.1 Trichechus manatus latirostris | reverse complement strand
TAAAACAACATGTGTACTACTGTTTCATGATAAAGTGTTTGTTCTGTAAGCCTTCACCTGAAGTACAATAAAATATTTAAAAAAAAAATTATTTTTCTCTAGTTCTGACTTGTCAACTGAGATCCAGTCCTGCATATCTCTTGTCTTAATGATGGATTTTCTAGGGAAGCAAAACCAGTGAAGTGTATCTATACATATATGTATATACATAGAGAGAAAGAGGGATTTATCTCAAGGAAATGGCACAGGTGGTTGCAGAGGCTTGCAAGTCCCAAGTCCATCAGTCAGGCATCAGGCTGGAGTCGTCTCCTGACTCTTGGAGCTGCAGGGGCTGGCGAACCCAAGCTTGGCACAGCAGATGGCAGGCTGCTGGCTCATAGGCAGTGGAGGTGCATGAATCCAAGATCAGCAGGTCAGATGGCAAGCCACTGGCTCACGGGCCACAGAGACTGATGAATTCAAGATTGACAGGTCAGATGGTAAGCCGCTGGTTCACAGGCTGTGGAGGCTAGTGAATCCAAGAGCAGCAGGTAAGACGGCAGGCTGCTGGCTCACAGGATGTGGAGACCAATGAATCTCAATACTGGCAGGTAATACAGCAGGCAGCTGGCTTGAGTCTCAAGTACCGGAGGTCAGATGATGACGGGCCGGATACAGGACCCAGAGCAAGCAAACGAGCTTTGCCTGAATGTCCATATACGGGAGGCAGGCCACACCCCTAAAGAAACACCCTTTACAACTGATTGGCTGATCACATCAGATCACATTATGGAGGATGACTACATCATTACACAACTGCCAAATTACATCATTATATAACTGCCAAACCACTGAGAATCATGGCCCAGCCAAGTTGACACACGATCTTAATCTTCACATCTGTGTTTCTTTACCGGAGCTCAAAACCTTGGAGTTGTACTCTGTGTCTTACTTCCTTCCATCAATAGGTTCTACTTCAGATTTTACATTTTTAGTTCCAAATGTCTTTCGTCTATGTCCCTTTTCCATGTCTACTGTTTCACCCTATAGTTTTTCTTGTACTTAAACTTAGCATATTGAAATAGAATGATTCTTTATATTTTAGTTGCTCTTCTCCTTCAGTATATCCTGAGAAATAACACTGAATTCATTCTTATAAAGATATACTGACCATACAACTGACTGGATCAGAAATCTTCAATGATTTACCATTGCTTAAATAATAAAGTCTAAGCCAAGGGTTGAAGAACTTCCGCAACTTGACTCCAACCAACTTCCCCACTACTTCCTAATAATACCTACGCTCTCAGCAAATCAAAGCTACCGCTAATCCTCTCACACACCCCGAATGCTCCTATTGCCATAGTTTTATTCATTCTTCTCTTAAACTGTCCTTTCATCAAAAGTTTTTGCAATCTTTATGACCCAGCTCAAATATCAAATATATTTGCATATACATATATATGTGTTTAGTTATCTAGTGCTGTTATAACAGAAATACCACAAGTGGGTGGTTTTAACAAATGGAAATTAATTTTCTCACAGTTTAGGAGGCTAGAAGTCTGAATTCAGAGTGCCGACTCTAGGGGAAGGCTTTCTCTCTCTGTTGGCTCTGGGGGAATGTCCTTGCCTCTTTGAGCTTCTGCTCCTGGGAGATCTTCATGAGGCTTGGCATCTCTTTTTCCCCATCTCTGCTTCCTAGTTTAATCTCTTTTATATCTCAAAAGAGATTGACTCAAGATATACCCTACACTAATCCTGCCTCATTAACATAACAGAGACAACCCATTTCCAAATGGGATTATAACCACAGACATAGAGGTTAGGATTTACAACACATATTTTTGGGGGACATAATTCAATCCATAACAATATGTATGTGTGTATATGCTTATATATATGTACACACACACATATATATACAAGTGCTTGCAAAGATGAAGACACAGTCTTTGCCCTAAAACATTTACCTCTATGGTCTTAAAAAAGAATTAAGGGAATTAGAAAATAGCATTTGACTCTCCATGTTTCCCTGGTACAAATATAATACTTGTCCTGTATATGATTACTTAAATTGAACTTTAAAGGATATTTGCTTCCACAGGTAAGAAGAGAACATCATGCTCAGTCATAATCTCAATACTGTGAGAGATGTGTGCTGATCCCTTGGCACCGTCCTCTCCAACAGCCATGGCAAATAACTCCACTGTTAGTTCTGCCTGCAAACCAGCTGCTACCTATAAGACACAAGACATAAAGCTTGTTAAATTTTTTTTTTTTTTTTGGAGGGGCAGGGTATAGTGACAAAGTCCCGAATTTGTGCTGCTTTTCAAAGCCTCTGATATACCATGGTCCAAATCCTGGCACACCAGAGTTCTCCAATAGCTAAAATACAGTGATCTTCTTCAATGAAAACAGATCCTCTTGAGATTTCTCCTTGTAACAAATGACAGGTGACATGATGATAAAGGTATGTTTTTCCTTAAGCCAATTCTTTTTTTCTGATAATAGTACATTTAATAGTGGTAATAGAACACTACCAATAAGATGACACAGAGAAACAAATGTTTTAAGTTTAACGATTTCTCCCAAGTACTCAGAAAGAAAAGTGGAATCTCTACAAGATTTCAAATAGCATATCCAAAGTACAGCCGACAGGGAACAGTAGATTGTGACACTTCCCTTTCCCCCACATTTCCCCTGAGCAGCAGACATAAATAACCAGTTACTTTCTCAACCTCTCCACATGGCTATGGAACAGTATTTTCAACATTATTGAACACAAAACTTACCTCCTCCACCACCCGCACACCTTGATCCTCCCCAGACCTTCCCTCCACATCTCCACGATTTGCACCACTATTCATTCAATTGTTCAATCAAAAATCCCAGGAGCAAACCATCTCTGATTTTTCTATTACCATCAAGCTTCCTCTCCCCCTACCCAATGTATTAGCAAGTCTTTCTGGTTCAACTTCCAAAACGTGTCTACTATCTCCAGTCTCACTGTAGTCCAAGCCACCATCATCTCCCACCTGGATCTTTGCAAAAACCTAACTGAGACAATCTTCTCCCTTATAATTCATTCTTCACACAGCAGACATATGAATATCTTTAAAAATATAAATTCAAGCATCTTACCACTTCTACTTAAAAGTACTACATTTAGAATAAAATTTGAAGTCTTGCAATGGTCTCTAAAGGACACTCCATGATCTTACTCCTTCATACTTATCTGACTACATATCATACCTCTCTCGTCCTTGCTTACCATGCTCCAGCTATACTGACCTTTCTGTTCTTCTAACAAACCAAGTCTCCCCATGCCTCATCCCACACCTCGAGGCCTTGTTATACTTGCTCTTCCCCCTGCCTGGAATATTTCCCTCCAGGTCTTTTCTGGGTTGGCTTCTAATTCCTCCCACTAGAATGTAAGCTCCACAAGGGCAAGGACCTTCTCTGTCTTGTTCCCTTTGGTATCCCCAGCAACTAGGCCTAGTACTATGCCTGGAAAGAGTAAATGCTTGATAAATAATTGTTGGAAAGTTCTGAATAAAGAAATGAATACTGATATAATATTCTTGTGTATCATATATGCTTGGAGAATAGTAACGTACATCAAAGGCCTTGAGAAGTCCTGCAGTAAAACAAAACAAAACCCTATATAACTCACCCATTAAGAGTCCATGGAAATATTAGAACTCACACTGGGAAACGCTGTTTTAGGTCAACCCTACCTGTAAACCCATTGCTGTCAAGTCGATCCTGACTCATAGTGACCCTATAGGACAGAGTAGAATTGTCCAATAAGGTTTCCAAGGAGCAGCTGCTGGATTCAAACTGCTGACCTTTTGGTTAGCAGCCTGAGCTCTTAATCATTGTGCCACCAGGGCCCCAACAGGTCAACCCTACAGCAGCCAGGTATTTACAACCAGGTGTTAGGGACTCCCACCCCCAATCTACACCACAGCCAAAGAACCAATGTTCTTAATGTTACCCAGCTTCTAGTGCCTAGCAAGGTGCCTGACATGTTGTTGGTGCTCAAGAAGTGATGAAGTGTTTATTTTTATTGTTGTTTTAAAATAAAACAGGGGCAATGAGATGACAGTATATGCAGACATCAAAGAACAATTATTAGCTATCTAGATCAGGAACACAATTGTTGGGTCCTGTTGCCAAGTCCTTGACTTTGTCCTTTCTCCTCAGATTCACTACATTAAAACAACAACACCAAAAAATCCCAAAAGAAAACAAACGAAACTGTATTAATTTATTTTTATGTGGTGCTAAACTTGGTGCCTTATCAAATAGTAACAGTGTGGTACTCTTCCCTGAAAAAAGAATTAAGTGTAAATATGCAGATATGCATCTCGGAAGAACAGTGTTTTGAGGAGCACATTTTGGGAAGTGCTATTGTAAATATAAGGCAAAGAAAACACTAAGCAAATCTAGTTATATATTTCACATGTTGTAGATAAATGCAACTTTTATGGAACTCAACCATTAAACAAATATTTGAATGCTTACTAATTCGAATCAATGAAAGTGAAACAGCTGGGAATGCTGAGACAAGAAATTACGACTTAATGTTGTTGCTGAGAAGGCACTGTCAAAATAATAGTGGACTGAGAAATTTTTCTAGCCATGTTAAGGATCTATTTTATGGCAAGTGAAAGATAATAAAGTCTGGGTCAAAAGTCAAAGTAATAGTGATAGAAAATGTTCTTTATTGAAATAAACGTATCTGTTACTTTTCTCCATCCTCCCTGCTTTGGCTTTTGACTTGGTCTAATATGTGCCAGGAATTGGCAAGGCACTGTGGATAGAAAAATAAATGAGGCACAGTCTTTGCCATCAAGGAATTCAATGACTAATGGAAGAGACAGACATGAAAATATAAGGGCTCCTCTAGTAGTAAGTACCCTGAAAGGGCATCTACAGGTTGCTGTGGGAACACAGCAGAGAGGTCTTAACTTAGCTTGAGCTTGGGGGGCACGGAATGGGGATAGTGTCTTAGTTATCTAGTGCTGCTGTAACAGAAATACCACAAATGGATGGCTTTAACAAAGAAAAATGTATTCTCTCACAGTCTAGGAGGCTAGAAGTCTAAATTCAGAGTGCAAGCTCCAGCGGAAGGCTCTCTCTCTCTGACGGCTCTCAGGGAAGGTCCTTGTCATCAATCTTATCTTGGTCTAGGAGCTTCTCAGCAGAGAGACCCCAGGTAAAAAGGACCCGCTCACTCCTGGCTCCTGTGTCTTGGTGGTATGAGATCCCACTGTCTCTCTGCTTGCTTCTCTCTTTTATATCTCAAAAGAGATTAACTCAAGATACAACCTAATTCTGTAGATTGAGTCCTTCCTCATTAACATAACTGCCTTGAATCCTGCCTCATTAACATCATAGAGGTTACGATTTACAACACAGGAAAATCACATCAGATGACAAAATGGTGGACAATCACACAATACTGGGAATCACGGCCTAGCCAAATTGATGCACATTTTTGCGGGACACAATTCAATCCATAACAGATAGGAACAATGATAGGGAGCTTCCAAAAGATTTGACTCCAGATGGATATTGTGGTGGTTTTAAAATATGTCTACAAATTTCTTTTTGTATTCCTCCCTTCAAGAAGTGAAACTTAACACCCCTCCCCTTGAGAATGGGCTACACTTAGTGACTCATTTCTAAGAAAAAGAAAATGCAGAAGTGATGATTAATAACTTTTATAGGACATAAAATTCACGTGCTTCCTCCATGTTCTTTTTCTCTTCTCTTATCACTTGCTTTGAGGGAAGTCAGCTGCCAATCTCATGAGGACACTGAAGTAGCACTGTGAAGAGGTCCACATAGTAAGGAACTGAGGCCTCCTCCATAGTCAACCAGCAATTGAGGCCTTCTGACAAAGCTATGTGAGTGAGCCAGCTTGGATGTAGACACACCAAACCTTCAGATGACTACAGCCCAGGCGGATGTCTTGACTACAAGAACTTGAGCCAGTCTCATCCAGCTAAGCCACTCCCAAACTCATGCCCTACAGAAACAGTGAGATAATAGATATTTGTTGTTAAAGGCTACTCAGTTTTAGGGAATTTGTCACTCAGCAATAGATAACTAATATAGATTTTGATACTTGGAAAGCAGTGTTGCTCAAAAAAAAAAAAAAAGAAACCTAAAACGGAACTGGGCAGTGGGTGGAAGCTGAAAGACCTTGGAGGAGGATGTTAGTGAAAGCTTTAGGATCCTTGAAGAAACTTCATAGAAGCATAGTGGCTTTTGAGGAGGGCTCTTATTGATATGCTTATTGGAGAAAATCCTTCTGGAAAAGAAAAGAAAGGAGAAACTTATTGCATAGTAGCAGACATTTAACAATACTGTTGTGTGCAGTAATGTATAAAATAGAAAATATGTCTAATGAACTGGGTGATCCAGCTGAATATATTTCTAGGCATAGTGTTGAAGATGCATCCTGGTTTCTTCTTACAGCTTATACTAAAATATAAGGAGAGAGACTTAAGCTAAAGTAAGAAATGTTAAACAAAAAGGAGCCAGGACTTGCTGGTTTTGAAAATTTTCAACTGCTCCAGACAGCAATTGATGCTAAAATTAACAAATGTCTTCCAGGCAAAGGTTAAACCCAGGGCACTTCCAGAAAAACATGGTCTAAAGATGAATCTGAGGTTGTGGCTATAAAATCCAATGTTAAGACCTCAGAGAGACTGAAGATGGTGCCTCAGAGAACCGCCCAAACAATAGAGTTTCTACAAAGCTTAAGGATGACGTCCTTCATCAGTCTCAGCAGACACCAAAGTAGACTTGTTGGTGTGGTTTTTGTCCAATGGAGTGAACCTCAATAGGATTTATAGGAGACTCACAAAAAAAAAAAATTTTAAATAATTATATTGGCAGAAATACCACCAGCTTGTATTGAAGGGGAACCACAATAATACAAAATGAAAAGAGGCCTTTGGACCCCAAATTCTACTGGCAGGAAGCAAGCTACAAAAACTACACAGCTGAAAACATGGACTATCTTTTAGGGAAAATGAAGGATGACTCAAGTGGTAGAAGAAAGAACTCAAGGGAAAAGCTAAGCGCCATGGAGAATCACTCCATAAATTAGTTAGGTAGAATTAGATTAAGTGAATGGGACCTAGGATAAATTGTTGAAGCGGCAAACCAGGAACTATTTAGAAAAAAGGGTAAGGAAACTAAATGTCAAGGTGTTGGAAATGGCAATGAAGGCAAACTTTTGCAATACCTGTAATTGTGCTATTTTCTTAATGTAGTAATAAATTTCTGTTGGCATCCTTGCAGATAAAGTAAATTTAATCTAAGATAAAGATAAATTTAACCTGAGAGACTGTGTGAATCCCCATAATATCCTCATCCTGCCCCTCAGCTGATAGTGTTCCTCATACAGGACTTTAAAGTGATAAAGCAAGTAGACGGACACAGAATTAGTTTAAATGCCAAACTGCATGGAAGAGGGCTGTACCAACAAAGGAGAAATCTGATCTATAATATAGAAGAAACCCAGTAAGTCATGGGCTTCTTGCCTTGTTCAATGAAATGAACACTAGCCTGGAAAGAAAGGGTTGTTTATGTTTCCAAGCCTTTCTAAGTTGTTTATGTTTCTAAGGAGACGTGTTAAAAAGCAGACTTGGGGAGAGTTATCTGGAAAAAATAAATCAGAAACTACCACATGGAAAGCAATTAGATAGGAATGGTTTTTTTTTTCCTTCAATAATAGTTTTATAAATAAGAGAACCAAAAAATGTTTTAACTTTTTGAACAATGTGCTTGTGAATGTATGTATACTGGAGGGGATCCAACAGCTCCGTTTCTGAGAATCAGACCCTTCATCCTCCAAGCCCCACAATAGGAGCAGGGCTGGGTAATGATGAAATTCTGCATTATGGGAGCTGGAATATTGCCATTGTACAGGTTTACTCAGGCTTTGAGCACATTCATTTAGCCTTGGCAACTAACCAGGCTGAACAGTGGTTAGATTTACTTATGGGGAAGTCTATAGACTATATTTTTGCTAGAGTCAAAACCTACCATCAAAAAGAAAAGAAAACAAAACAAAACAAAAAACTAACAGCATAGGGTGAGCTTCAAAGAACACATGCTGGGTTTTTAATACCTATAGAGATTGATCCAGCAGTCATTTTGGCTTTTGGCTTAATCCCTACTCGAAATTAAAATGAGATTTTCTAACTGCCCAGAACAGTGGAAGAGGGGCTTGCTTTGTTTTATGCTTTATGTCGTGAGGATGCTGAAATCTTGACATAGTACAGTGATGAATTACTTCAGAGAGGTACTAATGCATTAGTAAATTTAATCCCAAAATATATTTGTTTGGCGTTTCAGCCTACATACTACTGTTTTATAGAGAAGACAGTAGACTAGAAGGAGGCTAAGAAATGACCTGGTCCAAAGCTCTCTTTTTTTGGAGATGAGGAAAACAAGGCCCAGAAGACAAATTAATTACCAACACTAGTGAGCTGCTTGGTGTCAAGGTCATGACAAGAAGCCTCTTAACTTCCCACTATACCACACTGATCTCTTCTGCATCAATGTATAACAACTGTGGCTGTGTTAAGATCTTCAGACTCAGCACTGTGTGCTGTTGATGGGCTCTATGCCCTTCTTCTGTGATCTCATGAGCCTAAGCATATGACCATCTGTGATGAATGTCCATGAATCTACCAGGCTTCCTCACTTCATTCTCTTACTCAATACCCATCTCTTGAATATCCACTACATGCTCAGCACTGTAAGCTCTTTGTCATGGATTGAATTGTGTCCCCCCAAAATATCTGTCAACTTGGCTAGGTCATGATTCCTAGTATTGTATGATTGTGTAATCTGTTGTGATTTCCTTATGCATTCTAAACTCTATCACTATGATGAGGTTATATGTGATCTCCTTATGTGTTGTAAATTCTAGCACTGTGATGAGGTTATACTGATGAGGTTTACAAGATTGGATAGTGTCTTAATCTAATCTCTTTTGAGATATAAAAGATAGAAGCAAGCAGAGACACATGGGAACCTCACACCACCAAGAAAGCAGTGCTGGGAACAGAGCGCGTCCTTTGGGCCTGAGGTTCCTGTGCTGAGATGCTCCCAGACCAAGGGCAGATTGAAGACACAGACCTTCCTCCAGAGCTGAAGGAGAAAGCATTCCCCTGGAGTTGACACCCAGAATTTGGACTTGTAGCCTATTGGACTGTGAGAGAATAAACTTCTCTTTGTTAAGGCCATCCACTTTTTGGAGCAGCACTAGATGACTAAGACACTCCTTATTTGTCTTACTCATTTTTAACATCATCTGTACCCTGGCACTGTCAGTGGCATATGGGAGGAACTCAGTTTGTTGAGTGAAATGGAAGAGGTATTAATGCAGCCAGATGTGGCACTCTCCAAGACAGAATATGCCTCAAAATAAATCTTAAGATTTACATGAGTGATTTTATCATACTTTGAGACAAACTTTTGCTTAATCAGGTTCTATTTCTGCACTTATAATTTAAAGTAAGTGGGAATATATAATTAATATACTTTTTTTTACTAAACATCCTATTTTTGGTAATGTATTAAATAAAATAAAATATTAAATAAAAGAACAAGTTGAAATATTTTTACTTGTGTCTTCAGAGATTTTTGGAGAGATGAGGCAGCTTATAAATTTAATAATTTTACTATTATTTCTTAGTATGGCATTAAACAATAGTCTCTAGAAAATTCCCAGAGAGAAAACCAGATTTACATAAAATAAAAAGAGTGGAATAATGATTTGTTTTTCAAAAGGATTTTTTATTTTGCAGAAGGATTTATTTACAGGATACCTTTAAGTAATCATCTTTTCAAATGCATGTTAAATCACATTCCAGTTTTAAAAAGGAAGTTTTCACACAACTGTATAGGAACACTACTATCATGATAATTGAGGTGAACTTCAGAAATGTTTCCATATCTGAAAGTTCCAACTCTATTAACACATAAGATCTGTCTCATGATTATTACCTGAATATTATATGAAATGAGCCATCCATTGCATCAATTCTGGATATCAGATATCAAGATTAGAAATCTTTTATTTATGCTACCATAAAAATTATACTTCCACATGCTTTAAGGAGCCCTGGTGGCGCAAGGGTTAAGTGCTCAGCTGCTAACTAAAAGATCGACAGTTCAAACCCACCAGCCGCTCTGTAGGAGAAAACACCTGTTGATCTGCTCCCGTAAAGATTACAGCCTAGGAAACCATTTGGGACAGTTCTACTCTGTCCTATAAGGTTGCTATGAGTCAGAATTGACTTTATGGCACACAACAATGCAAAATGCTTTAAACTGAAATTTATACATGTACATATGTGTACACACAGACACAGACACAACATGAAACACACAGGACTTACAGGCCCAGGTTTGTAAGTCACTTTCAGTCCTGTGCTGGGTGGGGGCTGCTTCACTCTAAACCTAACAGGCAAAAAGATGTAAATAAATTAATGCCGTAATGAAAAACATGAGCAGTGAAGGAATTGGGATGCTATAAGATCAGAAAGGTGTTAATATTCGCTATACAGGAGCAGGAGGTCCATACCATTATGAAAAAAAACAGCTTACTATTCAATTGGGAAAAGAATCTTGGGCCCATTTCACAACTGCCTTTTCAACAGTTTTCATCAGAGTAAAACTGACTCCAGTGTGAGTCTCGATGCTTTGTTATTGACTGCTGATGAATGGCTTGGGCCTGGGAAGAGTGTTTTGAGCGTTTGGCTGGTGTATGCATTTCAGCATAGCAGTCAGCGTGAAAGCAACTGTTGGCTGCCAGATCATTAAGCTGAAGAATAAAGGCTTCTTTGGAAAGCAGTGGAGCATGGGAGCCAGTCTTGCTCTGTCTTGGTATGGGGTTTGCATGTTTGGAGAGAGGAGAAACAGGAAGGGCTCAGAAAATAGTTGAAGAACTTGAAAAGCTCAACGCTCACACATGGTGCCTATTGATCTCTTTCCTTTCCTGTGGTTTGTGGGTTCTGCCTGAAGGTTAAAGACCTGGAGTGAATTAAAATGCCAAGGAAAGCCCATCTCCACTCTGACCCTCAGCCCCACTCCCTCTGCCATGAACTTTGCTGTTCTGCCCTGTAGTGACTGAATTTAACACACTGTGGAGAGAAATCTCTAAAACTAACCTGTACTGGGTAGACAGGATCTGCATGGATGGGTTTTATTGGTGTGAGATTGACTGTCTATTTCTCCCACCCACTTTGTTGGCAACAACCTGAAAAATCAACAATGTCTGATCTAGTGGCCTAAGTCCTTCATCAGGCCTGTTTCTGAGAAAGCAAACATTATTCCTAAAGCTGGGGGTTTGCCTCCTGAAATGGAGCAGTGATCTTTTAAATTGGATGCACCCATAGTTTCGCTCCATTTAATTTTCAATTCTGAATCCACAATCAAAATCTTGAAGAATGTGCCACTTACACTGAGAATAACTCTGCAGCTGAAATAAACACTTATTCCATTTTTTATGACAAAAACAAAACAAAATCCTACATTATGCTTAAGGTTTAATTCAAAATAGGACAGGGGGAGATATTGTAATTGGGAACGGTCTTGGTTACAGATACAAGGTAAGATTGATCCGAGGGAAAGGACTGAAATCCCACACAAAACTGGTGACCACACTTGTGATAATAAAGAGAGGCACCTCCGTGTGGTGGCGACAGCAATGAACTGGTGCTTCTGAGACCTTATATCTAGCCTCGCTCTGGCCTCTACAAGAACTTAAAACAAATTATTCAATTTCTCCCTCTGTAAAAGTCTCTAAGGTCTCTGAGAGTTCTAAAATTCTATTGATCTTGATCTAGAAATGAGGGATTGACTATTTTTTCTTGTTATTGAATGCCAGATATAGTATATTTTCAACTGAGAGTATGGACTGTGAGCGTGGGTATTTGTGATTATTTCTAAGTCAGATCTTCATAGCTTTGTTGTTATGTTGTTAGGTTCCGACTCATAGTGACCCTATGTACAACAGAATGAAACACAGCCCAGTCAATCCTGCTCCATCCTCACAATCGTTCCTATGTTTGAGCCCATTGTTGCAGCCATGGTGTCAGTCCATCTTGATGAGGGTCTTCCTCTTTTTTGCTGATCCTCTATTTTACCAAGCATGATGTCCTTCCCTGGGGACTGGTCCCTCCTGATAACATGTTCATCTTCATAGCTAAACTGATCTTAATGACTCTGCCTCAATTATGCAGAAAAAATGTAATTAAAAGCACTTTTGAGATCATAAAGTGCAAATGAATGTCAGCTAGCACTATTATAGTGGGTAATAGATTTGAGAAACAGACTTTCAAGTTTTGTGCTTTAGTTATTATAACACTTGGACAACTTCCCCTTTACTTCCCCTTCATTTTTTGCTAGTGCAGATCAGGCCGTGGGTTGCTTCTACCGAAGTATGAACAATGATTAATGGGAGGGCAAAGAAGTAACTACCACATAGTTGGGGTTTGATAAATACCAATTTGTTGAAGAATGAATGAATTAATGGATAGATTAGTGAGTAAATGACTGAATAGTGTGAAGATTTAAGATTTAAGGCATGATTACAATTCAGTTCAATAAACATTCGCTGATTTAGGCAGCCAAAGACAACGAAGAGTAGGGGAAGGTAACCTGAGCAGACTTTTGGGGCCTTGGCCTCACCTGCAGAAGTCCACTCCAACATTCTTGAGCTTTACGATGGTTGAATAGGTGTGTCCTTCCTTAAGAACTCCAAAGTTTACTGATGATGGGAGGAGATGGAATCCAAAAGGGGATGAATTTACATTATGAATGGCAGCAGATGCAACAGAGGATGTGTTCACTTTTCCTCCAACAGAATCGTGCACCTTTGCATTAAGGAGAATTAATAAAATAAAATGGTTCTACTTTGAGTTCCCAAGAAATGTAAAAGTCCATCTCATCAAAGGAAAATAACTGCCTGGTTGCGGGAGGGAATGAACATTTATGGTCTCACATAATCCTTACAACATCTTGTAAGGAGAGTATTTTAGGCTTTGTTTGAAGGATACAAAAGCTCAAGTTCAGAGAATTGAAGGGCAGATAATTTGCTCAAGTGGTGTCAGAGTAAAGCTTCAAACTCAAGTTTTCCTGATTCTAAAGTCTGTGCTCTTTCCTCTGTGCCAGTGGTTATCAAGCTTTAACTCTCATCAGGATCACCTGGAGGGCTTGTTAAAACACAGATTGCTGGGCCCCATCCCAGAGTTTCTCATACATTAGGTCTGGGCTAGGGCCATATAATTTGTATTTATAAGAAGTTCTAAGGTGGTGGTGCAGCTGTTGCTGGCCAGGTAATTACACTTCAAGAACAACTGCTCTATGCCCTTGTTATTCCCCAGATCAGCTGCACTGGTGTCACCTGGAAATTTGTTAGAAATGCAGAATCTTAGGCCCAACCCCAGACCTATTGAACCAAAATCCATATTTTAACAAGATCCCCAGATAATCCATATGCACATTAGTTTGAGAAGCACTTCTATCACATATCAGCTATATACACTGCAATAAAGCTATGATGGCAATGGACACTGTGTGCCATGGAAGTATCAAAGAATAAGCATTAAAATTTAACTGGTGGGCTCATGGAAGGTTTCCTAACAGAGCTGAGACAGAATCTTACTCTTAAAGGCTCTAAGGAAGGAAGGAAGGAGCTTGGTGCTTTTGAAGAACTAAGAGAAATCCATGATGGCTGTAGTACAGTAAGTATTGGGCTAGGTGAGGGTGGACAAGCAAAAGGGGCCATGTTATACGAGCCTTGTAGTCATTTGGATTTTATCCTAAGAGTTATGAAAAGGGTGGCCAATGAGCCCTCGACCAGATAGTGTGCTGGTAAACTGGCTCTCTGAAAAGAAGAACCTTGATTTGTAGTGTCTGCCAATTTCTTTGGTGTAAGTACTCCCAGCATGGCTGATGTTAAGCTACCAATGCTTTAACAACTGGCTCATAAAATTTCTTTCATGGGCCTGTATGAACTGGCTCTAGGACACCTTTAGCTTATCTCTGTGTGACTTAAAGGCCTTCAAGCTGAGATGGTAGGCAC
This sequence comes from Trichechus manatus latirostris, assembly GCF_000243295.1. Lineage (NCBI taxonomy): Eukaryota > Metazoa > Chordata > Mammalia > Sirenia > Trichechidae > Trichechus > Trichechus manatus. The sequence continues at coordinate 4,765,361 of NW_004444009.1, read as the reverse complement.
AGTGAATAGCAGTACCCAGTAGCTGGAAATAAACAACTTCAATGAGTCAGGATTACACAAAATGTTGATGGGCTCTGAGAACTTTGTTCCCATGTCTGTTTTACCTTTGGGAGAGGTTGAGATTTGGGCTTGGAGCTCAGTAAATAACGAGGCAACTTCACTTTATTTTTCCTTGCTTGTCCCACAACATCTTGCAGCAATGACTGGGTTGGAATTTTCACAGGCACATAACCTTCTGGTTCTGTTAGAGAGAAAATTTAAATTATGCCATAAAGATATTTTATTCTAAGGCATTTGAGGTAATAACAGAAATACCAGAGTATATAAGAACATAAACCAACTAGGGAAGCTTTTTTAAATTTATTTAAAGAGCTTATTTAAAGCAACAAAGGCTTTTATTAATTCTAGTTTTATATATTTACATTTTACAAGGCAATTTTACATACATTAACTAATATTAATTTTCACAGAAACCCTAATGTGATGGGCAGGGCAGATGCTATTAGCATCATCTTTTTTTAAATAAATGAGAAAAATAAGTTAAATGATTTGTCTATGATGAACTAAACTTAAATCTGTGTCTTTAGGGTTCTTTTCATTAAATCAACAAGAACAATACAATAAAACATTGACTATTAAAGATTTCTTTAAAATAGTGAGTGCAAACTTTTAAGAATTTCTTTGATTCTACTGCTATATTCATAGTTCAAAAAGTGATATAGTGGTTATAGATAAATGGAACCTAGGAATTAAATCCTCAGATCACTAAATTTGGTAATTTTTCTTTTCCTCAATTGTGTGAGTAAGCAAGAGTAGATAATCTATGTAGCTGCAGCTGTGTATATTTATTCCAAATATACAGGGGGTTAAAATAAGAATTATGTTTTAGATCATCATATATAGATATTCTTTCTTGTATTCAAATCATCAAGAGAAGAAAGGGAATGGGACCCATATATGAGCATCCACTATCTGCAGGGGAGCACCGCATGTAGGTTTATAAATATAGAGTTTTACTTCATTCTCATACAACTTTCTGAGCTAGGGGGTTATGATGACTATAACCTATGCTCGGCACTCTCCCCATCCTTCACCTCCACACTACTTATCAGGGGTGGATTAACCAGTAAGCAAGGTATACACTGGCTGGCATTGAGCAAGGTACACACAAGATTAATTGTATTTACTTGTTAATCTGTGGTGAGCAATTTCACATGGGTTTCACCACATCTTTGATGTGGTGGGAGACTGCAGATTGGTGGGAAAGCACAATTGGGCCCGTGCATACCTTGCTTATTTGGTAATCCAACCCTGCCTATCATATACACTTCTGGTACCAGAACATCCCTGGTCCAAACCACCAGGATGGTACATGGCCCAAACAAAGCCAAAGCTGACAGGGATGACTCACTCTTGCCTACTGGGTTATGGAGCTGGAGGATTGGAATCTTGAGCCTCTATGGTTAAAGCCCCGGTCACATGGAAACAGCCTGTCCTTTGTAGGAGAGGATAAAACGAAGCAGGGACAAGAAAGGAGAGCAAGATGGAGGCGGGGAAGGTGTAGAGAGACAGGCATTCAGACACAAAGACACTCCTGAGGAGGCTCGAGTGCCAGAAGTCAATCAGTCCTGGCTAGCACCATAGCCACTGTTTCTGTAGTTTGATTTTGAGAAATCACCCCCCTCTCTTTTTTTTTTTTTTTGCTTCAATTGAGTTTGAGTTCTATCAGTTACAACAGACAGAGTCCTGACCAGTAAAGTAGCATTGTCTCCTTTTTACAAATGAGGAAATGGAAGTTCAGAGCAATTAAACAACTTGCCCAAGAAACTGTAATGAATGGCAGGGCTGGAATGTGAACCCAAGTGTCTGACTCCACAATAACATACTCCTTTATTACCCAATGGGTCTGAACCCACCTGTGCATCATAATCCGCTGGGTTGCTTTTGGACAAATAAGGATTCACAGGTCACATGCCAGACTAGGCCCTATTCCAAATCAAAACTGAGTCAGAATCTCTGGGAGTGAAGCCCAATAATCTGTGCTTTAATTTATTTGTCCCCTTTGATCACCATTCCCTACTTAGGCAACCATTCCAATGGTTTGATGTATCTTTTTGTATGTACTCTTATAATATGTGTATTGCTGTTTTCTTTAAACGCCTTTTACCAGTCAACTAGGTGTCAGTGATAGGATAATATCCATATGCCTACAAGACCAGCTAATAGACTATTAGTCAAATTTACACACCAAGCACTATAGCCAAAACTGAAGAAATTGAAGATTTTTACCAACTTCTGCATCTGAAATTGTCAAACATGCAGTTAAGATGTATTGATAATTACTAGTGATAGGAATGAAAAGTGGGAAACAAAGGAGTAGTAGTTGGAAAATATGGTCATGGTGGCAGAAATGACACCAGAGATCAAATGATAGAATTTTGCAAGACCGATGACTGCTTCATTGCAAAAACACAGGAATCAAATCAACTATAGCTGTGGAAAGAGACGATGGAGAAGTACAATATCATCAGTCAGAACAAGGCCAGGGGCCAACTGCAGAACAGACCATCAATTGCTTATATGCAAGTTCAAGTTGAAGCTGAAGAAAATTAAAATGAGCCCACGAAAGCCAAAGTATGACCTTGAGTATATCCCACCTGAATTTAGAGACTAGACGAGTTGTGGGATGACATCAAGGACACTACACATGAAGAAAGCAAAAGGTCATTAAAAAGATAGGAAAGAAAGAAAAGACCAAAGTGGATATCAGAAGAGACTCTGAAACTTGCTCTTGAATGTGGAGTAGCTAAAGTGAATGGAAGAAATGATGAAGTAAAACAGCTGACCAGAAAATTTTCAAAGCGTATCTTGAGAAGACAAAGTAAAGTATTATAATGATATGTGTCTTATCATGTGCCAGGCCCTGCTCTAAGCATTTTTCAATTTATTAATGAATTTAATTTTCACAACAATCCTGTGATACATGTACCATTATTTCCCTTTCACAGAAGAGGAAACAAGAAGAGATTGAGGGGTTAAATAACATGCCCTACGTTATACAGCAGCTATACAGGAGCCAGGATTTGAACCAGGGAGAGCCTATTCTCTTAGCTCTGCACTATACAACACTGCCTCCAATGATGCAGACAGATTATTATCCCACTGAGGCCACCCAGGGCTTCACTAGGGATGGGGGTAATGGCAAGGGGGAACTTCAGGTACATGAAGCAGTGGCTGGTCCACTGTACCAACTGGTACAGAGTAAGTTTAATCTTTAACATAGTATGGTCCTGCTATGAAACCCTGGTGCTGCAATGGTTTAGTGCTCAGCTTTTAACCAAAAGGTTGTGAGTTCGAACCCACCTCGAGAGAAAAGACCTGGAGATCTGCTTCTGCAAACATTACAGTTTAGAAAACCCTATGGGAGAAGTTCTACTCTGCCATATACAGTCTTGATGAGTTGGAATTGACTCAAAGGCACACAATAACAATAACAACAACATGTTCATACTAGTGCATATCATCTGAATATTCCTACTGGGCATGACCTAACTGAAGAATATGTAATAATTTCGTGTTACCATGCTTAAGTAGGCTTTATTTATTCATAACTACTTACTTCCTCTTTCAGCATGGCTTCTAAGTAGGTGGAGTATATTTCTCTGCCCCATTGACTTTGAGCTTGGCCATAGGACTTGCTTTGACCAATGTGTGCGGAAGTGCCAGTGTGCCAGTTCTGAGCAGAGGCTGTCAGGGCAGCATGTGATTTTGCTTGCCTTTCTTGAGCTTTGATCCTCTACCGTAAGAACTGCTTACCCCAGATGGTGGCTGCTCCTTTAGTCTGGGATCCTTGGGATATACCTGAACTTTACCTGGTCAATGCTGGCCACTGTTTTACAATGGGGACTCTAGGGGAAAAACCAATCTGGTTTATAAAATTTGCTTATTTGTGGCACTGGCTGATTTCCCACCATGGCCTATTTAAGCTATCAACGTGATGTCACTGAATGTGGAGTTGGGAAGCATCAGTACAATCAGCTCTCTGGAACCAGGGAGCCAACTCCTGCCTGCAGCCTGGAGCAGAGCTGCTGCAATCAAGGCCCAGGTCGTAGCTGGTTGTTATGAGCCACTGCAGGATTTGAGGGTTGTTTTTTATCCAGTATTATCACAGCAAACAATGATAAAGACACATTTTTATTCTGCAAAATCCAAACCTTCCCTAGCTGAGCCTATTGCATTTTCCAAACATTATCTTCTACTATTACCAAATGAATATCTCTGATTTAGTCTGGTTTCTTTTCTATCTTTAAGTCTTTGAGCATACTCTTTTTTTTTTTTTTTTTTGGAAGATGGAGGGAATAAAATATTCTTGTCTGTTCCCTTCATCTGCAATGTAGGAGTTAAGAGAATTAGGAGTTAAAAAAACCCATTTTCTAGCCCTGGCTCAGTCACAAATTTGCTGTATGACTTTAGATGAGTCTCTTCATGTCTGCTGAGTTTCAGATTCCTCAAGGAAAATGAGGGCCGTCTTAGGCAATCCAAGCTTTTACATTCTAAATTCTAGGAAATTCTACTTAATCTTCAAGACCATTTTTCCCATAAATCTTTCCTCACTGCTTGGGTTAATCTCTTCCTACTCTGAACTTCCTTAAACTTTACTATTTATATGAAAATTTAATTTACCATTTGTAATGTAGTCACATTATTTTCTCTTAAGTACCTCAGTGCCCAAGGGTGCAGTAGGTGTCCCTCTTGCTTCAAAACAATTTCTTATTCTTCCTTCAAAAATCCTAGTTCCTTTGAAGCTCATGCCATCAGACTGTATTACTTACTGCTTTTTCAAGTAGTTGTCACTTAGTGACTTCTCTAACATTCCCTTCATTTACTGGAGATTTTAAAACCTGGAGCATCTTCAGTTCATCTTTCTTGGTAACATCATTGGATGATCCACCCAACTTCCTGTCCTCTTTGATTCTTTACCACTCTGTTTCTTCATCTTTTCCTCGTCTCCATCTCAGAAACTCCCATGGTCATTTCTCTGAACTTGCCAACACCAATAATTTTACTGCTTTCAAAACCTCGGTTTCAAACTTCCCTCTCTCTGATCACCACTTTTTATTCTTCTAGTTTATCACTTTATCATATCCAGCAAGTAAATTATTTGACCTGGGAGACCTTTAATCAACTGACACTATCACCTTTACACAATCAGTCACTCCCTTCTTGGTTTGACTTCTCTGTTTATCAGGAATGGTTTTTATATTCCATCATTATATTCACTTCTTTGCAACCAGACAGGAACTCCCTCATCTTCCCAATATCAAACATATCAACCCATCTGCAGATGTATTCCTATTCTCTCTCTTCTCTCCTGGTCAACTCCTCCACTCAGAGTGTCCCAGATGTCATGCTCTCCTACCTGCTTAAGGACTTTGCTCTAAAAATTATGCCTCTCTTTCTCTTGCATCATTTTCTCTTGCTACTGAATTATTACCATTTTCAAATCAACATGCTCTAGTATGTCTAATCTTTAAAACATCTCTCCCTTGATCACACTTTACCCTCCAGTTACAATCCCTTTATCTACTTAATTTAAATTATTCAGCCTTTTTTTTTTCCCCTAATTAAGAATATTTAGTTGAATTACCTTAAGTGAAATGAGTGTAATGTTACCCTATTGTGTTGCGGTTAGGTACTGCCAAGGCGGTTCTAACTCATAGCGACCCTATGTACGATAGAACGAAACATTGCCTGGTGGGCGCCATCCTCACAATTGTTGCCATGTTTAAGTCCATTGCTGCAGCCACTGTGTCAGTCCATCTTATTGAGGGTCTTCCTCTTTTTCACTGACACCCTATTTTCTCAAGCATTATGTCCTTCTCCAGGGATTGGTTCCTCCTGATAACATGTTCAAAGTACATGAGACGAAGTCTTGCCATCCTCACTTCTAAGGAGCATTCTGGCTGTACTTGGCACATCTGGCTCAAGTACATCTTAGACCTCAAAGTGATATCTTTACTTTTTAACACTTTAAAGAGGTCTTTGGCAGCAGATTTTCCCAGTGCAATACTTTGCTTGATTTCTTGACTGCTGCTTCCATGAGTGTTGACTGTGGATCCAAGTAAAATGAAATCCTTGACAACTTCAATATTTACTCCATTTATCATGATGTTGTTTACTGGTCCAGTTGCAAAGGATTTTTTTTTTCTTCTTCATGTTGTGGTGTAATCCATAATGAAGGCTGTAGTCTTTGATCTTCATCAGTGTTTCAAGTCCTCTTCGCTTTCAGCAAGCAAGGTTGTATTATCTGCATATCACAGGTTGTTAATGAAACGAGTGTTTCTCCAATCCTGATGTCATGTTCTTCTTCATATAGTCCAGCTTCTAAGATTATTTGCTCAGCATACAGATTGAATAAGTATGGTGAAAGGATACAAGCCTGATGCACGTCTTTTTTTTTTATTTTAAACCACAGAGTATCCCCTTCATCTGTTCGAATGACTGCCTTGATCTATGTACAGGTTCTGCATGAGCACAATTAAGTGGTCTGGAATTCTCATCCTTTGCAAGACTGCATTGTAACTAGACATTATTCTATATTATTCCATATTTCAGTTTCTGTCACCCTAATAAGATTATATGCTGTCTAAGACAGAGACCATATCTTATGTTTCTCTTCTACCACCTGCAGGACAAAGAAAGTACTGGAAAAATAGATAAACCTAAGTCCAACTATCAAATTATTGGCTTCTTAAGAAAAGCTACCAGGTTCCTAACCTTCAGTAAATAGCACAAGCTCTCAGAATCACAAGGGATAAAATAAAATAAAGCAAAGCAAAATAACAAGTCTAAAAAAAGCCTTTGTAATTTCCTTCCTTCAGCCTAGGACTTGAAGTCATTCTCAGAACAGTTTTTGAAATACTCTGATATGCTAAGAAGCCTTGCAAAGCTCCACAGCTCTAGGCTCCATGACCCATTTGAATTTTTCCCATCACTGTGAGCCACACCCATAGCCCCCATTGCCATCTCCCACACTCCTAAAAGACATAATGTTCAGTTTTGAGAAGCAATAAGATAAAGCAAATGACTGCCATACCTTTGGTAGATTTTGTTAAATTTTCAGGTTGGTTCTGGCTAGTGGATTCATAAATAGCCACAGGACTCTCTGATTTTGGAGGATTAAGCGTGTCTAAGGATTCCTGTTCTGAAGCTTTATGTGGCCCAGAATCTAGAAAACCCAAAACAAGTATTATAAAGTGATGTTTTGAACAATGACACAATGACTACCAACACTTGTACTATTCCTTACAATGAACAAAGTGCTTTTCCCTGCCATCTATAGAAAACTAAAAGTAAGAAAGCCATTAAGAGGTACAGATTCTTCATTATATGATGCAATGTTTGCTGTAACAAACTGGACAATATCTGCAAATCTCGTACTCCCTAGATGCTGCTTAGCTCTTTCTGGGCATTCTGACCACATAGTAGCGTTGTTCACCTTGTGTATGAAGTTGTTCACCTTCACTATGTGTATGAAGCATAAAAAACAAAAACAAAAAACAGAAACCCATGCCTTAGAGTCAATTCCGACTCATAGTGACCCTATAGGACAGAGCTGAACTGCCCCAGAGGGTTTCCAAGGAGCAGCTGGTAGATTCTAACAGCCAACCTTTTGGTTAGCAGCCAAGCTCTTAACCACTGCATCACCAGGACTCCGTATGAAGCATAGGTCACGGAATTTGACTATACTTTTATCTGGCAAAGGTAAGTGAGATGGGATTAAATATGTTTCCCACCTTAAGTCCATTCATTACTATGAAAGTGTGTCTCTTTATTAACATGAATTTCGTTAAGAAATCTGTGCAATAGGAAATGTATGTTAGGAGTGGGGAAGCAAATGCATTTCAACTTGTGTGCCAAGTCTGGTTGAATGGTAGTGGCTGCCTAGAGTACTATGCTGAGAAAGTCTCTGCAGCCTTGCCCCATTTCAAGGGGAAAGTAGGCTGATTGATGAAGGCTCGTCGTGGGTGCAGAGAGTCTGAGTGGTAGCACCAGGATCATCAATTTGTGATCTCTGATGTTCCCCCACCATATTTACAAGTCATTGTTTCATCCTTAATCTTTGGTTTGCAAACTTTGTCTTAATTTCCTAGAATTAGATGTCTTCTTTGACTGTGCTCATTACAAGCAGCTGGACTTTAATCCAGTAGAAAGTTCCCCTACCTGGCTATTTTTACTACTTAATATGATGGCTCAGTGGTCAAGTGTTCGGCTGTTATCCAAAAGGGTGGCAGTTGGAATCTACCAGCTGCTCACTGGAAACCCTATCAGGCAGTTCTACTCTGTCCTATAGGGTCACTATGAGTCAGAATCAACTCAGTGGAAATGGATTTTTTATGTTAAAGAGAAGCATTAAATTTAATTTCATCCCTCAATTTTTCAGCCTACACCTCCTGAGAATGAAGGTATTCTCCTGCATACCCACAACACCATTATTACACCCAAGGTAATAAACAATTCCACAGTATCCTCTAATATATAGTCCCTTAATCAGACTTTGGAAACCTGGTTGCATAGTGGTTAAGTGCTACAACTGCTAACCAAAAGGTCAGCAGTCCAAATCCACCAGGTGCTCCTTGGAAACCCTATGGGGCAGTTCTACTCTGTCCTATAGGGTCACTATGAATCGGAATCTACTCGATGGCAATGGATTTTATAATCAGATTTCTGAAATTTCTCTAAAATACCTTTTATAGCTGTTTTTTCCCTCAATATAGGATCCAATCAAGGTTTACATATTACATTTAATTTTTATGTCTCTTTAATTTCTCAATCTAGAACAATCAACCTATTTTTTTTTTGTTTTAATGACATTAACTTTTCCGAAGAGTTCAGGTCAGTTGTCTTATAGAATGTCTACCCATTGCTGTCAAGTCGATTACAACTCATATTGATTCTATAGGAGAGAGTAGAACTGCCCCATAGGGTTTCCAAGGCTGTAATCTTTACAAAAGCAGATTGCACATCTTTCTCCCGTGGAATGGCTGGTGGATTCGAACTGCTGACCTTTAGGTTAGCAGCCAAGCACTTAACCACTGTGCTACTACGGCTCCTTATAGAATGTCTACCTTCAGATTTTTTCTGATTGTTTCCTTTTGATTAGATTCAGGTTAAAGATTTTTGGCAAAAATTCTTCATAGGTAATACGTACTGCGTATTGCGTTGCATGAGAAAGCGCATAATGTTATGTGGTTGATCACTTGGTTAAGATGGAGATCGCCATATTTTTCCATTGTAAAGGTACATTTTCCTTTTTTTAATTAGTAACATATGGTTATCCACAGCCTTTTATTACTCCCCTGATATTTAAATTAGTCAGGTCTTCTGAATGTTTTTAGGTAAATTTTAAGCATACAGGGGGAAATAAAGCTAAATTTTATTTACAGATTGGTTTCCTTACATAATTCGCCCAAATCTTCATAGTACGTTGTGTCATTAACTAATACTGAGACAAAAGGTAGTAGGAACTAATTATGCTCTAACAGAACATTGTTAGATATTATTCTATTAAGTACATATAACAGGAATAAGAGCTATACTAATGTTTTACCTGGAGAGTGATTAGATGTATTTTGAACACATGTTTTGTTTGCATCCTCATCTTTCTCTGTCAAAGGAGGCAGTTTTTTGGAAAGGCTCTCCAGATAATTAAACTTAAAGAAAAAGAACAGAAGATAGTTCAGACTTACACACGGCTGAAAAGCAACTGCCACAATCATGTTAAGTTGATGAGTAATGATCAAAGCGTATTTTTATAGCCCCTCAAAATAAAGTTTGCAAACTAAAAGTTTTTCGATTTATTATACGTTCACAATTTACTGTAATTTCTTTTCAGGCAGTCTCTGATTAATAACAGCATCCGGATTTTTATAGAAACACAAGGAGTTGTGAACACATGAAAATATTCACTTGGCTCAGGGTTTCAGTGAACTCCCAGCCAGCAAGATGAAGGCCGGGTTTCCTGTGGTCCCACTTGTAGCCTCACATGGAAGGGGAGTGCAGTGTGCTGCCTCTGTGGACTTTCAAGAACTAACAGTGTCACAGTGCTAGCTCAGCAGCTGACGGGAGACGGAATCTTAACGGACTGAAAACTACAAGATGGGTTTAACAGAGGAGATTCAGAGATAGAAAGGACTTGACCAAAAAACAAATCTTAAAATAGACGAGAGAGGGTAATTAATGGTGACAAGGCAAGGTGGAAGGGAAGGAGTGGTAGTACAACATCGATGGAGAATTTCTACTTTTTAGTGCAAGACCTGAAATTTGTTTTCCCTTTTAAATGCTTGCCAGGAGGTGGATCTGAAGGGTACTGGTTAGTTAGTCAGAGTCCCTGGGTGGTGTAAATGATTAGCATGCTTGGCTGCTAGCTGAAAGGTTGGAAGTTCAAGTCCACCCAGAGGCGCCTCAGAAGAAAGGCCTGGTGACCTACTTCTGAAAAGTCAGTCACTGAAAACCCTGTGGAGCACAGTTTTACTCAGACACACATCGGGTGGCCACGAATCAGGATTGACTCTTGACAGCAATTGGTTGGGTTAGTCAGTCGGGCAGATGCAGGAAAGAATTAAACAATATTAGGAAAGGTAGATTACATAATAGTATATGCTTTGCATCAATTTTTATAAAAACTCTAATTCAATTATAGTTGATTACATTCAATTACCTGAGACTGATATAACATGCTCAATTCAGATTTGAAGTAGTGTGGTACTGTTTTGTTCCTGATTTCCTTTAGATAATTTTTTGTTTTTTCAATATCATCCCTGATTGATATTTCCACAATAATGCAAAAGAAAACAGAAAGATTTAAAATGTTATTTGCTTGTATTTTAGCTCAAAGTCCCACAGAAAATCAATGGGATCACCAGCAGTAAAACTGATAAGAATCAACTAATCAGACATTTTGGCCAACTTGTTTTGGTTCATTTTCTACTTCTTTTAGAATCAGTCACATTTTCCTACTTCAGAATCATTCTCATATAAGATAGGAAATAATGATACTGAGTGTTTGGTTTTACAGTTGATCTCAAATAGCTAAAACCCACATAGCTCTATAATGGTTCGCCTTTCTGCATGCCTTTCAATTTTCTCTGAGGTTTAAGTGCTAGCTAAAATCTACCGGTTTCCACAATTTCAGTAGCAGTGGTTATTAAAAACAAAAACTGAGGAATAGTTTATGGGTAATGAGGTCAGTGGTCACAGGGTATAATAAAAGCAATCATGATAATCCTGCTGTTTGTCTTTCCAATACCAGAGCGCCTATATTAGAGAGGCATATACTGAGCTAAAAACTACACTTCCCACTATCCCTTGTATATAGGAATGACCAATAAGATGTAAACTGAAGTCATTAGATGAGACTCCAGGAAAGCTTTTAAAGAGGGTTGACTTGGCTGGGAGACATCCCCTTTGTCCTTGCCTCATCTCTTTTCCTACTTCCTGAAAAGAGGATGTAAAAGGGTCAGTCATTTTGCAACCATGAAGCAACCTTGAGGATGGAAGTCCTGTGCTAACAATGATGGAACAAACAACAAGAAGGAGTCTGAGTCCTTAATGAGGTTGTGGAGCTGCCTACCTTGGACTGCCCACTTCTGACTTTTTACATTAGGGAAAATAAACCCCCTTCCTTTTAAAGACACTGGTTTTGAGTTTTCTATTAAATGCAGGTGAGCCTAATCCTAACTCGAATAATTCCAATCTTTAAGTGCTTATTGCCTGCCAGGAACTTTGCAAAGTGTTTTATATTTATCTTACAATAACCCTATGAGGTACTATTATTATCTCCATTTTACTGGTCAAAAAATCAAGGCTTAGGAGGTTAAATAACCTACCCAAAACCATATAGTTCATAAGGGTTGGAGTCTAGACTAAAACCGAGGCTGTCTGACTCCAAGTTCATGATCTTGATAACTGCACATGCTAGTCAGCCATCAGTCACCCAGTGTGAGAGCTGAAAGAGACCCAAGATATTGGGTGGTCTAATTACCCTCATGTTATAGTAAAGCAAATTGAATTTTTTAAAAAAAATTATTATGCTTTAGGTGAAAGTTTACAGTGCAAATTAGTTTTTCATTCAAAAATTTATACACAAATTGCTTTGTGACATTGGTTGCAATCCCTGCAATGTGTCAGCACTCTCTCTCTCTTTCCCTTTACACCTTGGGCTTCCCATGTCCATTTTTCCAGTTTTCCTGTCCTTCCTGCCTTCTCATCTTTGCTTCTTGGCAGGTGTTGCCCATTTGGTCTTATACTTGATCGAACTAAGAAGCACGTTCCTCACATGTGTTATTGTTTGTTTTACAGCCCTGTCTAATCTTTGGCTGAAAGGTGGACTTCAGGAGTGGCTTCAGTTCTGAGTTAGCAGGGTGTCCATGGGCCATAGTCTCGGGGGTTCCTCCAGTCTCTGTCTGGTCTTTTTTTTTGTGAATTTTAATTTTGTTCTACATTTTTCTCCCGCTCTGTCTGAGCCCCTCTATTGTGATCCCTGTCAGAGCGTTCAGAGGTAGTAGCTGGGTACCGGGGCTCAGGCTGGTGGAGGCTGTGGTTTATGTGGTCCAATAGTCCTTTGGACTAATATTTTCCTTGTGTCTTTGGTTTTCTTCATTCTCCTTTGCTCTGGACGAGATGGGGCCAATAGCAAACTGAATTCTTTTTTTTTATTTTTATTTTTTTTTAATTGTACTTTAGATGAAGGTTTACAAAACAAATAGTTTCTCATTAAACAGTCAGTACACATACTGTTTTATGATATTGGTTAACAACCCCACAACATGTCAACACTCTCCATTCTCAACCTTGAGGACGTTTTTTTGGGGGGAAAATATACATAGCCAAAGTTACACAATTTTGAAAGTTTCTACATGTACAATTCAGTGACATCGATTCTACTCTTCCAGTTGTGCTGCTATTCTCACTGTCCTTTTCCAAATTATTCCATCACCATTATCTTCAACTCACTGTCCCCTAGGCTTCCCATCAAACCTTTTGAGTTGCTGTTGTCAAAGCAAATTGAATTCTTGAAGTAAATTTTGCTAAAGTAAAATAACTAGCCAGCCTGGAATAAAGCTACTTTGATCAATGCACATTACCCTTAAAAAAATAAAATAAAAATAACCAGCCAGCATCATACACTCAGTAAATAATCAAACTGGAACTGACTCTAGGTCTGCTGTCTCTAAGACCAGTGCTGTTTTTATTATACACATGGCCTCTTTGGAAATACTGGTTGAATCAAAATATCATCTTCAAACAACTTGAATTTACCATTAAAAATGTCTTATCTCTACTGCCTTACTGGATTCACTCATCAATCTACGGCAGTCTGGCTATTGCCCAACACTCTTCTAAAACTGTTTTAGCAAAAACAAAACAAAAACAACAAAGATTCTAATTGATAAACCCCAAATTCCAAATTTCTCTTTTCATTCTCCTTCCTGATTCTTCCACAGCATCTGACATTTATCGATCACCTTCCATATTTTCTTGAAATCTTCTCCTTCCTTAACCCTCCTCCCTAATCTATTTTCCATGCAGCCTTACATTTCTCTTTCTATAACATAGATCTAATTATGTGTTTCACTTTTCTTCTTTAAAAAATTTCAATGGCTTGTCGTTGCCTATAGGTTAAAATTTGAAATTGTTAATGTTTCCAAATTTTTAAGAATTTGAATACGTAACACACGAACATGTAAAAACTCAAAAAGTATTAAAGAGTACATAATAAAAAGGAAGTCTCCATTCCACATTGTCCCCAATCCCTCAGTCTCCTTCCCCAAAGGCAATCACTGACATCAGTCTTTTGGAGACTCTTTCAGAGATATTCTATGAGACAGTGTATATCTTCTTATTGACCTTGTATATAGGGAGTGGCCCATGAGAGTTAAGGTCTTTTCTCACCACTTCTCCAACACATTCCACAAGGTAACCTTGACATTTTTATTAAGAAGCATAGTCATCCTGGGAGACATTCTGGAGAAGAGCTATGGAAATATGTACAATAGTACCATATGTACTCCTATATATTCAACATATATATCTGGCTTCCTTTTTTATGGTGAGCGAGCTGGGGCTGGAATCCTCAGCAAGGACTGAAAGGAAACCAAACTGGATAACGTTTAGAGCACATTTCTCATGTGAATTATAAGAATCCTTGCATGCTTCTGACTATATTCTACATTATTGGTCTGTTAGAATGACAAAAGCACAGAGTACCTTGAGCGCTTTCTTGCTTAGCAGTGGGAGAGGAGCTACCTAACAGTGAAATGGACTTCCTCAAGAGACAATGACATGGTCGCACCGCAGCTGAAGGACCACTTGGCAGAAATGTTGGGAAAGAGATTCAAATAAACAGCTGGGAGCCTGGATGGTAGGACTTTCCAGCCTATCCCACTCTCAGATTCTATGACTTTACAATAATGGCCTTTCCACTCGCTTATGTACGCTTCAGGGTAGAATTACCTCTTTTGCTGTATCTTTTCTTTCCAGCGCTTTGATGCTGTTGTATGCCTATGTGAGAGGAAAGGAAAATATGATGAAAAGGGGAAAAGGGATAACCCTTTCAGCTTACACACAATAAAAGAAAAAGCAACACTGTATGATAAAGGGTTAACAGTATGGGAGATGAAGGGCTGTGAAAGTTGATATAGTCACCCATACACATGATACTGCATCTCTCTATTCCCTAATCATGGGATGCTTAATACTAACTGGAACATATTATTGGATCAGCTTACCTCCATTTCTTTTCAAAGAAATCTTTAGTAAATGATTCCGGTGAACATTTTGGAGTTGTAGCCAAAGACTGCTTGTACAAATTGGACAGGTGGGCTGCAACTTTAAAAAGAAATGCATTTAACTTTTATCCTCATTTCCTTACAGCACAAAACACAGTGAGTACTCAATTACTCATTTGAGTTCCTTTTTAAGAGCCTATGTTTAATCTATCAACTGTTTACTAGAATTTCCATGACCAAGCTGCAATACAACAGTAAACCAGACATTGTTTATGAAATACCCTACTAGAGAACATATATCTTACAGTCAAAATATAGAATTCAGTAACACCTCATCATTTAGGGGAAACAATGTTCCACCTAACTGAATTTCCTCATATTGGAAGCATCAATACTTAAAAAAAAATTAACCATTTTATTGACATTGTTTTTCTAAACATTTTCCTGCTCCCTGTATCTCAGGATATGAATGTAACACAACGGTTGTTTGATAATTTGAGTGGTGTTTCTTGAGAGTTTATTCCCCAGAACATGGCCTTGGTGGGTTGTTAACAGAAGATTAAGAAAATAAAAGGTTCCATGTTTCATGGTTATATGAGCTTGGGGAACACTGATTTATACAAGGTTGAATGCATTTAGTTACCGTAAGACTTTTGTGTACTCTTATGTGCATGCGGCTCTTTAAGAAACTAAGACAATATGTAGCATTATCCAAACTTATTTAATCACAACACTCTTTTGGTGGAGCCATATCATAAACTGATATTTTAGGAAACACTTTGGGGAATGTTGATTTAGGATCACCACTATTAGTATGTTAGGAGCAGCTGTAAGTATGCAAGTGGCTATTTACCTCCTGCATCTGTTTATTTATTTATTTATTTATTTATTATTGTACTTCAGGTGAAGGTTTACAGAACAAATAGTTTCTCATGAAACAGAAGTACA
>NW_004444009.1:4739526-4745881 GCF_000243295.1 Trichechus manatus latirostris | reverse complement strand
TCAAAGAACCAACTTTGGGTTTTGTTGATTCTTTCTATTGTTTTTCTGTTCTCTATTTCATTTATTTCTGCTCTGATCTTTACTATTTCCTTTCTTCCTGTGGTTGTGGGCTTTTTTTGCTGTTCTCTTTCTATTTGTTTGAGTTTTGTAGTTAATTGTTCGCTTATTTTTGTTTTAAATTTTTTTTAGTTTATCCTTCGCTATTAGCCAACTTGTGTGTTTACTTCTATTGTGCCTGCTCCCTTGTGGTAGAGCTTATAAATTCAAATGCCCACAGGGTAAGGTTACCAGATAAAACATAAAGCACCTAGTTAAATTTGAATTTCGGATAAACAGGAAACAATTTTTTAGTATAAGTATGTCCCAAATGTTTTATGGGTGCACTCTTGTATTGAAAAATTATTTGTTGTTTATCTGAAATTCAAATTTAACTGGGCCTGCTGTATTTTTATTTGCTAGACCTGGCAACCCTACTAGAAGGGACACCCAAGTAAAGTGGGACAACATGGTGTAACAGAGAGACATTGCAGGCTGTGATGGACTCTTCTGTAGTGGTTATTCTAAAAAAGGCAGCTGCCAATCATTTTGGCCAAATATTACCACATGGTAATGTGACATTTTAAGAGGAGAAAAAAATCCAGATTAGATTAGAACAACAACAATAGTAACTACAAAAGAAACTATGGAAGCCAATACTGTGGAGGACACACAAAATACATCTGTGGGCCAAACAAAGCCCATGGCTGCCAGATGACAGAGGAACTTTGCCACATGACCAAAAACAAAACAAAACACTTTACTGCTTGTCTGATGTGGGCTATAAAACCATATCATCAAGTTCATTGGGCTGTGTATATCCCCAAATAAGTATGCTTTGAAAGACAATCTCTTCTAAGAGTAAACTGCCTAAGCTACATAGTGTGTAGAACAGTGCAAGGACTGGTGATAACTTCGTGGTTGCTCGAGTGTTCTGTGTGTGTATATGTGTGAGGTGGGTTGAGCTGTTGGTTGGTTCATTGTTTCCTTCCTGTAGCTTAGTGATCTTCTAAATAATTGAGGTTAACAGAAAAGCAAATGTCAGCTTTTTTCATTTGACAGATTAAAGTTACAGACAAATTAGAGGTAATCATGCTTCTCCAGGATCTCACAATTTAGGCAGAGTCAAACATATAAATATCATTACAATACAACATGGCCAACACTAGAATAGAGATGTGTATACATGGTGCTTTGCTCTCAGGTGAGAGAAGGACTGATAAGATTAAGTTCATACCTTTTGAAATTTGTAAATGTATTTTAGAAAAATATTAAAGGCCAATTACCTTCAGTAACATGACTTTTTGTAGTTTCCTCCATTTTAGGGAAAGACTGAAATGAAAACAGAATTTCTTAATAATAATGATTATATTACATATAAAGTTCACTTTGTTCAGAAGAATTCTTTGTATGTTCCAATTGATCTTTTATGGAAATTACTATAAAATGAATTAGTTCTTCAATGCCAATACAAAAATGCATTTGATTTCTTTTTAGTCATTCCTTTCACTTAAAGAATTTTTAAAAACGGAAATCATTTTAAGTTGTGGAAATTCCTTTTCCTTACCCCATTCTTACTATTTCATTCAGTCATTCATCCAACATTTCAGTGAATTCAATTTCTCCAAAGACAATACAAACTGTTTTATTTAAGGGCCTTCAGAATTATTTATGACCAAAGGAAGAGCCTAAAAAGCATTTGGAAAATTCAATATATAAGGAATTAGATTTCTTTCCACAGAAATGAGAAATTATAGAGAGCAGAAGTTTTAGAGAAGTGGCAGAAATGGCTACTACTTATATTTTGTCTTGAAATACCTAATATTGAAACAAGAGTAGAAATATTGGTATATAAAACATTTCTTTCTCACCATGACTAACTTGAGGAGATCTGCAGCGTTGCCTCTCTCCTCCTCAGTTCTGGAATCTTTAACTGTCATTTCCTGTAGCTCATCTTCTTTCTTCAAAATATGGTTTATGTAATCCTAGATCAGCAAAATAAAATAAATTAAAAAACAAACAAACAAAACAAAACAAGAATAAGGTAGAGAGAGGCATCAAAGCAGTCCACATCAACTTGAAATATTACAAAGAGGTTAAGAATATACAATCTCACAATGCTCAACCACCAGTTACTGCTCAAGCAACCTGCAAAGTCTTTTCCTTAATATCTCAATAAGACAAAAGAGCTGAAAAGTCCAAAAACAAAGACTTAAGAACCGCAGAATATTAGAATTGTGTGACCTCAGAGATGCCTTGCTTCTAACTCTGTTTCAGCTTCTTCATCAATAAATGGACAGAATTGAATTAGATGATTTCAAGGGTCCTTTCCAGGTCTAATATTTATGATTCTATCTATAAGTTGCTTAGTCCATTCTTTTGCTTCCAGGAAAGATACATTTCACTTTTTCCACAAAAATTTAATGATTCTCTGCTCTATGCCAGGTGCTGGGTATATAACAATAAACAAAAGACACATGGTCCCTGTTCTGTGGGGTTTAACAAACTAGAGAGTGAGATGTTGAAGTTATAATTATACGATTAACTATCCATTTAAAAATACTTAGACCATTTCCCCAAATTTTTCTTCCAATAACCCTTTTCTTTCATGGGCCTTTATCAGATTAATATGTGGTTTTATCTTTTTCCAGGGGTCATTAGACAAGTTTTCCATATAGTGAGAAAGAAGAAGGACTCTATCTAGCAATCACATGTAAAAGTTACTCATCTTCTCAATGGCTTTTGAGCCTCTTAATGTTTCCTACAACTTATGGGAACCATTAAATATTTTCTACCTCTCAACCTTCTCACCTCTGGGAGACTGACTGACATGCATTTCATTGGATAAATATTGGTGGAATTGCACAATTTTAGTTTCCTCAGGAAACTGACAGGAATAATTGCCCTGTTCCTGATTCTTTCGGGTTAGGTTACCTGAATTCTATTACCTTAAGGGAAATCTGCAGCCTCAGTTTCAGCTCGTTCTTTATGACCTCATGCTGGATGAACTGGCGGATCTGTAACACATTGGGACTCTTGAGTATAGGGGCCGGGGCACATACTAGCTGTTTGGACCCAATGCAAAGGCCTTTCCAAATCTGAGTGCCAAATGGAGGTCCTGGAATCTTTTTCTGTTAACAAAACAAGCACCAATGAAATCAAAATATTTTAACATTAGAAATGTTTTTTTTTTTTAAAAAAAAAAAAAACCCATTGCCGTCTACTTTGTTCTGACTCATTTTTTTACTGAGTTCTTATTAGGTAGATACTATATTAGGAACCATTTCTTAGGGAATACAACAGTGAAAAAAAATATGATCCCTGCCCTCAAAACGTTCCACAAACTGTAAGAAAAAATTGGTAACTGTACTGGGCGAATTTTCTCTTTCGGTATGTTACCAAGAATCTGGATATCTTTAAATTCTGCTGCATGATTGTCCAGTGGGTTGAATTTAGAGGGATGTTATGCAAGGTCATGGTTATGCAATACAGCCTAGCTTATGCCAAATGCATGCAATTATTCCCCAATACCCACAGGTAGCCTAAGATATTGATGTGGAATTAAGAAATCTAGAGCTTTCTGGCTCCATGTTCATTTAGACCTAGAGAGATTCTTTTTTTTTTTTTACTTTTATTGTTCTACTTTAAGTGGAAGTTTACAATTCAAGTTAGTCTCTCATACAAAAATTTATACATGCATTGTTATGTGACTCTAGTTGCTCTCCCTATACTGTGACAGCGCATTCCTCCTTTCCACCCCTGATTTCCCACGTCCATTCAACCAGCTCCTGACCCTCTCTGCCTTTTCATCTCACCTCTGGACAGGAGCTGCCCATTTAGTCTCATGTATCTACTTGAGCTAAGAAGCACACTCTTCACAAGTATCATTTTATGCCCTATAGTCCACTCTAATCTTTGTCTGAAGAGTTGGCCTCGGGAATGGTTTTTAGTTCTGAGTTGACAGAGAGTCTGGGGGTCATGCTTTTTGGGGTTCCTCCAGTCTCAGTCAGACCATTAAGTCTGGTCTTTTTACTAGAATTTGAGTTCTGCACCCCACTTTTCTCCTGCTCCATCAGGAACTAGAGAGATTCTTTGAAAGAAATCTTCCTATAGATTTGGGTCACCTTTGAGATCACTCTAGCTTAAGCATGCCTCCAGAGTATTCTCAGAAATTTCTGCCTTAGAGAACACTCTAGGTTATCCTTGTAACTGATTTTCAGGAGTGGTGAGATTTGGTGCCCTATGTCATGAAGCATGCCCAATGTGCTTCATCTCAAATTGCTATTCTGTGTCCAAGGCCTGGCCAGTGATAACCACTCAGAGGCTTGTATGGACTGGGTCACTCCTATTGGGCGTAGAAGGTCATATCATAAGAGTTTTAGAGAAGGTGAGGCCAAGATGGCAGACTAGTCAGATGCATCCGGTCGTCCCTCTTACAATAAAGACCCCAAAAAACAAGTGAATTGATTATATATGACAATCTAGGAGCCCTGAACATCAAAGGCAAAGTTGAGGAATCTGACTAAGTGGCAGAGGGAGGGAGAGATGGTTCAGAAGCAGCGAGGAGTTGCCAGACTTGACCCAGTGGGAGCCGGCACCCTTCAGACCTGATTAGCTCACGTGCACGGTGAGGCAAGCCATGGCACTTGGGAGGTGTTTTCCATGTTGGGAGAGATCAAGTGGAGGAGAGTCTACTTGGGCATCTAGAACCAGTGAGAAGGAGAGCTTGATTGGTGAAAGATAACTGCTTGCGTCTGGCCTACTATGCAGATCAAAAAACACCCACTTTGGCAAAAACCTCTTTCCCATTTACCTCCCCCCTCCCCACACTGCACCAAGTCCTGGACCAGCTTCAGTGATTGCCGAGTCCCCTGGGCCAGAAGTAGGACGCATCACATGCCCTGAGCCATTCTCTGAACTTAGAGAGGGAAAAAATTAACAAACATGGAAAATATAATCTGCCAGCTCCCCTAAGCCAGGAACTCAGGGTAATCACAGCTCTTTTGCCTAGGCACAGATATAAGGGGTCCATGGAGTGTGAATGCCTTTCATCCCCGCATAGACGTGTGTGGGCCCATTTCAACAGCATAGGCCCTCATTACTACAGTACAACAGGGTATATACCTGAAGTCTAACTTCAACTGTTTCAGCTATACGGTGAAGTGGCAGGTTCGTGACATTTCACACTGCACTGCCAATTAAGAAGTTTCCTTACCTGTACACATTAGGAGTCTGAGGACTGGTGGCTCCATCCACGCCACTTAGCCACCCACAACAAGGGTCCAAGAATAAGTGGGGCCTCCTAGTCTTCACAGCCAACAGCAGTGGGTGCTCATAATCCAGTTGCAAAACCCACCCACCTACATGCTCTAGGGAACAGGGACACGCTTTCATCCCAGGCACTCAGGGGTAGCTGTCAACCCCCTGCCTTGCTCAGCATGTGACTCCCTACTACAGCCAGATACCTGTGCCTACACCAATCACCCATGCCTATCTAGAGCTGTAGGCGAGAGCCTGCACCACACACTTGGTGACCTGGACACCTGAGCTGAATTCATACAAGAAAAGTAAATGGAATCCTGGGCTCACATACTTAGTAACAGATCTAACCACCTGGTGACAGGACATTAGAGCTTCAAAGATGCAAATAATCAAACTAGCTCACATGAGTAGCCTATGTGGGCATATCAGAACAAAACAAAATAAGAAGCTAGGACACAGTAAGCAAACAAAAGTAAATATAGTAACTTATTGATGGCTCAGAGACAACAGTCAATATAAAACTACATAAAGAAGCAGACAGTGATGGCTTCATCAAGCCCCCAAAATAAAGAATTAAGAAATTTTACAGAGGAAGAGAATTTCCTGGAATTACTGGAAGCAGAATACAAGAGATTAATATATAGAACTCTACAAGATATCAGGAAGAAGATCAGGCAAAATGCAGACCAAGCCAAGGAACACGCAGACAAAGCAATAGAGGAACTTAAGAAGATTAGAGAAGAGCACAATGAGAAATTTAACAGGCTACAAGAATCCATAGAGAGACAGCAATCAGAAATCCAGAAGATTAACAATAAAATTTCAGATTAGACAACTCAATAGAAAGTCATAGGAGCAGAATTGAGGCAATGGAAGCCAGAATTAGTAAGACTGAAGATAAAGCACTTGACACCAACTTATTTGAGGAAATATCAGATAAAAGGATTTAAGAAATGAAGAAACTCTAAGAATTATGTGGGACTCTATCAAAAATAACCTACAAGTGATTGGAGTACCAGAACAGGGAGGGATAACAGAAAATACAAAGAGAATTGTT
>NW_004444009.1:4723597-4738283 GCF_000243295.1 Trichechus manatus latirostris | reverse complement strand
TGATTAAAGGGTCAATACACCAGGAGGACATAACTATAATAAATATTTACACCCCGAACGACAGGGCTCCAAAATACATAAAACAAACTCTAACAGCATTGAAAAGAGAGATGGACAGCTCCACAATAATAGTAGGAGACTTCAACACACCACTTTCGGTGAAAGAACATCCACAAAGAAGCCTAATAATCACGGAAGATCTGAATGCTATAACTAACCAACTTGATTTCATAGACATATACTGAACACTCCACCTAACAGCAGCCAAGTATACTTTCTTTTCCAACGTACATGGAACATAGACTAGACCACATATTAGGCCATAA
Organism: Trichechus manatus latirostris; assembly: GCF_000243295.1. Lineage (NCBI taxonomy): Eukaryota > Metazoa > Chordata > Mammalia > Sirenia > Trichechidae > Trichechus > Trichechus manatus. The sequence continues at coordinate 4,737,957 of NW_004444009.1, read as the reverse complement.
AGCAAGCCTTAACAAAATCCAAAGCATCAAAATATTACAAAGCATCTTTTCTGACCATAAACCATAAAAGTAGAAATCAATAACAGAAAAAGAAAGCAAAAAAATCAAACATGCAAACCGATCAACACCTTGCTCGAAAACTACTGGGATAGAAGAAATTAAGGATGGAATAAAGAAATTCATAGAATCAAACGAGAATGAAAACACATCCTACCAGAACCTTTGGGACACAGCAAAAGCAGTGCTCAGAGGTCAGTTTACAGCATTAAGTGCACACATCCAAAAAGAAGAAAGGGCCAAAATCAAAACATGAACCCTACAACTCAAACATGTAGAAAGAGAGCAGCAACAGAAGCCCTCAGGCACCAGAAGAAAGGAAATGATAAGAATTAGAGCAGAATTAAATGAAATAGACAATAGAAAAACAATTGAAAGAGTTAACAAGAGCAAAACTGGTTCTTTGGAAAGGTCAACAAAATCAATAAACTATTGGCCAAACTGACAAAAGAAAAACAGGAGAGGAAGCAAATAACCCAAATAAGAAATGAGGTGGGTGATATCACAACAGACTCAACTGAAATTAAAAGAATTGTAACAGAATACTATGAAAAATTAAACTCTAACAAATTTGAAAACCTAGAGGAAATGGACAAATTTCTAGAAACTCACTACCTACCTAAACTAACACAAACAGAGGTAGAATAACAAAGTAAACCTATAACAAAATAAGAGATTGAAAAGGTAGTTTAAAAACTCCCAACAACAACAACAAAGAAGCCCTGGCCCAGATGGTTTCACTGGAGAATTCTACTAAACTTTCAGAGAAGAGTTAACACCACTACTACTAAAGGTATTTCAGAGCAAAGGAAAGGATGGAATACTCCCAAATCATTCTATGAAGCCAGCATAACACTGATACCAAACTAGGTACAGACAGCACAAAAAAAAGAAAATTACATGTTAATATTTCTTATGAACATAGACACAAAAATCCCCAACAAAATTCTAGTCAACAGAATCCAACAACATATCAAAAAAATAATTCACTAAGATCAAGTGGGATTTATACTAGGTATGCAGGGATGGTTCAACACAGAAAAACAAACAATGTAATATATCCCATAAATAAAACAAAAGACAAGAACCACATGATCTTATCAATCGATGCAGAAAAGGCATTTGACAAAGTCCAACACCCATTCATGATATAAAGTCTTAGCAAAACAGGAATAGAAGAGAAATTCCTCAACATAATTAAGGGCATTTATACAAAGCCAACAGCCAACAGCATTCTAAATGGAGAGACTTTGAAAGCATTCCGCTTGAGAACAGGAATTAGACAAGGATGCCCTTTACCACCACTCTTATTCAACACTGTGCTGGAGGTCCTAGCCAGAGCAATTAGGCTAGAAAAAGAAATAAAGTGCATCCAAATTGGTAAGGAAGAAGTCAAAGTATGTCTATTTGCAGATGATATGGTCTTATACACAGGAAACCCCAAAGAATCCTCAAGAAAACTACTGGAACTAATAGAAGATTTCAGCAAAATATCAGGATACAAAATAAACACACAAAAATCAGTTGGATTCTTCTACACCAACAAAGAGAACTTTGAAGAGGAAATCACCAAATCCATACCATTTACAATAGCCCCCAAGAAGATAACATACTTGGGAATAAATCTAACCAGAGACGTAAAAGACCTATATAATGAAAACTACAAGACACTACTGCAAGAAACCAAAAGAGACCTGCATAAGTGGAAAAACGTACCTTGCTCATGAATAGGAAGACTCAACATTGTGAAAATGTCAATTCTACCCAAAGCGATCTACAGATACAATGCAATCCTGATTCAAATTCCAACGGTATTTTTTAATGAGATGGAGAAACAAATCACCAATTTCATATGGAAAGGGAAGAGGCCCCAAATAAGTAAAGCATTACTGAAGAAGAACAAAGTGGGAGGCCTCACACTACCTGATTTTAGAACCTATTATACTGCCACAGTAGTCAAAACAGCCTGGTACTGGTACAGCAACAGATACACAGACCAATGGAACAGATTTGAGAATCCAGACGTAAATTCATCCACCTATGAGCAGCTGATATTTGACAAAGGCTCAAAGTCCATTAATTGGAGAAAAGACAGTCTCTTTAACAAATGGTGCTGCCATAACTGGATATCCATCTGCAAAAAACTGAAACAAGACCCATACCTCACCCCATGCACAAATCTAACTCAAAATGGATCAAAGACCTAAATATAAAATCTAAAACGATAAAGATCATAGAAGAAAAAATAGGGACAATGCTAGGATTCCTAATACATGGCACAAACAGAATACAAACCATAAGTAACAATACACAAGCACCAGAAGAGAAACTAGATAACTGGGACCTCCTAAAAATCCTACACATACGCTCATCAAAAGACTTCACCAAAAGAGTAAAAAGACAACCTACAGACTGTGAAAAAATTTTTGGCTACAACAAATCCAATCAGTGTCTAATCTCTAAAATCTACAAGATACTGCAAAACCTCAACAACAAAAAGACAAATAACCCAATTAAAAAATGGGCGAAAGATATGAACAGGCACTTCGCCAAAGAAGACATTCAGGCGGCTAATAGACACATGAGGAAATGCTCACGATCATTAGCCATTAGAGAAATGCAAATCAAAGCTACAATGAGACACCATCTGACCCCAACAAGGCTAGCCTTAATCCAAGAAACACAAAATAATAAATGTTGGAGAGGTTGTGGAGAGACTGGAACACTTTAAACACTGTTGGTGGGAATGTAAAATGGTACAATCACTTTGGAAATCAATTTCACACTTCCTTAAAAAGCTAGAAATAGAAGTACCATATGATCTAGCAATCCTGCTCCGTGGAATATATCCTAGAGAAATAAGAGCCATCACATGAATAGATATATGCACACCCATGTTCATTGCAGCACTGTTCATGATAGCAAAAAGATGGAAACAACCTAGGTGTCCATCAACGGACAAATGGATAAAAAAATTATGGTATATTTGCACAATGGAATAGTACACAATGATAAAGAACAACGATGAATCTGCGAAACATAACATGGAGGAATCTGGAAGGCATTATGCCGAGTGAATTTAGTCAGTTGCAAAAGGACAAATATTGTATGAGACCACTATTATAAGAACTCAAGAACAGGTTTAAACACAGAAGAAAACATTCTTTGATGGTTACGAGGGTGGGGAGCGAGGGAGAGGGGTATTCACTAACTAGTAGTAGACAAGTATTATCTTAGGTGAAGGGAAGGACAGCCTGTACTACAGGGGAGGTCAGCACAACTGGACTAAATGAAAGCTGTGAAGTGTCCTGAATACAACCAAACACTTCGAGGGACAAAGTAGTAGGGGCAGGGGGCTGGGGACCATGGTTTCAGGGGACATCTAGGTCAAGTGGCATAGCAAAGTTTATTAAGAAAATGTTCTGCATCCCACTTTGGTGAGTAGCATCTGGGGTCTTAAAAGCTAGAGAGTACCATTTAAGATGCATCAATTGGTCCCAACCCACCTGGAGTAAAGGAGAATTAAGAACACTATAGACATAAGGAAATTATTAGCCCAAGAGACAGAAAAGGTCACATAAACCAGAGACTTGGTCATCCTGAGACCAAAAGAACTAGATGGTGCCCAGCTACCACCAATGACCGCCCTAACAGGGAACACAACAGACAGTCCCTGACAGAGCAGGAGAAAAGTGTGGTGCAGAACTCAAATTGTAGCAAAAAGACCGGACTTAATGGTTTGATTGAGACTGGAGGGACCCCAGAAGACATGTTCCCCAGACTCTCTGTTAGCCTCAAACTAAAATCATTCCCGAGGCCAACTCTGCAGACAAAGTTTAGAGTGGCCTATAGGGCATAAAATGATACTCGTGAAGAGTGTGCTTCTTAGCTCAAGTAGATACATGAGACTAAATGGGCAGCTCCTGTCCAGAGGTGAGATGAGAAGGCATAGAGGGTCAGGAGATGGTTGAATGGACCAGGAAATCAAGGGTGGAAAGGAGGAGTGTGCTGTAACAGTATAGGGAGAGCAACTAGGGTCACATAACAATGTATGTATAAATTTTTGTATGAGAGACTAACTTGAATTGTAAACTTTCACTTAAAGCACAACACTAAAAAAAATGAAAAGCTTCAGAGGAAGAGAATAAACTTCCTTTATTACTTTCTTTATTAATCTAAGATGTGGCATATTCTTTGTCATAATGTAGTACTTTGAACTTGGATATAGCCTTAGCGAGCCATTTGGTGTGGCCTCTTCATCTTTTAGATAAGGAAATGGAGATCCATTGTGACTTGTCCCAAAGCACACATTAATAAATTATTAATTCTATTAATAAATAATAGAATTCCAGGTCACCTTCATCTCACCATGTTTTTCATAGCCACCAAATTAAAATAAAGGAGTGAAAAGTTCTTGTTATCTAAGTGTTTATTATTTGTGCCCTTGCTCTTAGAAGACTGTGTAGCAAAAATCATCATACATCAAAAACATCATCCTTCTCACTTAGCCCTAGTATCTCTCTCTGATTACATTATCAATGTCTTTATTAATAATTAACATATGAAAATATGCTGGGCATATTACATAAATTGCTTATGAAGTGAAATAGCAAATCTTGCAAGATACAGGACTTCATGATTCTTGTTCAAGATATTTTCTTTTATTCTTTCAAAAACTTTAGGTTGGGTTTCTCTAGTCTGACATAATTACAACGTTTACTTTCTAACATCACAGTTGCAAATTCCTGTATGTAATCCTTCACATTATTCTTAAATGCACAGTGTATTTTTTATATATGAAGAGAAAAAAGGGAGAGTGAAAGGCCTAAAATTGAACAACAGAAGGGAAGATTTCTGTTATTGCATTGTATTAGTTATTCCATGATAGGAGAGGTGGAATAAACATGGGTTACTAAGAGTGGGCCATTTTATATTATAGGAAGATGTTTAAGCCTGTAATATAGGATAAAATAAATAAAACTGAGATTAAACAGTCAGTATATGCCACTAGGAGCCCTGGTGGCACAGTGATTAAGAGCTTGGCTGCTAACCAGAAGGCAGGCAGTTCGAATCCACTACCCACTCCTTGGAAACCCTATGGGAGCAGTTCCACTCTATCCTATAGGGTTGCTATGAGTCAGAATTGACTCAGTGACAATGGGTTTGGTATATGTCCCTAAAATTTGATCACCACATCTACAAGTGTTAAAATTTTCAAATATAGAACTCCTTAAACCCATTAAAATTTTACATAGGGATGAAAATTTATGAATATATGGGAGGAAACCCAAGACTCTGGTCCATTGATGGGTGAATATACAAATAAAATGCCTTTTCAGCAGAAAAATGTATACCTCAACTGGGGGAAATGTCTCCCATGTCCTTGACTGGAGATTAGGAGGAACAATTGTATCTAATTCTTTCTTCATTAGCCATGGCGATGCTTCATGAAAAGGGCGAAGGACTGTGATGCTCAGGGCACCTGGTTCAAAGAGAGTTATCAGAAAATTATTTTTACATCAAAATGACTCTGAGAAATTCAATAGGTATTCATTAAGTTCAACAAACACTTTTAGAACTTCCTTCTACATAATAATGTAAGTGAGACATAGTGATTATGCTTAAGGACCTTACAATCTAAGAAGAAGGATAAGGCTTGTAGTCACTACAACATCTGGAGGCTGGATTTAGATCACTTAGGAGTATAGACTGACAGCCCACTGTCCTTCAACAACCACATCTTACCCATAACCAAGGCCATCAGTTCTACTACCAAGCATTTCTTGAGTCCATCTACTTCTGTGCTCTCTGCTGACCCTATCCTAGACCAAGGCAACATCATCCATCTTAGAGAGATCCTGTTTTGGATTACAGAAAATATTAGCCTTCTATTAATATTTATTCTGTGAATGAACCTCCCACTGAAACCAGAATGACCAGTTATGTTAGTCCATGATTAAAAGTCTTCTTTGACTTCCCATTGCTTATGGGAAAACACAGAAATCCTTACCATTTTCTGGCCCCTGACCAACTTGCACCATTCTCCTACTCTGCACCTCAGCTACTTTATACCACGTTTCTTTTTTCTGTTCTTTGAATGCTTTATGCTTCCTCATAGGTATTCCCTCTTCCATGAGAGTTCTCTCTCTTGCCTTAATTACCCCCTACTCATCTACTAGCTCTTGGCTCAAGAGTCTTCAGGGAAGCCTTCTAGAATTCATCGGGTTCCTCTGTTAGATACTCTCATAGAACCATGTGCCTTTCCTTCACAGACCATACCCCAATTTATAATTATACAGTTATTTGTGTGACTATTTAACTAATGCCTGTTTAGCATATTAAACTGGAAGCTTCATGAAAGCAGCCTCCATGTGTGTCTTAGTTCACCATTGTATTACTAACACCCAGTCAGTGTTTGGTGCGTGGTGGGTTGCCAAGTGGATATTAGTTACATGACTGGCTGACAAAGCAATTTGAAATGAATTCTTATTCTCACACAGTTCCACACATGCCCTGCATAGCCAGCCAGAGTCATATTCACAGACAAAGAATGAGGTATACTATATTGTGCATGCACATTGAGATGCTAAAAGATGTAAGTCCCCAGAGATGCAGGCATATTAGTGAAAGGATACAAAATATATCCCATCAAACAGAGACAAGATAAAAACAAGCACTCACATAAACCTAGACATGGCACATTATTTTTTACACACAGATAACATGCAGGTTTGTATATATATATATATATATATTTAAATACACACGTTACTACATATACTAATGGTTCCATATGTCTCTATAACCTCCAGCCACACTAATTTTGCTGAAATAGATTAAACAACATAAGGTGCCCAATGAATATAACTTATATAACTTATCATCTATTTCGAGTTGGCATTCTAGCATACATATCACATGCATTTTCCTATTGTATTAAATATCATCAAGGCAATACCCTCAAAGTGCCAGTGAACTTACAAGAGATATCTCACTTTGTTTTTTTCCCACTAAGATAAAATGAACACATAAATAGGCATCTAGGTATATGCCAAAACACAGACACAAGTCTGCTCATAGGTGGGAGAGGCACTCAAATGCAAACAGTTTATATAGGCTGATGCTCAGATATAGCTTGATATGAACATAAATTCAAGCAACTACATAAATAGGTCAAAACGGCCTGATAGGTGGAAAGTGAAGTATAAAAGTGAAAAAAGGGGAAAAAGTATAGAAGACGATAGATTGGATAATAAGCGGGATGAGAATTGGTGAAGGGACACAGTGAATTTCAGGTAGTGTGGCTTCTCTACCTGGCTGTTCCTGTACTGGCTCTTGGAGAACTACAGTCATGGATTCTCCATACGCCAAGGATAGATATTCTTCTATGTCACTGTCTCGAAGAAGCTCCACTCCTGATCCATCAGCATAGATAATAAAAAATCTATTTGAAGAATAAAAATGTAATCACTTTACATATTCTGTTAAAATGCTTTTTAAACTTCCAATTAAAAAAAAGGTCTTATTATTTACCTAGGGACATGTTCACCATAAATTTGCAGACGATTCTTCTGTAGGTGAAGAGATGATAAACTATCATAGCCCTCAGTATTTGAACTTACATCCTCTTCAAATTTTTGTTCAGGTAACATAGTTGATGCTCTACCATTAGCCATGACCTAAGGGACAAAGTAATGGACAAAGTATATAAGCAGCGAAAAGAAAAAGAAAAAAAATGCCATAAAGCTTACATATCTGCTGGTCCAGTTTGAGAAAGCAGACGATCTTTCTCAGAAAATCAGAGATGTTTACTTGCAAGGCATTTTTCACTAAATATACATTGCATTAAGAAAAGTGAAAACTTGGTAAGTAGCATATCTCTACTTACAATCCACACCTAGAATGTGAAAACAAACTGATAAACAAACCATAATATATTTAGAGGCAGAGGAAGGTGACTCGCTCAGCTGGGGCGGGAACTCAAAACCATATCCTCTGAGGATTATTTGAAATAATTGGAATTTAAACATAAAGGAGAGGATATTCATATGATGTCGTTGTTAGCTGCCTTCGAGTTGGCCTCCAACTCATGGTGACCCCAGGTATAACGGGATTGAAGGATTGAATCACTGTGATCCACAGGGTTTTCATTGGCTGATTTTTAGAATAGATCACCAAGTCTTTCTTTCTAATCTGTATTAGTCTGGAAGCTCCGCTGCAACCTGTTCACCATTACAGTAACACTTAAGCCTCCACTGACAGATGAGTGGTGGCTGCACATGAGGTGTAATAGCTAGGAATAGAGCCTGGATCTCCTGCAAGAATTCTACTCACTGGCCTTAGTCATGATTGTGTTGTTAGTTGCCCTGGAGTTGACTCTGACTCATGGAGATATCCCATGTGCAGAGTAGAACTGCTCCACAGGGTTTAAAGGCTGTTATCTTTCAGAAGCAGATCACTAGGCTTGACTTCCAAGGCACCTTCGGGTGGGTTCGAACTACCAACATTTCAGCTAGTAGTTGAGTGCTAATTTTTATGTCATGCAATATTCTTCTTTTTCCGATTTGTACCATTTGTACCATGTCTTACAATATTTAAAAGACAACCACATGAAAGAGGCTTACACTCTGTGATTCCAAGGGCAGAGTTAGGACTCATAGGTAGAAGACATACAGAAACAGATTTACTAACGATATGAGAAAAAAATGTTGTAGCCATCAGAGCTGTCCAGATATACCGTGGGTCTCCTCAGAAAGCAGTGTGGCTCAGGCTAAAAACCAGTGGAGGAATGTTCAAGAGGAGGAACAAAGCGTGGGACAACCCTTGGATTGGACAACCCAGACATTTCAACATACAGGGTTTTGGGCTTTAAGTTTCTACTTCAAATTCATTGTAAATTAAAATTTGTTAGCAGCTGACCTTATGCTGTGAAAAGTCTCATTTATTTAACAAAGAAAAAATAAGGGTTTGCTGGTCATAAGTCTGTTGCAACTACTCAACTCTGCCATTATCATGCAAAAGCAGCCATAGGCGATATGTAAACAAATGAGCATGGTTGTGTTCCAATAAAACTTTATGTAATGACACTGAAATTTGAATTTCATATAATTTTTATGTCATGCAATATTCTTTTTCTGATTCTTTCCCCCGCTATTTAAAAATGTAACAGACTGTACAAAAAACAAGTGGCCCACAGGGATGTGATTTGCCAATGCCTGGCCTAGAAGTGGAGTTCCTGGGTGGTGCAAATGGTTAATGTGCTCAGCTGCTAACCAAAAGGCTAGAGGTTCAAGTCCACCCAGAGATACCTCAGAAGAAAGATTTAGTGATCTAATTCTGAAAAATCAGCCATTGAAAACTGTATGCAGCACAGTTCTGCTCTGACACATATGGGGTGGCCATGAGTCAAAATGAACTCACCGGCAACTGGTTGGTGGCCTAGAGGTAAGGGGATAGTCATGGTGCAGAAGGACAAAACAGAAGATAAATAAAGCTCTAGCACAGAATAGCTGAGCACCTCTTCAGGCTTTCCACCTCCCCAATCCAACCCAATCTGAATCCTCACTAATTGATACTTCTAACCATGGATTCTGCCTGGTCAGACAACCTTGTCTGTTGCCCCATGTATCTGCTCTCACTTCAGCCTGGTACAGACCATTCTTAAATAATTCCTTTTTGTTGGCATTATTTTAAGATGTTTGCTAATGTTTATTCCTTTCTGTTCTGATGATTTATTTGGCTTTAGCATTTCTACCATCCCAACTGATGGGCTTACCCTCCTCCATGGAAGTACACTTGAAAATCAAAGAAATTGACATTCATTACAGTTTGCCCAATGTATTGGCAGTAAGCGAATGACCAGTCCCAAGGGAACTAAAGTAAAAAGCCACATGGAAGCTGCCTGGAGTGAAATATTTCAGAAACAAAGCCACAGGGTCTCTCTTCATACTAAAAATTCACTTTACCTGGAAAGTGTTTCCCTCGGGATCCATGACCTCACAGATAATCTCTGACGTGTGCTTCATGATGTACCTGCTAGCTCTCAGTTGCTCACGCTTTTGGAAGGGATGGTATATATCACTGCTTGATTCATGGCAATATATAGCTGAACAATCTCTATCAATATAAAGACAGCCTGTGTTTGGAGGTAACACCTGGATGGGTAACAGACAGAGAGAATTTAAACAAAAAATTTCTTGTTCAATTTGAGGGACTTGGAATATCCTTTTGGGCAAAAGATTATCCATAGATCCTAGCCACAAACTTAGTGCTTCCTGGAAGAAAGCATTACTCAAGGAAAGATTTAAGGTTTGGGAAGGACTACATGATACGGAGACAACTGAATGATCAAGGTATAATTTCTCTTGTGTCCTCACATTTTACCTACTTACCTGAGTATCTCTTCTAAGTAACTGTCCTGTGTCCTCTTATTTCAGATATTTTGACTGAGGTGAAGACACTTAGCCCTATTCAAAATATTTGGTTTATTTTTATTTATTTATTTTTTAATTTCTCATACAAAAATTTATGTACATATTGTTTTGTGACATTAGCTGCAAATATCTGGTTTATGTTCTTGGGCAAGAAGTATCTCCAAGAGGGTCAAAAGCCATAGGACAAATGCTCTCAGAAGCTCTTATTTGTCTTCACTGCTCTAACACCGTCCTTAAGTAGTATCTTTTGTGTAATGACTTCCGGATCAGACAGGCCGTTTTAAAATTGAGATATAATCCACATATTATAAATTCACCCTTTAAAGTGTACAATTCAGTGGTTTTTAGTACATTCACAATGTGTGCAACCATCACCACTATCTAATTTCGGAACATTTTCACCATCCAAAAAATAAACCCTGTACCATTAGCGATCACTGCCCATTACCCTCACCTCCTAACCCCTGGCAACCACTAATCTACTTTCCATCTTGATAGATTTGCCTATTCTGGACATCTCAGATAAACAGAGACATAAAATATGTGGCCTTTAGTGTCTGGCTTCTTTCACTTAGTGTAATGTTCTAAAGGTTCATTCATGTCATAGCATGTATCAATACTTCATACTTTTTTTATGATTGAATAATATTCCATTGCATATCCATTAATGAGTTGATGGACAGCTGGGTTGTTTTCACAGTTTTGCTACTATAAATAGTGCTGCTATAAGCATCTATGCACAAATTTTGTGTGGATATACATTTTCATTTCTCTTGGGTATATACCTAGGAATGGAATTGCTAGGAATTGGGTCATATAACTCTATGTTTAACTTTTTGAGGAACTGCCACACTGTTTTCCATAGTGGCTGCACCATTTTACTTTCCCACCAGCAATATATGAGGGTTCCACTTTCTCCAAATCCCTGCTAACACTTGTTACTGTCGTCTTTTTTATTATAGCCATCTAAATTTGCATTCCTTTAATGGTTAATGTTGTCAAAAATCTTTTCATGTGCTTGTTGGTCATTTGTATATCCTCTAAAGAAATGTTCTATTCCAATCCTTTGCCCATTTTTTAATTTGGTTATTTGTCTTTTTGTTATTGAGTTGTAGGAACTCTTTATATGTTCTGGATACTAGGCCCTTATGCAATGGAATGCATAAAGATGGATATCCTAGGCATTAGTGAGCTGAAATGGACTGGTATTGGCTATTTTGAATCAGACAATCATATGGTCTACTATGCCGGGAATGACAAATTGAAGAGGATGGCATTGCATTCATCGTCAAAAAGAACATTTCAAGATCTATCCTGAAATACAACTCTGTCGGTGATAGGATAATATCCGTACGCCTACCAGGAAGACCAGTTAACATAACCATTATTCAAATTTATGCAACAACTGCTAATGCCAAAGATGAGGCAATTGAAGATTTCCACCAACTTCTGAAGTCTGAAATTGATCAAACATGCAATCAAGATGCGTTGATAATTACTGGTGATTGGAATGTGAAAGTTGGAAACAAAGAAGAAGATCGGTAGTTGGAAAATATGGCCTTGGTGATAGAAATGACGCCAGAGATCGCAGAATTCTGCAAGATCAATGAATTCTTCATTGCAAATACCTTTTTTCAAAAACATAAATGGAGACTATACACGTGGACCTCATCAGACAGAATACGCAGGAATCTAATCTATTACATCTGTGAAAGAGATAATGGAAAAACTCAGTATCATTAGTCAGAACAAGGCCAGGGGCTGACTGTGGAACAGACCATCGACTGTTCATATGCAAGTTCAAGTTGAAGCTGAGGAAAAGTCCACGAGGGCCAAAATATGACCTTATGTATATCCCACCTAAATTTGGAGACCATCTCAATAATAGATTTGACGCATTGAATACTAATGACTGAAGACCAGACAAGTTGTGGGATGACATCAAGGATATCATACATGAAGAAAGCAAAAGGTCATTAAAAAGACAGGAAAGGGGAAAAAAAGACCAAAATGGATATCAGAAGAGACTATGAAACTTGATCTTGAACGTCAAGTAGCTAAAGCTAATGGAAGAAATTAAGAAGTAAAAGAGCTGAACAGAAGATTTCAAAGGGCTGCTTGAGAAGACAAAGTGAAATATTATAATGAGATGTGCAAAGACCTGGAGTTAGAAAACCAAAACGGAATAACACAATTGGCATTTCCCAAGCTGAAAAAGCTGAAGAAAAAATTCAAGCCTCGAGTTGCAATTTTAAAGGATTCTATGGGCAAAACGGTAACCCTGCTGGTGTAGTGGTTAAGAGCTATGGCTGCTAATCAAAAAGTCAGCAGTTCGAATCCACCAGGCACCCTTTGGAAATCCTCTGGGGCAATTCTACTCTGTCCTATAGGGTCGCTATGAGTTGGAATCGACTCGACGGCAAGGGTTTTTTTGTTTTTTTTTTAATGGGCAGGAAGCACCTAAAGAAGACGGAAGGAATACACAGAGGCACTGTACCAAAAAGAATTGGTCGACATTCAACCACTTCAGGAGGTAGCATATGATCAAGAACCTATGGTACTGAAGGAAGAAGTCCAAGATGAACTGAGAGCGTTAGCGAAAAACAAGGATCCAAGAATTGATGGAATATAATTGAGATGTTTTAACAGATGCAGCTCTGGAAGTGGTCACTCACCTATGCCAAGAAATTTGGAAGACAGCTACCTGGCCAATCAGCTAGAAGAGATCCATATGTGTGCCCATTCCAAAGAAAGGTGATCCAACAGAATGTGTAAATTATCAAATAATATCATTAATATCACACACATGTAAAATTTTGCTGAAGATCATTCAAAAGCAGTTGTAGCAGTACATCTACACGGGAACTGCCAGAAATTCAAGCTGGATTCAGAAGAGGATGTGGAACCAAGGTTATCACTGGTCATGTCAGATGGATCTTGGCTAAAAGCAGAGAATGCCAGAAAGATGTTTACTTGTGTTTTATAGACTATGCAAAGGCATTTGACTGTGTGGATCATAACAAGTTATGGATAACATTGTGAAGAATGGGAATTCCAGAACACTTCACTGTGCTCATGGAGGACCTGCACACAGACCAAAAGGCAGTTGTTTGAACAGAGCAAGGGGATACTGCAAGGTTTAAAACCAAGAAAGGGTGTGTGTCAGGGTTGTATCCTTTCACCATGTTTATTCAATCTATATGCTGAGCAAATAATCTGAGAAGCTGGACTATACGGAGAAGAATGTGGCATCAGGATTGGTGAAAGACTCATTAACAACCTGTGATATGCATATGACACCACCTTACTTGCTGAAAGAGAAAAAGATTTGAAGCATCTACTAATGAAGATCGAAGACTGTAGCCTTCAATATGGATTATACCTCAACATAAAGAAAACAAAAATCCTCACAACTGGACTCATAAGCAACATCATGATAAATATAGAAAAGAATGATATTGTCAAGGATTTCATTTTACTTGGATCCACAATCAATGCTCATGGAAGCAACAGTCAAGAAATCAAATGATTTATTGCATTGGGCAAATGTGCTGCAAAAGACATCTTTAAAGTGTTAAAAAGCAGAGATATCACTTTGAGGACTAAGGTTCGTCTGACCCACGCCATGGTATTTTCCATCACCACATATGTACGCGAAAGCTGGACAATGAATAAGGAAAACCAAAGAAGAATTGATGCTCTTAAATTATGGTGTTGGTGAAGAATATGGAATATACCATGGACTGCCAGAAGAACAAACAAGTCTGTCTTGGAAGAAATACAGCAAGAATGCTCCTTGGAAGCATACATTTGTCTCATGTATTTTGGACATGCAATCAGGAGGGACCAGTCCCTGGAGAAGGATATCAT
>NW_004444009.1:4698857-4723497 GCF_000243295.1 Trichechus manatus latirostris | reverse complement strand
GTAAAGTAGAGGGTCAGTGAAAAAGAGGAAGACCCTCAATGAGATGGATTGACACAGTGGCTGCAACAATGGGCTCAAGCATAACAACGAATGTGAGGATGGCCAGGACTGGGCAGTTTCATTTTGTTGTACACAGGGTCACTATGAGTTGGAACCAATTCCAAGACACCCAACAATAACAGGTCCTTATCAGATATGTGGTTTGCAAATATTTTCTACCATTCTATTTGACACATTCTATGCATTGTCTTTTCACTTTCTTGGTGGTGTACTTAGAAACACAAACATTTTTAATTTTTACTAAGTGCAATTTGTCTGTTTTTTCTTTTGTCACATGTGCTTTTGGTGCTTTTAGCAATCATTGCCAAATTCAGTGTCACAAAGATTTTCACCTCTATTTTCTTCTAAGAATTTTATATTTTCAACTCTTACATTTGGATCATTGATGTATTTCAAGTTCACTTTTGTGAATGGTGAGAAGTAGAGTCCACCTTCATTTAACATTTGTTGAAAAGACCATTCTTTCCCTGTTGAATTGGCCTGGTATCTTGTAAAAAACCAACTGGCCATAAATTGATGATAAATTTACTCTCCATTTTTTCCCATTGATCTACATATTTATCCTTATTCTACTACCACAATGTCTGGATTACTGTAGATTTAAAATCAGGAAGGGTGAGTCATCCAATTTTGTTCTTCCTTTTTAAAGGTTGTTTTGACCACCTTGGATCTCTAGTATTTTCATATGAATTTTAGTATCACCTTGACAATTTCTTCAATAAAAGCAGTTGAAAAGTTGATAAGGGCTGCACTAAATCTGTAGATTAATTTGGAGGGTAATGTCATTTTAATAGTATTAAGTCTTCCAATTCATAAACATGAGATGTCTTTCCATTTACTTAGGTCTTCTTTAAATTATTTCAGCAGTGTTTTGTAGTTTCAGTGTGCTAGTCTTGCATTTCTTCTGTTAAATTTATTCCTAATAAATGGAATTTTAAATTGTTTAATATTATTTTTGGATTGTTCATTGCAAATGTGTAGAACTACATTACAAAAAATCACTACAATTTATTTTTGATAATGATCTTGCATCCTTCAGGCTTGCTGAACTTGTTTATTAGTTCTAGCACGTTTGTGAGTGTGTTTGTGAGTGTGCGTAAATTTTCTAAATATAAGATCATGCCATCTGCAAATATAGTTTTACTTCTTCCCAGTCTGGATGTCTTTTATTTATTTATTTTTCTTGCCTAATTGCCCTGGCTGGAGCCGTAAGTACAAAATTGAATTGTAATGGTAAAAGAAAACATCTTTGTCTCATTCTTGATCTTAGGGGCAAAGCATTCAGTCTTTCACCATTAAGTATGATGTCAGCTATGGGTGTTTAGGAAGTTTCTTCCTATTCCTAGTGTATTGAGTGGATAGTTTTTAATCATGAAAGGGTGTGAAATTTTGTCAAATGCTTTTTCTGCATGTATTGAGATGACCATGTGTTTTTTTGTTTTTTATTCTATTAATACGGTGTATTACATTGGTTGATTTTTGTATGTTGAACGACTTTGCATTGCTGGAATAAATCCCACTCGGTGGTGGTGCATAAGCCTTTTTATATGTTTCTGGATTTGGTTTATTAGTATTTTGCTAAGAGTTTTTGCATCGATATTTAAAGGGCAGAATGGTTTGTAGTTTTCTTTTCTTGTGATTACTTTTCTGGTTTTGGTATCAGGGTAATACTGGCCTAATAGAATGAATTGGAAAGTGGTCTTTCCTCTTCTATTTTGAAGAGTTTGTGAAAGACTGATGGGTGTCAATTCTTTAAATGTTTGGTGGAATTCACCAGTGAAGCCATCTGGGACTAAGGTTTGCTTTGTGGGAAGTTTTTTTTTTTTTTTTTAAATGGTAGAAGGTTGACTTATGGATTTGAAATCTTTGTCTTTAATGAGGTCCCTGAATAGTGCAAACGGTTTGTGCTTGACTACTAACCTAAAGGTTGGTGGTTTGAACCCACCCAGTGGTGCCACAGAAGAAAGGGTTTGTGATCTGCTTCTGTAAAGATTACAGTCAAGAAAACCCTATACAGCAATTCTACTCTGTAGAATTCACGGGGTGGCCATGAGTCAGAATCGACTCAGCAACAACGGGTTTGGTTTTCGTTTTTAACGTAGGCATTTACAGCATTAAATTTCCTTCTAAGTACTGCTTTTGTTGCACTCCGTAAGTTTTGGCATGATGTGTTTTCATTTTTGTTCATCTCAAAGTTATTCTCTAAAGTCCCTTTTGAACTCTAATCAATTGATTATTTAGGAATGTGCTTAATTTCTACATGTGTGTAAATTTCCCAAATTTCTTTCTGTTATGCTTTTTAATTTCATTCCATTGTGGTGGGAAAACATACTTCGTATGATTTCAATCCTTTTAAATTTAGTGAGTTGTTTTGTGATCTAGCATATGGTGTATCCTGGAGAACGATCCATGTGTACTGGAGAAGGATGCACATGCTGCTCTTGTTGACTAGAGTGTTCTATGTATGTCTGTTAGGTCTAGTTGATTTACCGTATTGTTTGAATCCTTTATTTTCTTTCTGATCTTCTGTATAGCTCTTCTAACTATTACTGAGAGTGAAACATGAAGGTCTCCAACTATTATTGTTGAATTGTCTATTTCTCACTTCAATTTTGTCAGGTTTTGCTTCATAAGTTTTAGTACTTGTTGTTAGACACATACATACTTACAATAGGTATGTGTTCTTGATGGAGTAACTCTTATTATTATAACATGATAATATTTTTTATATTTTATATCTATTTCTCTGATAATATTTTATCTTACAGTATATTTTGTCTAATATTAGAATAACCACTCCAACCCTCATTTAGTTACTGTTTGCATGCATATCTCTTTCCGTCTTTTTATTTTCAATCCATTTGTGTCTTTGAATCTGAAGTGTGTCCCTTGTGACAGCATATAGTTGGGTCATGCTTTTTCAATCCATTCTTCCAATCTTGTCCTTTTGGTTACAGAGTTTAATCCATTTACATTTAATGTAATTCCGATGAGGTAGGATTTACGTCTGCCATTTTTCTATTTGTTTTCTATACACCTTGTCTTTATTCCCCTGTATTCCTCTATTACTGCCTTCTTTTGTGTTAAAAAGTATTTTAACACATTTTTATTCTTTTGTCATTTTTTTTACTATATATATTTTTAAAGTAATATTCTTAGTGCTACCCTGTAGATTACAATTAATTTCTTAATTTATAACAATCTAGATTGGATTAATACCAACTTAATTTCAATAGTACACAAAACATTGCTCCTACTTAGGTCCATTCCATCTCACCTATGTTGTCCTATTAGTGTCATAAAAATTTTATCTTTATACATTATAATCACATCAACACATTTTTATAACTGTTGCTTTATACAGTTGTCTTTTAAGTAAAAAAGAAAAGAGAAAGGGGAAGCGACATCACATGAAATGACAGAGTAGGAAGCTCTAGAGGTCAGTTCCTCCATCAAAATAACTTCACTAGAAACAGCAATTAGAACCAACTATTTTGGAACTCTGGAGCTTAAATGGACACTTAAATCAACTAGGAGAGTGCCTCATGAAGGGATAGGATGCTTTTTCTTCTAGGAAGTTTACCTGGAAACATCTAAATTGAAGCCTACAGGCTTAATCTGGCAAAAAATAGGAATGACCCATATCCTTTACTAGGATATATAGCCAGTTAGAAAACAAAATTCCAAGATTTGACAAAATTGTACTGCTCAGGGTTTACTATAAAGTTTGCCTCTTTCAACTGATAAATAACATACCAAGCAGAGGATAAGCCACTTTGCATTACGACAAGACATTTGTTTATGGTACTGTTAATAAAGACAAGAGCTCTTGAAATCCTTTTCTGTAGTATTGTTATAAATGATTTTTTTACAATTCTATATCTTCCTCAAAGGAATCACTTAGGCTAAATCAGACTCATATAGAAGAGTAGTCAGAAAGCTTGTTCCAGCATGTGTTTGTTTTTATGATTCGAAATTCCTTTGCCCTTATAGTTGGAATCATTAAAGTTTGGTGGAACCTTAAAAATAAGGCAAAGGAAGTCTCATCACAGAATCTTAGGAGATTTTAATGATGTCTGATAGAACACATGGGGCTAGGATATGGATGCTTCCAACCTAGCTAAAAAATGGACATTCTGAAAGCTAAATTTAAAAAAATAGCACCTCCTTCTGGGTGGTGCAAATTCTTAACATGCTTAGCTGTTAACCAAAAGGTTGGGGGTTCACGTCTACTCAAAGGCACCTTGGAAGAAAGGCCTGGTGATCTACTTCCATAAATCAGCCACTGAAAACCCTGTGGAGCACAGTTCCACTCTGACACACATAAGTTCGCCATGAGTCAGAATTGACGTGATGGCAACTGTTTGCTTTTTTTTTGGTTCTCCAACTGCAACATTTCACAGTCATCTCTCAATTTCAGCATCTTCCTTGCCTTATAACAATCTAATTAGATAAAGAGGGATTAGAATAACATTATTTGGAGAGATAGGAGAAATAAACTGGCTTCAGCAACTTTCACAGTAAGAAATGTTTGTTAATGAGGTTTTCGTTTATCATCTTTTGGCTCTGAACTCTCAGTATCTTGTGACATTGAGTGTGACATCTTGGTCTTTGCTTCCCTTCTCCAGCAAGTGGAAAGGCAAAGGCAAATCCTTCCAAGGCTCAAGGGACTGCAGGCTGACACTGGGTGATTGTCTTTAATAGGGAAGTACAGGATGGTAGAGGGAGGTGCGGGTAGTGCTCCTCTCCCTCCTTCCAAGGACAAAGCTTTGCTTCAGCTAGGCAAGCTGAGCTGCCCTGCCAGGATCACAAGGACCAGATGCTCCCTCCCACCTCTCTATTCACCCTGGGGGATTAGGTAGAGTGGGAATGGACTGGACAGTAAGAATGAGGATAGAGATGGCAAGAGATGAAGCTGGTCTGGTAGGCATGAGCCAGGTTATGAAAGTGCTTGTAACACCCACAGTGGCTAGCATATAAGGAATCCTCTGCAAATATGTTTTGGTTTATAACTTTGATTCAAAACTATCAAAGCCTTTATAAAACAAGCAGGGTGTGTTTTTTCTGAAATGACGTGTCATAAGAGGCTTAATAGATAAAAAGAGAATGACAAGAGAAGTGTATTTTAAGATCAGGTGAGAAAAAGGAATAACAGCTGTCTACATTGCAGGGTTTTCCACTGCCCTGAAAGACGGGCTTTCTTAGCAGGTTGGATACTTATCTTTGGCGCTCCTCATTTTTCTCCTACACCTACCTGGTATGTTCCCTGTGGCTTTGCAATAACAGACGTTCCATCCCCAAAGGTGGCACAGCAGCTACTGTCCTCGCAGTTGGTGATAACAGTGGCATAGTGTGAGCTCTCTATCCGCATGCACTTCACCTGCCTGGTGACAGTCCGAAGACCTTCAGCTATGAGCAAATGCAAGGTTAGCAGATGTGCTAGGAGGCGTACCCTAGGAAATAGGTCTCAGCTTGCTGATTCTGCGGCTGTCTCCTGGCTGGCTGGATCTCCCGTGGAAACAACACAATTGGAAAGTAGAGACCAAGTGCTGAGAATGCCACAGGGTTAGAGTGTGGCCTACACTTCTCAGCATTTTAGAAGAAGTCTTCAGACTTAATTTAGTGTACTGTTTAGTTCTCACTACTTTCTCTATTTTGAGAAATTTAAAACATTCAGAAAAACATAAAATATAATTTAACCACTCATGTATCCATCAATCAAAATTTACACTTGTTAATATTTTGCCATATTTCCTTCAAAAATTTCAACATGTATATGAGAAAAAAATTACAGATAAACTTGAAATTCACTTTTATCCTTATCTTTGGGTTTATTCTCCTCTCTTGCAACCCATTTTTATCTTTTATAAAATATATGTGGCAGATATTTTAAGTGTGCTTTAAATTCACATAAATTATGTATTTACGTATCATTCAACACCTGCTTTTTTCACTTAACAATGTTTTGAGATCTCTAGTCATCTTGGCAGGCACTCTGGTTGTACGTAGTTAAGTGCTTGGCCGCTAACCAAAAGGTTCGAACTGACCAGCCACTCTGCGGGAGAAAGATGTGGCAGTATGCTTCTGTGAAGATTATAGCCTATGGGGCAGTTCTACTTTGTCCTATGGGGTCGTTATAAGTCGGAATCAACTTGACGGCAATGGATTTGGAGCCATCTTGATGTATGTTGTTTGTATATATGTGTGTGTGCGTATTTCATTCCTTTCAACTGCTATATAGTATTCCTTTGTAAGAGTATACTACATTTTATTTTTCTATTCTGCCATTGATGAACATTTACATTTTTCCAATATCTGAATTTAATACCTGGTACCTCAAGGAACACCCCTGTATTTGTTTATTTGTGCAAATACCATATTTGTACGCAAATAAAGCACACATTATACTTTTTTGCCAACTACGCCCTCCCTCCACGAGGTATTTTCATAAGCATACTATGAAAATAAAATAAAAAGCATACTTATGAAAATACTATGCTTATGAAAATACCTCACCGGGGGAGGGTGCAGCTGACAAAAAAAAGTATAACACACATGTTATTTGTGTAAAAATATGGTATGTAAGAGTGTCTCTATACATATACTCAGAAGTAAGGTTAAGTGTATCATATGGCATGCACATTTTCAATCTACTAGATATTTTTAAATTGCCCTTCAAAATGGCTCTTTTAATTTTCACTCTAGCCAGTAGTGTGTGAAGGTTCCCCTTTTTCTACTAATTTTCCAACTTTGTTGCACTTAATTTGGAAATGAAGCATTTAATGCACTAAACAAACTCTGGCATTAAAGAAAACGGAGTCAAGGGAATACTTTTTCTCTAAAAATCTTGTTTAAATTTAGGTTTGGAAGGACAGAAGGCTTTTAGATTCTTTAAGCAGGTTCCAGTTAGTTAGCAGCTGCAGCTTTCTTTTCACTCACACAATCTGTCTATGAGAAGCATGCTCAGGCTTAAAGGAAGACCTATAGGTGGTCACCTATTTATGCAAATTAGATGCCTTAAGGATCAAAAGAAACAAGTCTGAGAGCTGGTGTCCAGGACAGTTAAGGCACAAGTATTAGCTTTTAATCACCATCAGTCTTGATTATAGAACTTTAGTGGTGAAAATGTGAAAGGCGCTATTACTGTCCATCAGCCAATTAGAGCTATTATCACTCCTGTCTCTATTGATGATAAAGACCATAATAAAAGGTCCTCCTAGGCCCTGCTTTGGATTGCATAAATGCCATTTGATTAACCAACTTCATCAAAAAATTATTTTTCTTATATGTGCATTCAACAATAGTGAGAATTCTACCTATCTTAAAGAGTTATAAAATATTGCCATATACTTGAAAAATTAAACTTACTTGTTTCTTGATCATCTGGAGGAATATGATCTTCATAAACTTGATAAAATGTTGTGATTCTGGTGCCATCAGCATGATCCACTATCCGAGTACCATCTTTCTTTTCAACAATGACCACTTTGTCTTCTCGAGTTGTCATAACCTAAATGTATGAAGGTAGAGCATCATCATTTGGACAGGTGGTTAGTACCAAGTGCGCTTACTTTTGTGCCCTATTTAAGACAAAGATGGTACCATCAAAATCTTATTTACAAATGAAAGTTTTATCTCACAGACCTAGTCCAATCCTTGCAAGAAGCCTAGGAAGCAAGAAATGGCATTTCTGTTTTGCAGATAAGAAAATTTAGGCTTAGAGATGTTAAGAAACTTGCTCAAGGTCACTCAACAAGTAAGTGCCAGGCTGGTATTTGGATTAAGGGCTGACTGACTTCAAAGCTGGTGCTCCTTCTACTTTAGCATATTTGTGAGTAAAAAGTTAGCAACAGGACTGGGCTGATCCAGGTCTGTCTGGAGAAATGACCATAGGTCGCATTTCCTTGGAAGCTATGGGGTTAAGATAAATGTGGCATCTTGCCTTCTGTAAAGCCCCTGATCTGTAGGACTGACCTGGATGGGGAGAACTGTGGATTGACTTGCCAGTCTTGGACCTAATGTCATCAAAATAGTATATCATGGATTGATTTGTTCACCCCTAAATATAAATAATATCATAATTATAATATAATAGATTGGGGAGGACTTTAATCCATATTAAGGACTTTGGATTTTATCCTAAAAGGGAAAAAAGCACTATGAAGAGTTTTAAGTATATGGGCTACAGTAGGAATCACAGAAAAATTTCAGTTAGTTCTGGCAAGTGCTCCAATCTGAAAGAACAATCAGACAGGCCTTTAAACACTGTAGCTAAATCATTGACTATATGGAGCTCTAAATCCCCAGGTGTGTGTATACGTGGCAGACACAGAGACATGCAACTCAGATTCCACTTCAAGAAAGGACTTGTGGGGAGCACAGTCAGCCAACAACCTCCAGTGCCAGCATTTTCAGCATCTGCCTTAGCTGCAGAGAGCCCTTCACTGGACTCGCATCCTTCCCAGAGTTATCTAGTGACTGAGTGAGGCAGAGGTGGAGGGGCCTGACTTCAACCAGACTTGGGGCATTGGAACAGGTAATACTTGCTTCTGAGTCCCCTGCAGGGTCTCTGAGGCTTTGTTGGGTCTGTGCCACAGTTCAGCTTCTTCCTCTGCCCATTCTGGCCTTCTCTTCTTGCTTTCACAGATGGTGATCCCTAATAAATACCTTTCACCCCAAAGTCCACCTCAGAGTTTGCTTCTGGAGAGCACAACCTGCAGCCATATAATGCATACTCAAACACACTGGACATTTTCTAAACTAGTACTGTCCTAAGGGAGCCCTGGTGGCACAGTGGTTGAGAGCTCAGCTGCTGGCCAAGAGGTCAGCAGTTTGAATTCACCAGCCACTCCTTGGAAACCCTATGGGGCAGTTCTACTCTGTCATATGGGGTCGCTATGAGTTGAAATCAAATCAATGGCAATGGGTTTTTTTGGTTTTACTGTCCTGAGGGACACAATGTTTCACTGTAGAGCCTAGATGGATGTGAGGGTGAGTGACTTTCATATAACATGTTAGAGGAATAGCAGTTTTCGCTCTTCTTTTGACTCAAATATCTTGAGGTATTGGGAGCAGGTGATAAATAATGACTTTATCTCTGTAAGGTAGGCAGGAATCACTATTTAAGAGAGAAATGCAAGCTGATCCTTATCTAGGTCCTTAATATTGGCGCTATCAGCCAGGTGGGTATAACGAGAAACACTGCTGTGTGATGTGATGGTTCAGAGCAGAGCTCTGGAGTAAGGCTGCCTGAGTTCAAATCCTGGCTCCATGAATGACTTTGGTAAGTTACTTAACCTGTCTGTGCTCTAGTTTCCTCATCTGCAAAACGTGGCCAGCAACAGTATCTTCTTCTCTTAGGACTTAGTAGGTCATCAAGTTAGCAATTAGTTAACACTAGCTCTTCATCTACCATAGATATTTATAGATTCTTATTTTAGAATTATTCGAACATTTCATAACACCTTGGCATCTTCTAGCCACCACAGGGTGAGATAATCACTATTATTCTTAGTAATTGTAGTAACACAATAACAAGTTTACTGAACACCTGATGGTGCTGGGACTGGTACATATTAATTTTCCCAACCATTTCAGGTAATCATGAGTACCTCCATTATATGAGTAAGAAAACCTAGATTAGAAAGCTGTCCTAAATCATATGTCTAAAAAGGAGAATGACTGGGGCTCAAACCAGGTCTGCCTCACCCCAAGGATGGTGCCTACTCCTCTAAAATGTGCTATTTCTTGTCAGGTGCTGGGAAAAAAACACATCAATTTTCAATTTTGTCTCCTATGGTAATGTCAGTCTCTTGGTCCTGTTTTCATGGTGGTTAAGCACACGGGATCTGAAACGCAGCCTGCCAAGGTCCACATTCTGACTACTACTAGCTGTGTGATCTTGGGCAAGTTACTTAACCTTCTCTGAAGCTTAGCTGCCTCACCTGTAAAATGGAAATACCAAATTTTTTTTTTGTGTGTGTGAGAATTAAATGAGTTAGTATGTGGAAAACACTGAGAACAGGGTCTGGCACCTAGTGAGTGCTCAGTAAATACTATTATTATTATTATTATGTTGGTGCTTGGTGTTTAATTCATGCTGGAGTACAGACTCTTGGATGTTGCCTCATGCTTGCATAATGGTGGTAGAGATTAATAAGAAAAATTAAGAATCATTAACTATTAAATGTTAATAAAATTTTTATCTTAAGTCAAACAATTTACATCAGGCACTGAAATTTAGGTGACTTATTTAAAGTGACCAAAAACAAACATACAAAAATCCAGTTTCCTGATATGATATGTACTTGGAGTCTCACAGAAAAGACAACTAGCAAACAAGGTAAGAAATTATTAAATTACTTCAGAAGCAGGCTGAGGAAGAAAGGAAATCATATTTGATTGGAAGATATAATTTATCTCAATAGCAAGCAGATATTTGGCCTTTGACCAGCAGCACATGGTTATAAACAATGGTAGGAAGTCCAGAAGTCAGATTAGGCACCTGAAGAAATTCTGCATCTTGTTTAGATCCAGAATGTGCTGGGAGGCTTCATATATAATATTAGAGAAATAACCAAGGAATGGGAAGAGCTTAGTTTTTGATCACCAACAACTAGTTCTAATTCTGGCTGTAGCATTTCCTACATGTCTACTCTTGACCATATTACTTAACTTGCTGAGGCTCAGTTTCCTCATCTGTGTAATAATATCTACTGATGTAAGGACTGAATAAGATAATGTATGCAAATTTCCTAACAGAAAGCCTGGCACATAGAAGTTTTGATTAGCTATCATAATCAAAATCTTTTTTTTTCCATACCACTCATTTGCCACTTATTCTTATGCTACAAATAAAATCTTTTGTACAGCTGCTCTGTGGTATTGAATTCTTGAGTTATTTAATTTGAGCATGTCTTATCTCCTTCCATATACCATAAGTTTCTTGAAGTCAAGGATCATGAACACATTTCTATTACTCACTGCAGTGAACACAAAAAAGTAGGAATAAGGCACAGCCTTCTAGAAGACATGATGTATACACAAATATATTCAACGTAAGGAAATACATGACATCATTAATCATATATGTCTTAAAACTGGTATAGAATATTCATTACCTGCCTCTTACTTTAAGAATTTTTGGATACACTGTCTGGAGCAAGGGAGAATGAAAAAAAATCAGACACAAGGGAAAGATTAGTCCAAAGGACTAATGGGCCACAACTACCACAGCCTCCACCAGACTGAATCCAGCACAACTAGATGGTGCTTGGCTACTACCACCAACTGCTCTGACAGGGATCACAATAGAGGATCTCGGAGAGAGTGGGAGAAAAATGTAGAACAAAATTTAAACTCACAAAAAAAGACCAGACTTACTGGTCTGAAGAAGACTGGAGAAACTGGACATCCTTTTAACTCAGTACTGAAGTCACTCCTGAGGTTCCTCTTTCAGCCAACAATTAGACAGGCCCATAAAACAAACAATTATCCATGCAGCTCAACCACATATAGGAGAACTAAATGGGCACACCAGCCCAGGGGCAAGGACGAGAAGGCAGGAAGGGACACGAAAGCTGGACGAATGGAAATGGGGAACCCAAGATCGAGAAGGGAAGAGTGTGGACACGTCGTGGGGTTGGCAACCAATGTCACAAAACAATATGAGTATTAATTGTTTAATGAGAAACTAATTTGTTCTGTAAACCTTTATCTAAAGCACACACACACACACACGCACACACACACACAAAAGAATTATGATACACTATGTTGGTCAAATAAGCCACATGATGTTTTAAGATTTGGGAAGATGAATCCATTCATCCATCTATCCATCCATCCGTTACTTAACAAATATTTATTGAAAATTTATTGTTTGTCGGGCACTTTCTATGTGATGTTTCAGGACTCTAATGATTTAAAAAATTTTGCAATAATAAAATAGTTTGCCGTACCGTTCCATTGACAGGATCTGTGGCCTTAAAGGATAAAAGTGGGGTCAAGTCTGTTATTCTTTCTAATCCTTTGGTGCCAATCCGATTTCCTTCAGGTGTGGTTGTAAACCAGGTGCCTACGTGAACCTCCACAGGAGTTACCGTTTGAACTATCTCTGGGGGAGGTTCATGGATTTCATTCTTATGTGCCACTGATGACTGATTTTTGTGACCTTTTCCTGTGGAAGTTCAAGTAAAATCAAACACAACAATATGACTTTAACATCAATTATATAAATCATTCATTAAAATTTTGATACAGTGTATACTACCTCAGATGCTATGGCATAGACAATACTAAGAGGTATTTCATCAATTAAATTATTTCTCAACAAGGAAAACTATCAGGTTATGATCTTAATATTGGCTGGATTCCTGCCATACACCCTAACCCCCAAAGCATACATACACATACACACTGTCTCTAGCACAACAATATCTATTCTGATCAATTTCTGTATACTTCTGAGTCTTGCTCATGTCTCTCTGGATCTTAGATTTTGGGTTCTGTACCCTGGTTTTTAAAGTTTACTTTTCCCCCAAATAGCTGACAAACATTCATACTTTCTCTTTTGACTTAATGGACTCTGGAATTTTACTAGATTTTTAACTCTTCATTCCCCTGATTTTCTCATTTTGTTAGCCATAGATAGGAAACATCTTCCTTCATTCTTGTATCTGGAGAACCTTACCAGCCAGGCATATCTATAACCTGTCACTAGGGGAGAGGAATTTGTACAATTTAATTACAATTTTGCACCTTTTGATACATCCTCCTCTATCCGTTCCCCATCCCTTTGGAACAGCAAAATGGAACTGAAGATACCTTCATAGAATTCTGTTAACAATATCTCAGTCCTTCTATCAAGGTAGATTTACTACATTTGCATGAATGATGATGAGTAATCTGTAGATGATAATTGCTAGCGTTATCAAATCTCAGTGATGAGGTAAATTCAGACCCAGAACCAAATTGCAAGAAAACACAATAAAAGATTGTTAACTCCAGGAATATTTTCAATTCAGGGCACAGATCTCAGCTTAAGATGCATACTTAACTAATGTGGGGGTGGGGTGGGGGGAGACCAAGGAAGTTTAGCCTGTCCATCTCCCTAAGATTTCATTTAGATCCATTTACATTTCCAGAGCATTGATGGAGAGCAAAAATGGTGTCACTTTCAGAATAAGTAGAGAGAAGATCCTCTAGAATTGGTAGCATATGCTTCAAGAATTATTTCTTTTTCTACTTTCTTCCTTTCCTTTTTATTCCTCTGCTTTGTCTTTCTCTTCTTATTTACTTATTTTTTTCAGGAGAGGTAAGCTATGAAAAGGGCATTCCAGCATATGTAATGGCGCAATAAATAGAATGGGGGTGAGGAATAGCATGGTATTTGCAGACAACTATTTGCAGACCAGTGCAACTGGAGGACAAATTTCAAGCAGATTTTGGTTGAGAGACGAGACTGGAAAGGTAGGCACTGGTTAATTAAGCAGGCCTCTATGGTATGTTAACCTGGACTTTATCCTATAGGTGATATTTAGTAATTAAAGAGTTTTAAGAGGGAGAGTCACATGGTTAGATTAGTCAGATTTTTTGGCAAGAATATGGAGAATTGCTCAGGGAACATCTAGCTCAATTGGCATAACACAGTTTATAAAGACAGTGTTCTACATTCTACCTTGGTGAGTAGCGTCTGGGGTCTTAAAAGCCTATGAGCACACATCTAAGATACTCCACCGGTCTCACCCTTCGGGAGCAAGGGAGACTGAAGAGAACAGGATATAAGGAAAAGATTAGTCCAAAGGACTAACGGACCGTGGCTACCAAGGCCTCCACCAGACTGAGTCCCGTACAGCTAGATGGTGCCCAGCTACTACCACTGACTGCTCTGACCAGGATCACAACAGAGGGTCCTGGACAGAGCTGGAGAAGGATGTAGAAAAAAATTCTAACACACAAAAAAATACCACATTTACTGGCCTGACAGAGACTGGAGAAACCCTGAAAGTATGGCCCCAGGACACCCTTTTAGCTCAGTGATGAAGTCACTCCCGAGGTTCACTGTTCAGCCGGGAACTGGACACCCCATAAAACAAAACAGGACTAATGAAGCACAGCAGTCCAGGGACAAGGACTAGAAGGCAGGAGGGGACAGGAAAGCTGGTGATAGGGAGCCCAAGGTTGAGAAAGGACAGCGTTGACATATTGTGGGGTTGTTAAACATTGTCATAGTGCAATATGTGTACTAACTGTTTGAGAAACTGTTCTGTACTATAAACCCTCATCTAAAGTATATAAAAAAAAAAAAAGAATTATCTCTGTGAGATCAAATTGACAACAGCAACTCAAAAGGTTTGATGGAAAGCCTAGGGGGCAGTCAGTTGAAGATAATGGTGATGGAATAATTTGGAAAAGGATAGTGAGAATAGCAGCACAACTGGAAGAACGTAATCGATGTCACTGAATTGTACATGTAGAAGTTTTTGAAATGGTGTACCTTTGGCTATGTATATTTTCAGCAAAAAAGAAAAAAGGTCCTCCAAGGTTGAGAAGGGAGAGTGTTGACATGTTGTGGGTTTGTTAACCAATGTCATAAAACAATATGTGTACTGACTGTGTAATGAGAAACTATTTGTTCTGTAAACCTTCACCTAAAGTACAATAAAAAAAAAATTTAAAAAAAGAATATGGAGAATTGATAGTAATCAAAGCAAGCAGAACAGTTAGGAGGTTGTTGAAGTAGTAGAAATCAAAGATGGCAGTAAACATGAATAAGTACAGTTTTGGTACAGTGTAGATTGAGGGAAAAATTTGAACATGAAGGGATGAGGATGGATTTGGGAGGTGAAAGAATAGGAGGAAGAATGGGTGACATACAGATATATATTCTGAAATTTTAATCAACTACTGTTTTCAATTACTAAGTACATGGGCCAATAACGCAAAGAGAACTGGTCAAGGATAAGACTAATGGCAAGAGGAAAGAAACAGTTATACCAACATGGCAGACTAGATATTCAGGATTCCAATGAAAATAACTAAAACAATTGGATAACATCTTTTAATAATTTTCTTGAATATATCTATGATCTGGTAACTATGAGTAAGGTCAACTCAAGCTAAGGACTGAGTAAAAGTGAGAACCCCCTAAAGACATAAAAATAGTACTGAAGTTGGCTTCAGCCCTGTGGGTCTTTGTCAAACTGCATGATTTTGAGCATTGGTTTTCTCAGCCTTGTGGAGCTTAGGGAGAGACGAATGCCAGAGCTTGTCCAAGCTGGAGGGGAGTTTAAAAGAAGAGCACTCCAGAAATTTACCACCTTAAAGGGATATACCCTTGGACTAAAGGCAATTATTAATAGAAATAAGCCAGTTCCTTCTCCCACCAGGACTGCCAGAAAAGTTGTCTGTGTTAAAATTTGGTGCTAAGCAAGGAGGGCAAAAAGTCCTTTGAAAATGTACAACCATAAGTGAACCCTTATGTAGATTTGCAGCTAAAATCCACACTGCTTGGGTGGCACCCCTAGAAGTGCCTTAAATTAATAATTTAAAGTAGTCTGAGACTATTGTTTCCCCAAACACCTGCTAAAATCATTTCTGAAACCAATATCCTTTCTGAAGAAACTTACCTTTACACCAGGTCCAAAGAATTTGGAGTTAAAGCACTAAGAAAGAAATGATTATTTCACAGTCAAAAATCACTGAAGACACAGTAAACAAGGAACTTCAAGTGAGAGCCAGCAAAAACCACAGAAAGTGGAATTAGACCCATGTTATTTCAGATATTGGCATTGGCAGACACAGAATATAAAATATGTGTGCTTAATGTGATTCCAGAAATAAAAAGGGGCCTGAAAATATGACTAAAGAGAATAGAATTTGGAAAAATAAAAAAAAGAGGAAAACCTTAGATGTGAAACATGTAATAACTGGATTAAAAAAAAATTAACACGCAGGTTTAGCATGAGATAAAACCCAGTTTAAAGAAGAATTGAAAGACAGAACAAAGAAATTACTTAGATTGAAGCTCAGAGAGTCAAAGAAATAGAAGCAATGAAAGAGAGGTTAAAGAGACTCTAATATATGTTTAATTGGAATTTCAGAAGAAGAGAAGAAATGGATCAGAAACAATATTTGAAGAGATAATGATTGAGAAATTTCCAGAATCAATGAAAGAAACGAATGCACAGATTCAAGAAGCCAAATGTATTCCCACTTAGGTAAATAAAAAAATAATCCACACCTAGTTAAATCATACTGAAATTACAATAAATGAAAGACAAGAAGACTATTTTAAAAGGAGTTTGATTATTTTCAAAGAAGCAACAATTAGACTGACAGCCAACTTTTTAGCAGGAATATTGGAAGCCAGAAGAGTATGGAGGATTATTGTTAATGTACTGAGGGAAAATGTCTGTCAATCTAGAATTCTAGACTCACTGAAATTATTTTTCAACAGTGTGGACAAAATATAGACATTTTCAGAAAAAAAAATATTGAGAGAGTTTGCCTCCAGCAGATCCCACCACTAAAGTAATTTTTCAAAGAATGAACTTCATGCAAAAGGAAGACAAAAGTGCATAAGGAAGGTCTGAGATGTAAGAAGAATTGGAGAGAAAAAGAAACTGACTATGTGGATAAATAATAAAGAAGCATTAACTATACAAAACAAAAATAATATAGTGTTACAAAGTCAAGATTGTAATTAAATGTATGACCATAATAGCATAAAATATAGGAGGGTGCAATTCAAATTAGTTTTCCAAGGTCCAGGATGTTTTTGGAGGAAGATAAAGGGATTGATTAACTAGAAGCTTTGATAGATAAGTATGCATGATAAAATTTCCAGGGAAACACACTAAAAGAATAGAAATATTTGAATATAACCTTTAAACTGAGAGAGAAAAAAAGGAACCAGAAAAAACAATCAATCCAAAAGAAGGTAAGAAAGAAAGAAAATAAAAACAGATCAGTCAGGACACATAGAAAGCAAAAAATAAGATAAGCGTATCCAGATATATCTGTTATTCAATAAATGGATCAGTTAAAAGTCAAAAATTACTAAGTCAATGCTTAAAATATTCACCTATATACTGTTTACATAAACCACAGAAAATAAAATTTAAGTGTGAAAAAATAAATTGGGAAAGTATTAAATGATGGCGGATATAGCTGTAAAGCAAAGATGTCACTTTGGAGACTACAGGATGCCTGACTCAAGCCATGGTATTTTCAATCTCTTCATATGCATGCTAAAGCTGGACAATGCATAAGGAAGACAGAAGAAAAGTTGATGCTTTTGAATTATGGTGTTGGAGAAGAATATTGAATATATCATAGGCTGCCAGAAGAATGAACAAATCTGTCTCGGATGAAATACAGCCAGAATGCTCCTTAGAAGCAAGAATGGTGAGACTATGCCTCATATAACTTGGACATGTTATCAGGAAGGACCAGTCCCTAGAGAAGGACATCATGCCTGGTAAAGTAGAGGTTTAGCAAAAAAGAGGAAGACCCTCAATGAGATGGATTGACAGAGTGGCTACAACAATGGGCTCGAGATTGTGAGGATAGCACAGGACTGGGCAGTGTTTTGTTCTGTTGTACATAGGGTTGCTATAAGTCGGAACCAACTCAACAGCATCTAAAAACAACATAGCTGTAATAGTATAAACAAAATGGATACTAAAACAAACAAAAAAAGAATTCTAAGATAAAAAAGTCATCGCAGAATCATAAAAGGTTAATATCACCATGAAGATACAATGATTCTAAAGTTGTAAGCACCTAAAATCATAGCTTCAAAATATATAAAGAAAATCTGACAGAACTATAAGAAAGGCAGAATCACCTCAGAAATAAAGATTAAATTATGAGGAGCACAGGACTGAACAAACTATTCTATCCTTTTAGCAGGACATTTAAATATATTCTGTTAAATAAACTGATATAGTAGATTTAAAAAATCTGTAAGGATATAGAATAAAACCAGACTGATTGCCATCGTGTCTATCCCGACTCATAGTGACCCCATAGGACAGAGTAGAACTGCCCTGTAGGGTTTCCAGGGCTGTAACTCTTTACAGAAGCAGATTGCCACATCTTTCTCCCACAGAGCAGTTGGTGGGTTTGAACTGCTAACCTTTTAGTTAACAGCCAAGAGCTTTAACCACTGCACTAACAGGGCTCCCTGGACATACAATAGGAGTTGGCAAACTTTGGCCTGTGGGCCAAATATGACCTGCTGTATGTTTTTGTACGGTTTGTGAAGTAATAATGCTTTTTACATTTCTAAATCGTTGAAAAAAAATCAAGTAGAACAATATTTCATGACACATGAAAATCGTATGAAATTCAAAAGTTAGTGTCCATAAACACAGTTTTTTTGGAACACAGCCATGCTCATTTGGTTGCTTTCATGCTGCGACAGCAGAGTTGAATAGTGATGGAGACCATATGGCCCACGAAGTCTGAAATATTTACTATCTTGTCCTTTACAAAAAAGTTTGCTGGACTTGGTATAGAGCTGGACAATACAACCAACAAGTTTGATCTAACAGCTATGAAAACAACAGTGTATCCAGTAACTATAGGAAACATGCTCTTTTTAAGCACATACAGAGCTAAAAAAACTTGACCACATACGAGGCTATAAACCACTTTTCAAAGAATTAGTTAAAAATCAAGTATAAAAACAAACTAGAAACACTCTACAAGTTTGGAAATTTAGAAACAAGTTTAATTAACTCATAGGTCAAAGAGGAAGTCATAAGGAAATTAGAAAATATTTAGAAGTGAAAAATAACGAAAACACTAATATTGAATCTTGTGGGATGGGAGAAGCACTTCCAGAAGGGCAGAGTAAAGGCCTCCAAAAAACCTGATCCTCCATAAATGCAACGGGAATGCTGGAAAAATATAGTCAAAATTAACTCTTTCCAAACTCTGGAAATTAACCAAACAGTTGCAACAATCCAAGGAACTATTCAAGAAAAATGGCTGAATCGCAATAGGAACAGAGGCTTTGTGGTAATATAACTTGCCCTATTCCCATCCCCCCTATTCCTGGTTCTGCAGTCACCTTGAAAACCAACAGCCTCAAAATCCCGGTAACTGTGAAAACCAGCAGCCTAGCAGTCACTGCAGGGTGCACAACAGGCTTGGAGCACTCCCAAGAAGCCCCATTTGCAGAGGATTGTCATTGTTTGACCTGTCTGGCAACTCCCTGGAAACCCTGACTTTGGCCTAACTCAGAACTCTTTGGCCTGACTCAGAACGCTTTGGCCTGACTCAGAACTCAGTGGCTATTTTTTGGAAGTAGATTGCCAGGCCTTTCCTCTGAGACACCCTCTGGGTGGACTCCAACCTCCAATCTTTTGTTTAGCAACACCACCCAGGGACTCAATAATAATGATAATGGACATGTACTTAGCTCTTGAAGACTTTATTAAATCCATTATATATTGAGATGCTTCAATTATTACCCTTCTTGGTGATGACAGTCTCAGATGGTACTGTTTCTGATTTTTGCTGAGAAACCAAGTCCATCAAATCTCCGCTATGAGGGCTTGTTGGCATTTCAGAAGAAGAACAAATAGGACCTGAATCGGGGCTACTGCTCACAGCCCCATCTGCAAAAAGAATCTGAAGGAAAATCAAAATTTCTCAGATTCTCAGAAGCAAGGAAGAGACTGGTTAACATTAAACACCATGTGCCAAACTGAAATGAGTTAAAAATAATCCAAAGGAGAAATAACATTTGCAGGTTCCCAGCCCCAGCATCACAAAGCATATTATATAAGAGATGATAGCTTAATAACCAGCACAATGTTTTCTAGTTACCTTCCTTTCCCTTTCTACTTCCTGTCTTTTGTTGGATTGATTGGAGTTTTACTTTTTTTCCCCATTCTTCACCCTTTCTGTATGCAATTGGGAAACTATTAATCTTATTTCAATTGTTCTAGTAATTTCTTTTTAAAGTTTTAGCACACATATTTAAACGTTCAGTTTCTGTCAACATCTATCTAGTATTTAAAATACCTATAGGTACTGTCATGGGTGAATAGTGTCCCCCCAAAATATGGGTCAGATTGGCTAGGCCATAACTCCCAGTATTGTGTGGTTGTCCTCCATTTTGTGATCTGATGTATTTATGCTACATGCTGTAAATCCTAACCTCTATAATGTTAATGAGGTAGGATTAAGCAGTTATATTAATGAGGCAGGACTCAATCTACAGGATTAAGTTGTATCTGGAGTCAATCTCTTTTGAGACATAAAAAAGAGAAGTAAGCAGGGAGGAGGGGGACCTCATGCCACCAAGAAAGAAACACCAAGAGTGGAGTGCATCCTTTGGACCCAGGGTCCCTGCACTGAGAAGCTCCTAGACCAGGGGAAGATTGATGACAAGGACCTTCCACCCAGAACTCACGGAGAGAGAAAGCCTTTCCTTAGAGCTGGCACCCTGAATTCAGACTTCTAGCTTCCTAGACTGAGACAATAAATTTCTATTTGTTAAAGCCATCCACTTGTGGTACTTCTGTTGTAGCAGCACTAGATAACTAACAGGTACTATAGATACATTTATCTAGTGTCAGTATCTATAGCTTTCCAATAAACATGACAAAAACCCCTGACTTCTAGCATCTGTGTTGCTAGCAAGAAGACTAACATCCATCTGTTACTTATTTTTTCATAGGTAACTGGTTCCCTTTAGGAAGCTTTTGGGATGTCTCTTTATCCGTGGAGTCCTAAAATGCACTATGGGACATATCTAGATGTGGATGTTTTAAAGATAGTATCAATCCTGATTAGCATTTGGTAGCCCTGTTTAATTGGAAGCATCTTTTTCCCTTTTTTTTTTTTTTTTTAGCTCTAGGAAATTTTTTCACATTATTTCTTTCCTTATTTTCCTCTTTTATTCTCATTATTTTCTTCTTTAGGAAATTTTATTATACAGATTTCTTCTTCAAGTCTGTTAACTTTTCTTTCTCTCACAATCTCACCCCCCTTTGATTTTTCACAATCGTTAACTTTTAATTTCTAATCACTCTTGATTTTTTTCCATAGCAACATTCAAAAATTATTTAATGGACTTATGACTTCTCAAGCATTTATGCATGTTAATTTTACTCACTTTCAAGTTTTTCATTGAACTACTTACCCTTATTTTTAGGTGTTATTTTTCCTATTTATTGAGTTTTGCACTTCACTTTCATGAAGTTGATTTTCCTCAAAGTTTGATGATTCTTGGACAGGTACTCATATTTCTTATTGAGAATCCCTTTTCCTTTCTAGGTGGACATAATGTCTTGTCATAGGAGCTTCTCCTCTGTGATCACTGGGGAGGGATGGAGCAGGACATATGGCTTCTGGATATTATGGCTTCTGGTTCTCATTCTTCAGATAGTAGTGAGTTACCTGGGGCATTACCCTGATTTTCTGAACCCAGTGCTCCATTTGTGAAATGTCTTTGTTAGAACTCTCATTTTGATTTTTAATTTCACAGCAGGTTTTCTCTTGCACGTGTTTTAAACTTTGCCCTTTGTCTTAGTCATCTAGTGCTACTGTAACAGAAATCCCACAAGTGGATGACTTCCACAAACAGAAGTTTATTCTCTCACAGTCTAGTAGGCTACAAGTTCAAATTTAGGGC
This sequence comes from Trichechus manatus latirostris, assembly GCF_000243295.1. NCBI lineage: Eukaryota > Metazoa > Chordata > Mammalia > Sirenia > Trichechidae > Trichechus > Trichechus manatus. The sequence goes on along the minus strand of NW_004444009.1, from coordinate 4,701,782 downwards.
GTCAGCTCCAGGGGAAGGCTTTCTCCATCTGTCAGCTCTGGAGGAAGGCCCTTGTCATCATTCTTCCTCTGGATTAGGAGCTTCTCCATGCAGGGACCCTGGGTCCAAAGGATGCGCTCTTCTCCCAGCCCTGCTTTCTTGGTAGTATGAGGTCCACCGTCTCTCTGTTCGCTTCTCTCTATTATATCTCAAAAGAGATTGGCTCAAGACACAGTCCAATCTTGTAAATTGCATCCTGTCTCGTTAACGTAACTGCCGATAATCCTATCTCATCAACGTCATGGAGATAGGATTTACAACACATAGGAAAATCACATCAGATGACAAAATGGTGGACAATCACACAATACTGGGAATCATAGCCTAGACAAACTGATACACATATTTTTGGGGGACACAATTCAATCCATGACACTTTTCTTTCTCCATCATTCTGATCCCATCTGACTTGCATTTTCTAAGAATTCTCCAAATTTTCTGATCCATTAATAATATACTTTGTTGTTCTCCAGTGCTGTTATAAATTTATTACTTACAGGTTTTTTTTTTTCTTTCTTATTTTAAGGTGCTTGAGAGGGAGGGGAGGTAAACACTGTGTCCAATCCGCACTCTGGATTGTGTGTAGAAATGACAAGTTTATTTGTATCCTGTATTTGCATAAACAGTGTTTTTTTTTTTTATAACCATAGTATTCTTCATTTTTCATTTTAAATTGTCATTCCATTTTCAAGTGCACTGTTCTCTTCCCCACTACAGTATTGTCCCTTACCCATTTTACTTTGCAGCAGAGAAAAGTAATTTATCCAATGTATTCTTTTACCTGTGTGGAGCCATCCAACATGTATTTGACAACAGTGCCTTGACTGGTGATAACTCTCGATGCCTCCTGCTCCACTGGTGGCATCACTGCTTTATAGAACTCAGAGTGCTTCAGTCTTTGCGGGTAGCTCTGTCGGACCATGATGTCCCAAGAGGGTTCCTCAAGCCCAACATATTCATCTTAAATAAATAAAAATAAAGAAAGAAAGAAAGAAAGAAAGAAAGAAAGAAAGAAAAAGAAAGAAAGAAAGAAAGAAAGGACTGAGCAATGCTCTGGGGCTGGGGTTTTATCTTCTTGCTTTAATTATTTTCATTCTTTTGTCTGCGTATGGATAATAGGACCATTTCCATATCCTGGCAGATGGCCCAGAGTTCTGGTTCTTTGATGACTCATCACATTCAAATATAGTAAACAAAAGGCATCTACAAGCACATAATAGATGCCTTCTCCTTGAACAAGTCACTCTCTCTAATGAAGTTCAGGCCATCTTGGAGCAAAATTATGAAGGAAGCAGAATTTGCTGTCTTAATATTCCCTTACCTCCCCTTTGGTGCTTTTTGTGCACCTTTGAGTAATCCTTGCCCCTGGGTGCACAATGCTCCCCTGGTGTCTTCTAGTTGCTGAGAGCCCAGGGGAAGTCACTCACACTCAGGCTTACCGTTCCTAGACAGTTCATCGTCTTTCAAGTTAACATAACCCTCTCACCTCTAACCAAGATCCATACACCTCTGCTTTGAGCTGGCAATTAAGGAAAAAAGCACTTAATAAGCTCTTTCAAAAAGAAATAATTGAGAAGTTCTGGCACATAGTAGCTACTTAGTTTTTGCTAACTGAAAAATTTCTTCTTCTCAACTTATAAAGTGGTTGCTTGGAGCTATATATTCTTAATAAAAAAATAACTAACATGTAATGGTGGTATTTCACAGAGTATATCAGGCTGGTGGGAAAAATATTTTAGAATGAGGGCCCTTCATGGTACCCTTCAAATTACAAGAGTAATGATAATTATTAATGATAAAGTGATAAACATTTATTGAGATATTTCTGTATGCTAAATGCTTTATATATGTATCTTATTCAGTCTACCTCAGCAATCCTGTAAGGTAAACACTTTCACTTTCCAGAGTTTTCAGATGAAGAAGTGGAGGCTCGGAGGGGTTAGAACTTCCCCAAGATTACACAGCCAATATGTGGCAAAGCTGGGATTTGAACCCAGTCTCTATGTCTAACCATTACTTATACTGAAAAAACAACCACCACTATCACAACCAAAAAACTAACATTTGAATAATATGTTCTAGGTTAGAAAATATTTTCTTGCTTAATACCTACGACAGCCCTGTTTAGTAGATATTGTTATTTTATAAATGAACAAATTCAGGTGGACAGGAGTTATGACTTGTCCAAGGTCACCCAGGAAAGAACTCAATCTGGACTCTTTCTTTTTATACAAAGTGACTTTCTCTCCCCATGTCCAAGGCTGATCCTGATGAAGTTACTGCTTCTTTGGCAATTGTATTATAATTATGTTCAGATTTGAATTAGGATATCCTTAACATATAGAAGATTTAGAAAAGATTATGTGTCCCAGGCAGAGTTATTATTAACCACATTACCTATCCCGATAGAATGATGAAAATATAGGGTAGACAATGAAACTAATGGAAAAGGCAGGTGGAATAGGTCTTAAGCTGAGTTTTGGTAACAAGACCAAGAAAATAAACAAATAAACAAGCAAACAAATATATCCTTGGATGTGAAAACAATATCCCTCTCAGTATACTTATAGCATCTTAGACTTCATAAGATCTTAGTGACCATCTAGCACAGTGGGTCCCATCATGGAGAACCTGGACAACTAGGGATCCTTGTCACTAAAAACAGGGTTCCATAGTCTATTAATGGTATAGAAAGCCTAATGAAAAGCAAAATGAATCTGAGGTAAGACAACAAAGATTGACTCTAATATTTAGTTTCATTTCTTTTGGCTGGCAAGTAAATAAAGAAACTATTTTTTTTTTTTAAATATTTTATTGTACTTCAGGTGAAGGCATACAGAACAGATAGTTTCTCATGTAACAGTAACACACATGCTGTTTTATGAC
>NW_004444009.1:4673605-4691222 GCF_000243295.1 Trichechus manatus latirostris | reverse complement strand
TAGACCGCCATCTTGCCGGAGTCCTCCAAGAAACTATTTTTAAATAGGCACAGTGTTTTGTTTTGTTTTTTATGGGCACACTCTCTTCAAATACGGTGAAATTAGCGAATCATAACAAAGAGGATACATGTTTTGGAAAAATATTGGGATACATTTATATAAGCTAGCACTTATCAGATGAGGAAACTTGGTCCAGAGACAGTAAGTAACTTTTAAAGGCAATATTGTTAGTTTATGCCAGAGCCAGCTTTAGAACTTGAGTTCTGATTTAGTGCTTTGTTTGTTGCATCTTTCACTTCAACTGCAACAGAGGGTCTCCATTTAAATGACATTCAGATTCAATCACCAATATGGATGTCCTATTAGCTTAGTTAAAGAAGTTCCACTTGTGCTTATTTATATAGCTTACTAGGTTAGGATGGGGCAATGATGGTTCAGTAGTAGAATTCTCACCTCCCATGAGGGAGATGTGGGTTCAACTCCTGGGCAATGCACCTCTTGCCCAGCCACTACCCGTCTATCAGTGGAGGCATGCACGTTGCTATGATGGTGAAAAGGTTTCAGTGGAGCTTCCAGAAGACAGTCTAGAAAGAGAGGCCTGGATATCTACTTCTGAAAACCAGCAAATGGAAACCCTACGAAATCAAAACAGTCTGATCTGCAACTGATCCTGGGAATGGCACAGGACCAGGTGGTGTTTTGTTTTGTTTTGCATGGGGTTGCCTTGAATTGGGGGGCCAACTCTAAGGCAGCTAACAACAACAATAAAAGGTCAGTAGCCATATGCAGAAGCAACAGAAGTAACGGTATAAAATTATATACTTACATCTGGAAATGACGACCAATTTGGGTTTTCTTCATCCATTTAACCTGCATTTGTCTATATCTTCTTCGTGCTCACTGTCTTTTGTTTTGATCAGATTTACAAAGTACAGTATCTGTAGCTCTTGTAGAGATAGGAAGACAGGGCTGAACACTGTTGTTAAGAGCACTAAATCTTAGCTCTGCCACCTAGGAGCTGGGTGACCTTGGGCAAGTTACTGAACCTCTTAAAGCCTCAAGTTCTTTATTTTGTAAAATGGAGCTATTTATACCTAGCTCATAGTATTTGTACTTTGTTATTATTATTATTATTTTTGATATGTGTATTAAGAACTCAAAATAGTGACTGGCATATAATAAGTGCTCAAAATATGGTAGTTATTATAATTATTAAAAATAATTATTTAAAAATAACCTTATTGTTCATTATGAACAACAAATATGTTTAACTGGTACATACTTTTCTATGGTTATTTAACTGGTTTCTAAATTTTTTGCCCCCTTCCTTTCCGCTCCATCCCAGCTAGCACTTACCCGCAGACTCTTGCCCAATGAAGGTCAATAGGAGCCCATTTGGGCAAGACACATTTAGGTTTTGGAAGGTGGGAACATAAACAGTCTCTTGTACAACAGATTCTGGTTCTACTTCTTCCTGTAAAATAAATAAGTTAGCATGTGAATAATTGCTTCTTGTTTTCTAAATGAGTTTTTGATTTATTTTGACTGAACACTTGCTGAGTGTTTAGGATGTGACTTGCCCAGGGCAAGGTGGGCCCTGCAATGCAGCCTACAAGGATGCATGCATCTCTGCTTTTGTGCAGTTTATATTCTACTTGTAGAATGAAACACAGACATGCGAAACTAAAGTTAAATAATGGTACCGATAGTCGGCACATCTTTCCTCAGAAAAGGGAGATATGAAGTTGACGCGAATAATTAAGAAAGGATTCAAGGTGGAGCTGGGGCTTGAACTGGGCCTTTAAAGATGTCTTTAATCAGATGTCTAAGTTTAAGGGTAGGGTACACAGGAAAACAACATCCCATTGCCTTCTTTGTGTAATTCTTACACTTAGATGCTAGAGATATTATACTATTAAGATATGTGTCCTTATTTTTCTGCAATGAGCATATATTGCTTTTGTAGTAAGTAAAAACAATAAAAGAAAAGAAAAAACACAATAAAAGAAATGATTTATAAATTAATGAGGATTTGGGTGTGTCTAAGAAAGCACTCAGCTGCTAGCCAAAAAGGTCGGTGGTTTGAACCCACCAGCCACTCCATGGAATTAAAGCCTTGGAAACCCTACGGGACAGTTCTGCTTTGTCCTATAGGGTCACTATGAGTCAGAATCGACTTGCTAGCAGTGGGTTTAATTATTCTAATTAATTTTGTGCCAACTATGCCTGAATCCTTGTTGGTTATGTGTACTCAAGAATGAAACTTATAACATGGTGCTATAAACAGAAACACCATGCTGTCTCTCCACAGCAAAGACCAAAAAACTAAGTAAAACAGAGACAAACGTCCATCCTGGAACCCTAAGTGTCAAATGAAGAGATAAAGAACTCAGCCAAGCACTGAATGGAGTAAGAAACTGACAGAGAACAGAGAGCAAGGAGAGATAAGTGCAGAGGTCCCTATCAGCTAACACAGCACGGATTTGCCATCTTGGACACCTGTTGGAGATTGGCGGACAGGGAGTACGGGAAAGCAGCTTCACGGGGCCCCCAGCAGGAGACAGAGCACCCTGTAACCACCAATCCTTCTTACACCTGCTCAACCTCTGCTGCTTCATAGCTGGCCGCAGTAGCTCAGCTGGCCGGGAAGTGCAGGGTCCCTGCCGCTTGGATTTGCAACACCCACGTCAGAGATCTGTGGACAGGGAGTACTGGAAAGAAGCTTCACGGAGCTCCCAGTAGGAGACAGAACAACTGGTAACCAGCAATATACACTTTCCCATTCCCCACCATTCTTCACCCAATACTGGGAATCATGGGTTAGCCAAATTGATACACATATTTTTGGGGGACACAATTCAATCCATGACATTGGGGAAGGACCTACTAACATATTACCTAACCAAGATTCACATCAGTTTCTGGTCAACATGGCACTATAGACAGAAGCATCAAGCTGCCCCCAATAGCAAAGATCTGAAAAACCAAGCCAAACAGAGAAAACGGCCATCCTGAAACCCCTAAGCATCAAATGAAGAGATAAAGAACACAGCCAAGGACTGAATGGGATAAGAAACTGACAGAGAACAGAAAGTGAGGAGAGATATGTGCAGAGGTCCCTTATTAACTAATGCAGCACGGATCCGCCATCTTGTACTCCTATTGGAGATGGGTGAACAGGGAGTACGGGAAAGCAGCTTCACAGAGCTTCTAGCAGGAGACAGAACAACCAGTAACCAGCAATATACGCTTTCCCATCCCCTACCCTTCTTCACCCCAACTCGGCCTCCTCTGCTTCCTGCGGCCACAGTCTGGGAAGCACCGGCTTCACCCCAGTGCTTCTTGGCTTCCTCCCGCCCGCACTGGCCAGCTCCCTGAGTGCCATTTGTTGGCTGCTGGTGTTGCTTTTTCCCACTTCTTTTGATTTCTTCTGTACCTCTCACCACCTCCCCCTCCTTTCTCTCAAACACCTGGCTCCGTGGGCCATCTTTCCTTCTTCTTGAAAGACTGTGAAGTGTCGCTCAACTGTGGAACTGCTTCCCAGCCTGCACAGCCATGTTGGTGGGATCCCCGGGGCTTTCTCTTCTTTCTTTCTTTATTTTTGTTTTGAATTGTTCTTTTTGTTTGTTTTTTCTTTCCTTCGCTTGGGAGACCCTTCTAGCCAGGCTATACTGTGCGACTTAGGAGCTACTTCCGAGTCTGCGGAGCTGCACAGTGGGACCCCAGGGGCATTATTTTTTTTCTTTTTTTTTTCATTTTCTTTCCTTTCTGTCTTTCTTCATTTTGTATTTTCTCATCTTTCTATACTTACCTTCTCTTCGGGTCTCCTGAATACCTGGTGCTGTGTGACTTTTATGCCCATTCCTACCAGGCTGTACTTCACAGCCTGGGAGCCACTTCCCTGGACTTTGGAGCCACACTGGTGGGATTCCTGGGGATTTTTCTTGTTTACTAATTTTAAATAATTTATTTATTTTCTTTTTCCCTTTTTCTTCTTTTTTTCTCCATTTCATGGTTCTTCATCTCTCCACTCCGATGACAAGCTCCCTTAGCATACTTCTTTGTTTGTTTGTTTTCGGCTTCTGTTTCTCTCTACTCTCTGTCCTCTTTCCCATACCCATCTTAGCTCCACACATCACAATCTCCCCCTTCCTTCTTGCCTACCTGCACCAGGTGCTGAATGTCACACCCCTGAGCAGCACAGGCACAGCCTATTGGATCCTGCCCTGCACTGATTCCCAGCCTGCCTTGCTGGCTGTAGTGCATGCCACAAACAACCCATCCCAGCAACTCCCCTTCAGCTGGACCTGCCCTGCTGTACCATACCTGAGTGACTGGCTCTGCCCATTGGAAAGGAGGTAAAAAGTTTCGTGCCCACAAGCAAGCAAACAACAAAAACACATAGACCGCCTGCTTAGACGTAACCAAATAAAGCAAAAAAATATGATGAAACAAACAAATCTAAAATCAATAAACAAAGAAAATAACTACTGAATGTCCCGAAGACAGCAGACAATATCAAAACATAAAAAAACAGGACAGGATGGTTTCAGTAGGCATCCAAAATAAAACACCAGATGGCTTTCCAGTAGAAGAAAAGGCACTAGAACTACCTGATAGGGAATTCAGTGCTATCCAAGAATTGAAGCAAAAAGTAAACAAAACAGAGGAAAAACTAGATAAATTCATGGAATAGGCCGATAAATTCATGGAAAACACTGACAAAAAAAAAAAAAAAGGAAGAATTCAGGAAAATAATACAGGAACAAAATGCCAAAATAAATCACAACTAGAAATCATACAAAAACGACAATTAGAATCCAAAAGATAAACAACAAGATTTCAGAAAAGGACAGGTGTCATTGAAGGTCTGAGGAGCAGGTCTGAAACAATGGAAGACAGGATCAGCAAAATGGAAGGCAAATACTTGGATACAACTCTGTTAGAGGAAAACCCAGAAAAAAGAACAAAGAAAATTGAAGAAACCCTGAGAATTATGTAGGATAATATCAAAAGCAAAAGTTTTTGAGTGATTGGAGTTACAGATCAGGGGGAGCAAACAGAAAACACAGACAGGATCATTGAAGAATTGCTGACAAAAAACTTCCCCACCAATATCATGAAATATGAAAAGCTGACCGTCCAAGAAGCTCAATGAACCCCATATAATATAGACCCCAAAAGAAAATCACCAAGGCATATCATAATCACACTCACTAAAACCAAAGACAAACAAAGAATCCTGAGAGCAGCTCGAAAAAAACAAAAAATCACATACAGAGAAGAAACAATAAGACTAAACTTGGATTATTCGGCAGAAACCATGCCGACAAAAAGGGAATGGGATGACATATATAAAACCTTGAAAGAAAAAAATTGCCAGCCAAAAAGAATATATCCTGCAACACTCTCATTCAAATAGGATGGTGAAATTAGCACATTCACAAATAAACAGAAATTAAGGGATTATGTAACAACCAAACCAAATTTACAAGAATTGTTAAACTGAGTCCTTAGGTCTGAGAACAAACAACATCAGACCACAACCTGAATCTAGGAAGCAAGATGGTACCAGCTACATGCCAGCCTAGGAAATGAACTCTTAAGTAATATCCAAAATAAAAAGAATTAGAACAGGGAACCAGAAAGGTTAATCCGTAAATGATGACAACATTAGAACAATAAAAGAGGGAATAAATGGTGTAGGTATAGAACTTTCTAATGGACAGGAAGGCAAGGTGATAACAAGTAATAATAGCCTGGATCAAACCTAGGAAGACTAGGTAAATTTCAAGGTAACTGCAAAGAAAGTTAACAAAACTACTCATCAAAATAAAGAAGAAAAACATAAAGTCTCATTTAAAACAAAATCTACAAAAACAAGAAATGAAAAAAAACCCCACAAACAAAAGGAATTCAGCACAGGAGAGTAAGAGGAACAAAGAAAACGTCAGCACCACAAAAAAAAAGCAGTACAAAATGACAGCAATAAACTCACACCTATCAATAATAACACTGAATGTAAATGGCCTAAATGCATCCACAAAGAGACAGAGTGACAGAATGGATAAAAAAACAGGATCCATCAATATGCTGTCTACAAGAGACACACCTTAGAAACAAAGACATAAATTTATTAAAAATCAAAGGATGGAAAACATATATCAAGCAAACAGCTACCAAAAAAGAGCAGGAGTGGCAATACTAATCATAGATAAAATAGACTTTAAACCAAAATCAAACATAAAAGACAAAGAAGGACACTATATAATGATTAAAAGGAGGAGTCATCATGAAGACATAACCATAATAAACATCTATGCACACAATGACAAGGCTCCAAAATAAATAAAACAAACTCTAACAACACTGAAAAGAGAAATTCACAGTTCCACAATAATAGTTGGAGACTTCAACACACCACTCTTGGTAAAAGACAGAACATCTAGAAAGAAACTCAACAAAGATACAGAAGATCTAAAAGACACAATCAGTCAACTTGACTTCATAGACTTAAAACACTCCACCCAACAGCTGAAAAGTACACATTCTTTTCCAATGCACATGGAACGTTCTCCAGAGTAGATCACATCTTACGTCACAGAGCAACCCTCAACAAAATCCAAAACACTGACATAATACAAAGTATATTCTCTGACCACAACACCATCAAGGCAGAAATTAACAACAGGAAGAGCAAGGAAAAAATCTCAATTATGTGGAAACTGAACAACACCCTGCTTACAAACCATTGGGTAATAAAATCAGAGATGGACTCATAAAATTCCAAGAATCAAACCAGAATGAAAACACATCATACCAAAACCTTTGGGACACAGCAAAGGCAGTCCTCAGAGGACAATTTATAGCAATAGTTGCACACATCAAAAAAGAAGAAAGGGACAAAATCAAAACATTAACTATATAACTCGAACTAATAAAAAGACAATAGCAAAAAAAGCCGGCAGCCACCAGAAGAAAGGAAATAATAAAAATCAGAGCAAAAATAAATCAAATAGAGAATAGAAAGAATCAACAAAACCAAAAGTTGGTTCTTGGGAAGGATCAACAAAATTGACAAACCATTGGCCAAACTGACAAAAGAAAAACAAAAGAGGACGTAAATAATCCAAATAAGAAATGAAATGCGAAACATTACAACAGACCCAACTGAAATAAAAAGAATCATAACAGGGTATTATGACAAACTATAGTCCAACAAATTTGAAAACCTAGAGGAAATAGACAAATTTCTAGAAACACACTATCTACCCAGACTACAACAAAGTGATGTTGAAAATCTAAACAGATTTATAACAAGAGAAGAGGCTGAAAAGGTAATAAAAAACTCCCAACAAAAAAAAGCCCTGGCCCAGATGGCTTCACTGGAGAGTTCTACCAAATATTCAGAGAAGAGCTTACACCAGTACTACTCAAACTATTTCAGAACATAGAAAAGGAAGTGACACTTCAAAATTTATTCTATGAAGCCAGCAAAACTCTGATACCAAAACCAGGCAAAGACGTCACAAAAAAAGAAAATTATAGACCAATATCTCTCATGAATATAGATGCAAAAATTCTCAACAAAATTCCAGCCAATAGAATTCAGCATCATATAAAAAAAAAATATACCACTACCAAGTAGGATTCATACCAGGTATGCAAGGATGGTTCAACATTAGAAAATCAATCAACATAATCCACCACATAAATAAAAGGAAAGAAAAGAATCACATGATCATCTCAACTGATGCAGAAAAGGCATTGAACAAAGTCCAACACCCATTCCTGATAAAAACTCTCAATAAAATATGCATAGAAGGGAAATTTGTCAACATAATAAAGAGCATCTATATAAAACCAACTGCCAACATCATGCTTAATGGAGAGAGGCTGATAACATTCCCCTTGAGAACAGGAACAAGACAAAGATGCCCTTTATCTCCACTTCTATTTAACATTGTGCTGGAAGTCCTAGATAGACCAATAAGGCAAGAAAAAGAAATAAAGGGTATCCAAATTGGTAATGAAGAAGTTAAATTGTCCCTGTTTGCAGATGATATGATACTATACATAGAAAACCCAAAAGACTCCTCTAGAAACCTACTGGAACTAATAGAAAGATTCAGCAGAGTAACAGGACACGAGAGAAACACACAAAAATCACTCGGGTTCCTACACACCAATAAAGAGAATGATGAAAAGGAAATCAGGAAAACAATACCATTTATAATAGCCCCTAAAAAAAATAAAATACTTAGGAATAAATCTAACCAGGGATGTAAAAGACCTATACAAAGAAAACTACAAAAAACTACTGCAAGAAACCAAAAGAGATCTACATAAATGGAAAAACATATCATGCTTAAGCATAGGTAGACTCATTGTGAAAATGACAATTCTACCCAAAGCAATTTACAAATACATTGCAATCCTGATCCAAATACCAACAACGTTCTTTAAAGAGATGGGAAAACTAATCATTAACTTTATATGAAAAGGGAAGAAGCCCCAGGTAAGTAAAGCACTACTGAATAAGAAGAATAAAGTAGGAGGACTTGCTATACCTGACCTCAGAACCTACTATACAGCTACGGTAGTCAAAACAGCCTGGTACTGGTACAACGACAGATAATTGACTAATGGAACAGAATTGAGAACTCAGATGTAAATCCATCTACCTATGGTCACCTGATCTTCAACAAGGACCCAAAGTCCATCAAATGGGGAAAAGACAGCCTTCTTAACAAATGGTGCTGGCAAAACTGGATATGCATCTGCATAAAAATGAAACAGGACCCATACCTCACACCATATACAAAAACTAATTCAAAATGGACCAAAGACCTAAATATAAAACCAAAAACTATGAAGTTCATAGGAAAAACAAAAAAAACAAGATCAATGCTAGAGGCCCTAATACACAGCATTAACAGGATACAATCCATAACAACAACACACAAACTCCAGAAGATAAGCTAGATAACTGGGATCTTCTAAAAATTAAACACATATGCTCATCAAAAGACTTCACCAAAAGAGTAAGGGGAGAACCTACAGACTGGGAAAAAAAATTTTGGCCATTACGAATCAGACAAAGGTCTCATTTCTAAAATCTACAAGAAAATCCAACACCTCTACAACAAAAAGACAAATAATCCAATTAAAAAATAGGCAAAGGAAATGAACAGACACTTCACCAAAGAAGACATTCAAGTGCCCAACACTCACATGAGGTAATGCTCACGATTACTAGTCATTAGAGAAATGCAAATCAAAACCACAATGAGATACTATCTTACCCAGGCATTACTGGCACTAATTAAAAAAAACAAAAACTGAAAATAATAAATGTTGGCAAGGGTGGGGGGAGATCGGAACTCTTATGCACTGCTGGTGGGAATGAAAAATTGCACAACCATTTTGGGAAATGATATGGTGCTTCCTTAGAAAGCTAGAAATGGAAACACCATATGATCTAGCAATCCCACTGCTAGGAACATATCCTAGAGAAATAAGAGTCTTCACACGAATAGACATATGCACACCCATGTTCATTGCAGCGCTGTTCACAATAGCAAAAAGAAGGAAACAGCCAAGATGCTCATCAACAGATGAACGGATAAACAAACTATGGTACGTAAACACAATCGAGTATTATGCAATGATGAATCTGCGAAGCATCTCATAATATAGATGAATCTGGAAGGCATTATGCTGAGTGAAATAAGTCAATCATAAAAGGACAAATATTGTATGAGACCACTACTGTAAAAACTCATGAGAAAGTTCACACACACAAAGAAAGAATCTTACAAGGGAGGGGTGTGCAGTGGTAAACACTAAATAGTACATAAGTGATAACTTTGGTGAAGGGTAAGAAAGTACACAATACTGTGGAAGCCAGCACAACTTGTACAAGGCAAGGTCATGGAAGCTCCATAGACACATCCCAACTCCCTGAGGGACTGAATTGCTGGGTGGAAGGTTGTGGGGACCATGGTCTCGGGGACCAACTAGCTCAATTGGCATAACACAGTTTATAAAGGCAATGTTCTACATTCTACCTTGGTGAGTAGCGTCTGGTATCTTAAAAGCTTGTGAGCAGCCATCTAAGATACTTCACTGGTCTCACTCTTTTGGGAGCAAGGGAGAATGAAGGAAACAAGATACAAGAGAAAGATTAATTCAAAGGACTAATGGACCACAACTACCATGGCCTCCACCAGACTGAATCCAGTACAACTAGATGGTGCCCAGCTACCACCACTGACTGCTCTGACAGGGATCACAATAGAGGGTTCTGGACTGAGCTGGAGAAAAATGCAGAAGAAAATTCTAACTCACAAAAAAAGACCAGACTTACTGGCCTGACAGAGACTGGAGAAACCCCGAGAGAATGGCCCCTGGACACCCTTTTAGCTCAGTAATGAATCAGTCTTGAGGTTCATCCTTCAGCCAAAGATTAGACAGGCCCATAAAACAAAACGAGACTAAAGGGGCACAACAGTCCAGGGACAAGGACTAGAAGGCAGGACGGGGCAGGAAAGCTGGTAATAGGGAACCCAAGGTCGAGAAGGGATAGTGTTGACATGTCGTGGGGTTGTTAACCAATGTCATAAAACAATATGTGTACTAACTGTTTAATGAGAAATTAGTTTGTTCTGCAAATCTTCATCTAAAGTACTAAAAAAAAAAGAAGATAGTTATGAGGGACTGAATTACTGGGCTGAGGGCTGGGGACCATGGTCTCAGGGGACACCTAGCTCAATTAGCATAACATAGTTTATAAGGAAAATATTCTACATCCTACTTTGGTGAGTAGTGTCTGTGGTCTTAAAAGCTTGTGAGTGGCCATCTAAGATACTCCCTTGGTCCCACCCCCTCGGGAGCAAGGGAGAATGAAGAAAACCAAAGACATAAGGGAAAGATTTGTCCAAAGGACTAATGAAGCACAACTACCATGGCCTCCACCAGACTGAGTTCAGCACAACTAGATGGTGCCCAGCTACACTCACTGACAGCTGTGACAGGGATCACAATAGAGGATCCCAGACAGAGCTGGAGAAAAATGTAGAACAAAATTTTAACTCACAAAAATAGACCAGACTTACTGGCCTGACAGAGACTGGAGAAACCCTGAGAGTATGGCCTCCAGACACCCTTTTGACTCAGTACTGAAGTCATTCCTGAGGTTCACCCTTCAGCCAAAAATTAGAGAGGCCCATAAAATAAAACAAGACTAAATGGGCACACCAGCCTAGGGGCAAGGACGAGAAGGCAGGAGGGGACACAAAAGCTGGTAACAGGGAACCCAAGTTAGAGGAAGAGAGAGTGTTGACATGTCATGGGTTTGGCAACTAATGTCACAAAACAATATGTGTATTAATTGTTTAATGAAAAACTGATTTGCTCTGTAAACCTTCATCTAAAGTACAAGAATAATAATAATAATAAAATAATGGACATAGATGCCAGTAATGAATGACTGCATATTTTATGATTCCATTTACATGAAATGGCCAGAACAGGCAAATACATTGAGACTGTAGATTAGTGGTTGCCTAGGGCCAGAGAAGATGAAGAATAACTGCTAATGGGCCTGGGGTTTTTTGAGGGGGTGATAGTTGCCCACCTCTGAAATATTCTAAAAGCCAAACAAATTTAAATTGGTTTTATATAAATTATATTTAAATAAAGCTGTTAAAAAAACAAAAAAGAATGAAAGTTATTCAGTTACTTCTAACCAATCCCCTATTGATAATCATCTCAGTTTTTCCAATCGGTTGTCTTTTGTTAGCCACTAAAATTGTTCCAACTGATCCCCCATTCCTGGACACTTAGTTTATTCTAACAAATCTTCTATTATTGATCACTTAGGTTGTTCTGATTTTTTTTTTTTTTTGGTCACTAACAGAGGAAGAATATGAATAATTAGGTGAAAATAAATTAAAAACACAAAGCAAAATTAAGTAGAAAAATCAAGCGGAAATTCTGTAAAATGAACACAAATGCTCAAAGATACAAAACTGTCATGTCAAATCTCATTACATACAAAACCAGTAATCATTTCTCCACCCTCCCGTTATCATCAGTTTTAAAATGTGCTGGGTCAACTAGTTGGTTTGCTACCAAATTGCTTTCAGCCAAATTAGCTTTAAAGGAATTACCTGGAATCACTCTGTTCAGCACTTGAACATTTTTACTTAACAAGGGTCAAGTGAGCTGACATGGGGAAACTTATCTAGTATAGTCAAGTAAACACTGTGCTGAGGCTGAGTAGCATTTAAACACCTAACTGAAAGGGCCAGAGTCTAAAATACAATTTCGTGAGCACTTTCTAACACGTTTTTTTTCCTTCTAATTAAAAGTCAAGTATTTGTACTTGTACAAGATTCGATCAGTCGTTTCCTTCTTGTCCTTCTTTTAGAGTCATCTTTTGATCTGTGTTTTCTCTCTTAGAAAAATGTTTAGTCAAAGCCCGTGTTTGTGTGTGTGTGTGTGTGTGTATGGAGGTTTGGGGACAGAAGGTGGAATGATCTTTAACCATAAAGGGAAGTTGGACTGGCTGCCTCTGAGTCTTGCTGGATTCTCAGCACATTAATATCTATCAAAGTCTGCCAAATCTACCAAATAGAAGTATCCATTGTTTAGTTATAGAATATCCTCTTCCAGTTGTTATCTCAAGCTAAATAAAGTTTAAAAGTAAGGAATGGTGGAAACTGAACCAACCAAAAGCTAAGAATAACCAAGAACCAGGGTAGAAAAAATACTGAACTAGTCGTTCTGAGCTTAAAATGAATGACCTGAAACAGTTTACACATGACAGTGTTTCCTGGAGTGGGAATCCAACTTCAGCATCCAAATCTCTTTTTGTCGGTTCAAAGTTGAAAACAGGAAGAATGTTAATGTATCTGTACAATAAAACGCATGAGCACCAATTAAAATGCACTGTAATAACACTATTGACCTAACTCAAGAATTTTAAAGAGTTAATTAACCTTGACGAAGAAACAGTTTGGGAATCCATGGCAAGGTTCATTTACCTTTTTCTCTTCTTCTTTTGGGTGCTCCTCTTCTTTAATGGATTCTTTGGGTTTTTCTTTGCCTTTTGTTTTCCCTCCTTTTACTTTGCCTTGAGGAATAGTCACTATAACAGGAATGGTTGTTGGAGTAAGTGCTGAAGGGATATTCAACATTGTTTCCAAGTTATGGTCTTTATCCTCTGTAAATAAAAGGGAAAACAAGTAAATGAAACATTCATATTTGATATGTTTGTTAAACAAAATGTACATTACAAAAATTTTCTAAGTTAGCAATAATTTTTACCTTGCTAAATCTAATCTGATTATCAGCTGGATAGATTCCAAGGGTAGTAAATTGGATTTGAAAATGTCTTTATAAAAAAATTGTACTTAGAAAATATGGAGTACTTAATACTTTGATATGGAACCCTGGTGGCACAGTGGTTGAAGTGCTCAGCTGCTATCCAAAGGTTGGTGGTTCAAACCCACCAGCCACTCCATAGCAGAAAGATGTGGCAGTCAGCTTCGTAAAGATTACAGCCTTGGAAACTCTATGGGGCAGTTCTACTCTGTCGCATAGGGTTGCTATGAGTCGGAATGGACTCGATGATAGTGGGTAATACTTTGAAATACTTAACTGAGTCATTATTTCACATGTTCTTGCCTCTCCATCTGGACTGTAAACTCTTAATGATAGGTCAGTAAACATTAATTCATTCACTTGAGAAATATTTATTGAGGGCCTGTTGTTAGTTCCTGTTGAGTCAGCTCCCTATCCATGGCTACCCTGTGTGTGACAGAGTAAAACTGCCCCATAGGGTTTTCTTGGCTGTAATCTTTACAGAAGCAGCTCACCAGGCCTTTCTTCTGTGGAGCCACCAGGTGAGTTCAAACTGCCAACCTTTAGGTTAGCAACCCATTGCAAACTACTTGTGCCACCTAGCTCCTTTATTAAGGGACTATAATATGCAAAATGTTTGAAGCCGCAGGCAATAATGAAAGAATATATATGTAAAGGACCTTGAAGAGTCTTAAAATCATCTAAATCAGATCTGCCCTCAGCTTCAATGCAAGGGTATATTAAATAGGAACAATCTAATAGCCATAAACAAGGAAATTCCAAAAAGAAATTACTTCTGGCTGAAATGATAAAAGAAGTTTCATTGTAGAAGATCAATTTTCTGCTAGGTTTTAAAGAATTGTCCAACTTCTAAAAGCAGAGCTGGTCTGCAGGGAACTATATCAGGAACTTCTGAGCATCCCTTATGTCTTATCAGCTATTTTCCTCTGGGTTCCAGGACACTACTCCCATCTGGATTTCCTCTTAACTTTCTGGCCAATTTTTCTCAGTCTCCTTTAAGCTCTTCATCTTTTGTCAACCCCTTAAAGGTTGATAGGTCCTCGGGTTTTTCTCTTACAATTACACAACAGATATTCTCAACCATGGCTTCCCATAGTAATTACTCATAGAATTAAAAAAAAAAAAGGTCACCCCCACCTTGACCTACTGAATCAGACATGGATGAGGTCGAGCTGTTTATATTTATAAACACCACAGATGACCATGACACATAGCCAGGGCTGACAATCTTTAACACACACACACACACACACACACACACACACACACACACACACATTAGATCTGGGTGATCTC
Organism: Trichechus manatus latirostris; assembly: GCF_000243295.1. NCBI lineage: Eukaryota > Metazoa > Chordata > Mammalia > Sirenia > Trichechidae > Trichechus > Trichechus manatus. The sequence goes on along the minus strand of NW_004444009.1, from coordinate 4,676,537 downwards.
ATTCACTACTAAGCCTCCAACTGTCATCTAGATGCTAATGACTCTAAAATTTACTTTTTAAAGCTTAGCCTCTTTTTTCAGCTTCAGATTCATATTTTTAACTGCTTTTAGACAGCTCCTCCTGGTTGCACTGGAGAGACATTTCAAGCTCAATAAGTCTCTCCTCTCCTAAAGCAGGTTAGCCCTCCTATGTCCCAATATCAGTAATGCCATGACTAATCATGAACCCTGTTACCCAAGTTAGATACTGAGACATCATACTTTCTGTCTTTCTCTTTTCAGAACTCACTCTACACATTCAATCAGTCACCAAGCCCTCAGGCCCTTCTTCAAAATCATGCCTCTCTTCCCAGAACCTTAACTCAGGCTCCCATTATCCTTCTCTTTTTATTTCTGTAAAACAAAAAAATACACACACACACACACACACACACACACACATATATATATATTATATATACATATAAAACAAAACATTTGCCATTTCAACCTTTTCTATGTGTACAATTCAGTGATTATGTTTATCATGTTATGCAACCATCACTACGATTCATTTCCAAATTTTTCCATCACACTTAACAAAAGTTCAGTGTCCCCTTAAACAATGACCCCCCTTTTCACTTCCCTCCCATCCATGGTAACCACTAACAAACTTTGGTCTTTACACAATTGCCTATCCTAGATATTTCATGTAAGTGGGATTGTACAATATTTGTCCTTTTGTGACTGACTTATTTCACTCAGCATAATGTCTTCAAGGTTTATTCATGTTGTAGCATGTATCAGGACTCCATTTCTCTTTATGACTGAGAAATATTCCATTGTATCTATGTACCACATTTTGTTTATCCATTCATTTGTTGATAGATATTTTGGTTGTTTTCACCTTTTGGCTATTGTGAGCACTGTTGGAATGAACATTTATGTAAAAGTATCTGTTTGCATTCCTGCTTTCAATTATTTTGAGTATATACCTAGCAGTGGAATTGCTGGATCATACTCATACAACCCTATATGACAGAGTAGAACTGCCCCATAGGGTTTCCAAGGAGCAGCTGATGGATTTGAACTGCCCACTTTTTGGTTAGCAGTCAAGCCACTGCACCACCAGGCCTCCATTATAATTCTAGATTTAAGTTTTTGAGGAATCACCAAACTGTTTTCCACAGTGGTTGCACTATTTTACAATCACACTAACAATGGACGAGTGTTCCAATTTCTCCACATCCTCATCAACACCTGTTGCGTTCTTTTCTTTTTTTTATTATTGACCATAGCCTTCTTAATGCTAGTGCTTGGTTTTCTCTTCTTATTCTAGTTCCTCGAGTTGCAATGTATTGATTTGATATCTTTCTTCTTTTTAATGTAGGTATTTATTGCTATGAACTTCTCTCTGAGCACTGCATTTGCTGCATTCTTTGTATGACATGATTTCATTTTCATTCAATTCTAAGTATTTTCTGATGTCTCTCTTGATTTTTCCTAAGACCATTGGTTGTTTCATAGTACGTTTTTAATTGCCACATATTTGTGCATTTTCCAGTTTCCCTCTGTTATTAATTTTTAGTTCATTCCATTATCGTTAGAGATTTTTGTGTGTGTGTGTGACATAGCATATGATCTATCCTGGAGAATGATCCATGTGCCCTGAAGAAGAATGTGTACTGTGCCGTTGTTGAGTGGAGTGCTCTATATATGTCTGTTAGATCTAGCCACCCAGCTGCCATGCTGGGAAGGTGAAGAGAAGCAGAAGAAAAAGAAGTTTTCCTACTGATTAAAAGTCACCTTTTTTCTTGTGTCATTGTGTAGTTAGTTTCTGCAATCCTCTAATTTTCAGAGATTCTACAGTGTTGAGATTACATATTTGTAGCTACTTTTCTTGGTGTTTACATGGGAAGGTTAGACCTGCTCATACTGCTATCTTCCCAGAATTCAGGATCCCATTATCTCTTGCTTGGACTTTTTTTTTTTTTTAATTGTACTTTAGATGAAAGTTTACAGAGCAAATTAGTTTCTCATTAAACAATTAATACACATATTGTTTTTTGACATTGGTTGCCAACTCCACAGCATCAACACTCTCCCCTTCTCGACCTTGGGTTCCCTGATACCAGCCTTCCTGTCCCCTACTGCCTTCCCGTCCTTGCCCCTGGGGTAGCGTGCCCATTTAGTCTCATTTTGTTTTATGGTCCTGTATAATCTTTGACTAAAGGGTGAACCTCAGGATTGACTTCAGAACTGAGTCAAAAGTGTGTCTGTCAGCCATACTCTCAGGGTTTCTCCAGTCTCTGTTGGACCACAAGTCTGTTCTTTTTTGTGAGTTAGGATTTTGTTCTACCTGTTTCTCCAGCTCTGTCCAGGGTCCTCTACTGTGATTCCTGTCAGAGCAGCTGGTGGTGGTAGCCGGGCAACATCTAGTTGTGCTGGACTCAGTTGGGTGGAGCTGTGGTAGTTGTGGTTCATTAGACCTTTGGACTAATCTTTCCCTTGTGTCCTTGGTTTTCTTCATTCTCCCTTGATCCAGATGAGGTGGGACAAGTGGAGTATCTTAGATGGCCGCTCACAAACTTATTTATTTATTTTTTATTGTACTTTCGATGAAGGTTTACAGAACAAATAGTTTCTCATTAAACAGTCAGTACACATATTCTTTTATGACATTGGTTAACAATCCCACGACATGTCAACACTTTCCCATCTAGACCTCGGAGGACCTTTTATTTGGTGAAAATATACATAGCCAAAGTTACACCATTTCAAAAGTTTCTACATGTACAATTCAGTGACATCAATTACATTCTTCCAGTTGTGCTGCTATTCTTACTATCTTTTTCCAAATCATTACATCACCATTATCTTCAACTGACTTCCCCTTAGGCTTCCCATCAAACCTTTTGAGTTGCTGTTGTCAATTTGACCTCACATAGATAAT